>NC_091803.1:7728595-8037932 GCF_041296235.1 Equus asinus | reverse complement strand
CATTTTTAATTAATGGATTGTGTCCTTGCTGCCTATTGGTCATCTGTATTTATTTCTCAGTCAATTATTTATTCCTACCCCTTAGCAATTTCTTAGTTGGGTTTTGGGAGCTCCTTCTTCAGTGTGGATATTAACCATTTGTCTATTTTACGTGTTGCTCCTGTTTTCTCTGAGTCTGACTCATCTTTTAACTGTGTTTCTAGTATTGTTGCTAGATGGAATAGTGTATCTTGGGAGTCTTTGCACATTAGTGTAAATCTTTTTGTTTTTGTCTTCGCTCGTGGGTGAGAGATTGGGTATCGAATGCTTATCTCACACAGTTTTGTCCCTCGTCTTTGTCCACACACATTGCTCCATTGTATCCTAGAATTGCAGATGTGCAATCTAATTCCAATGTGGCCTTTTTTCTCTTTCTTCCTAAATCCCTAGAGAATTTTATTTATTCTTGAAGTTCCAAAACTTTCTCAATATGTGTTATGGTCATATTTTTTTCTCATCAATTTGGCCTCATATTTGATGTGTTCCTTTTGACGATCGGGGCCCTCCTTGAGTTGCAGAAAGTTTTCTCTGAGATGTGTTGAAAGATTATTTTTCTCATCTGCTCTGCTCTCTCCCTCAGACATGCCAATCATTCTTCTATTGAAAATCTTTTTCCATCTCTGGAATCTTCTTCTTATTTTCTCTCTTTTCCTTTATCTCCTTCTTTCTGAGAGAGTTTCTCAAGAATGGTTTCAACATCATTGATTCAATTCCCAGTGATGTAAAAACTGATCTTGATTGTTTCTAAGCTGCATGTAATCTCAAGGGAAATTTTATTCTTTCCCAAATACTTTCTCTTTATCTTTTTGTCTGTTTCTCCCTTGCCACCCTCTCCCTTTACAGCTCAGTCCCTCAACTTATACAAGTTTCCATTTCTTGCTTCATAGAGCAAACAGTTTCCTGAATTTTCCTGAGAACACAAACACAGCAGAAGCTTCCTAAAATATAGTTGTTTCCTCAAATAGAAGTCTTTCAAGGACTCTTCTCCTGACTTTTCAGCTGAACGTTTCTATGTTCATGCTGTACAGTCTTGAAGAAAAATAAGACAAAGACATATGGCTGAGATATATGTTCTGATTTCCACGTCGGCGTATTCATGAAGGAGCGAGAAATGGACAGCCTTTTCCTATTAGTTAGACGTAATTTCTACTTCGTTCCTATCAGGTTGCTATGTGATCTTTTCCTTGTTCCTGCTCTGAAGTTGGAGAAGTCGGTGATGTGCACAGCCTTGAGCCACATTTCTAGTTTATTTTTTTTATTTTTATTTCTTTCTGCTGATGAAGATTCGCCCAGAGCTAACATCTGCTGCCAATCTTCCTCTTTTTTTTCTAATTGAGGTCAGAAGAGTTTATAACATTGTGAAATGTCAGTGGTCCATTATAATTTGTTCGTCACCATATCAATGTGCCCCTTTCCCCCTATGCCCAGCTCCCTCCCCTCTTCCCCTCTGGTAACCAGTAAACCGTTCTCTTTGTTCATGTGTTTACCTTCCACGTATGAGTGAAATCACATGGTGTTTGCCTTTCTCTGTCTGGCTTATTTCACTTAACATAACACCCTCAAGTTCCATCCACGTTGTTGTGAATGGGACAAGTTTGTCTTTTTTTATGGCTGAGTAGTATTGCATTGTGTGTGTGTGTGTGTAAATATATATATGTGTGTGTGTATGTACGTATATGACATCTTCATCCAGTTGTCAGTTGATGGGCACTTGGTTTGCTTCCGTGTCTTGGCTGTTGTGAATAATGCTGCAGGGAACATAGGGGTACATAAGTCTCTCTGAATCATTGATTTCCAGTTCTTTGCTTAAGTACCTAGTCATGAGCTAGTAGTGAAGAGACTGTCTTTTCTCCATTGTATGTTCTTGGCACCTTTGTCAAAGATTAGCTGACCATAGATGTGTGGTTTTATTTCTGGGCTTTCAGTTCTGTTCCATTGATCTGTGTGCCAGTTTTTGTACCAGTACCATGCCATTTTGGTCACTATGGCTTTGTAGTACATTTTGAAGTCAGGGATTGTGATACCTCCAGCTTTGTTCTTTCTTCTCAGGATTGCCTTAGCAATTCGAGATCTTTGCCCCATATGAATTTTAGTATTCCTTGCTCTGTCTCCGTCAAGAATGTCAGTGGGATGCTGATAGGGATTGCATTGAGTCTGTAGATTGCTTTGTGTAGTATGGACGTTTTACCTATGTTTATTCTTCCAATCCATGAGCAAGGAGTCTCTTAACATCTCTTTAAGTCACTATCAATTTCTCTCACTCATGTCTTATAGTTTTCTTTGTATAAGTCCTTCACTTCCTTGGTTAAATTTATTCCTAGGTACTTAATTTTTTTAGGTACGCTGGCAAATGGAATTATATTTTTGACTTCCCTTTCTGTAAGTTTGTTGTTGGAGTATAGAAAAGCAACTGAATTTTGTAAGTTGACTCTGTACCCTGCAAATTTACTGTAGTTGTTAATTATTTGTATTAGTTTTCCAGTGGATTTTGGGGGGTTTTCTATATACAAGCTCATGTCGTGTGCAAACAGCGAGAGTTTCACTTCTTCACCCCCTATTTGGATTCCATTTATTCTTTTCTCTTGCCTAATTGCTCTGGCCAAAAACCTCCAGTACTATGTTGAAGAAGAGTGATGATAGTGGGCATCCTTGTCTCGTTCCTGTTCTCAGGGGGATGGCGCTCAGTTTTTGCCCATTGAGTATGATATTGGCTGTGGATTTGTCATATGTGGCCTTTATTATGTTGAGGTAATTTCCTTGTATCCCTATTTTTTTTCATAGTTTTTATCATAAATGGCCGTTGGATCTTGTCAAGTGCTTTCTCTGCATCTATTGAGATGATCATGTGGTCTTTGATTTGTTTGTTTGTTGATGTGGTGTATCACATTGATTGATTTGCGGATGTTGAACCATCCCTGTGTCCCTGGTATGAATCCCACTTGATCATGATGTATGATCCTTTTGACGTATTGCTGAATTCAGGTTGCCAAAATTTTGTTGAGAATGTTTGCGTCCATGTTCATCAGCGATATTAGCCTGTAGTTCTCCTTTTTTGTGCTGTCCCTCTCAGGCTTTGGTGTCAGTGATGCTGGCCTCGTAGAATGTGTTAGGAAGTGTTCCATCCTCCCTTGTGTTATTTTTAATATCTTCTTTTAGGTTTGTTAACAGTTGCTGTACGAACTTTGCTGCTCCTGTGTTGGGTGCATAGATATTTATAAGTGTTATTATTCTTCTTGATGGAGTGTCCCTTTGATCATTGTATACTGCCCCTCTTTGTATCTCTTTACCTGCCTTGTCTTGAAGTCTACTTTGTCTGATGTAAGTATTGCGACATCTGCTTTCTTTTGTTTGCTGTTAGCTTGGAGTCTCGTCTTCCACCTCTTCACTCTGAGCCTGTTCTTGTCATTGGAGCTGAGATGAGTTTCGTGGTGGCAACAAATTATTGGATCTTGTTCTTTAATCCATCTTGCCACTCTGTGTCTTTTTATTGGAGAGTTCAGTCCATTTCCATTGAAGGTGATTATTGATGTATGACGGCTTAATGCTGTCATTATATCACTCATTTTCCAGTTTTCCTTCATTTCCTTTGTTTCTCGTCCTGTGTGTTTTGGTCTACCCATTGAATTATGCCGTTTTTTATGCTGTGTGTCTTTGTTTTTTCCTTATTTCTTTTTTGTGTCTCTGTTCTGCTTTTTAGTTTAGTGGCTGCCCTGAAGTTTGTATTCAGAATCTCGTGCATAACATAGTCCCTTTTCAGATGACCTCTTACTTCCTTGGTCTAAACTGATTCAGTCCCTTTCCACCTCGCCTCCTAAGTTATTATTCTCATATCTTATTCCAACTTGTGTCATGGGTTTGTGGTTAAAGTGACAAGATTGTCTTTGTTTTTGGTGTATTCCTTCCCTTTAGCCTAATGCTGTAGTTGAATATTTGCTATCCTGTTCTGATCCTGTCTATCTGTTGGTCTCCTTACTCTGTGTTTTGTGACCCCCTCTCTCCCCTTTGTCATTTTTTCAGGTATGAGGGCCTTCTTGAGGATTTCTTGGTGTGGGAGGATGGGTCTCATGGCTACGAAGTCCCTTAGCATTGTTTGTCTGGGAAAGTTTTAATTTCTCCCTCATATCTGAAGGATGTTTTTGCTGGGTAGAGTATACTTGGCTGAAGATTTTTATCTTTTAAAATTTTGGATCTGTCATTCCATTCTCTTCTAGCTTTTAAGGTTTCTGCAGAGAAGTCTGCTTATCTGATAGGGGTTCCTTTGTAGGGTATTTTCTTCTGCCTTGCTGCCCTGAGTATTCTTTCTTTGTCATTCATTTTTGCCAGTTTTACTACTATATGCCTTGCAGTAGGTCTTTTTACTTGGACACATCTAGGAGATCTGAAGGCTTCCTCCAGACACGTTTCCCTCTCATTGTCTAGATTTGGGAAGTTGTCTGCTGTTATTTCTGTGAGCACGCATTCTGCTCTATTCTCCTTATCTTCACCTTCTTCAATACCTATGATTCTTATGTTGTATTTTCTCATTGAGTTGGATATTTCTCGGAGACTTTCTTCATTTCTTTTTAGTCTCAGTTCTCTCTCCTCGTCTGTCTGGAGCATTTCAACATGTCGCTCCTCTGTGGTGTCCACACGAGCATTCAGGGAATCTGTATTTTGTTTTATAGCTTCCATTGTGTCTTTCATCTCTAATATTTCTGATTGATTCTTCTTTATAGTTTCAATCTGTTTTGTGGACTAGCTCCTGAACTCGTTGAATTGTTTCTCTATATTCTCTTTTACCTCATTGAGTTTTTTGACAATAGCTCTTTTGAATTCATTGTTGCTTAGTTTGCTTATTTCTGCATCCTCAGGACTGAATTCTGGGTGCTTATTTTCTCTCTGGTCTGGAGATTTGATGAGTTGCCTGATGCTGGAAGGGTGAGTCTTTTTCCCATTGTGATAGTATTCTGTTGCAGTTACAGCCTGTTGCCAATGGATGGGGGTCGAGAGCCGTGTGTTCTGAGCCCTCCACCTTCAGCGGAGCTGGCCCCGTGCAGTGCGGGTCAGGGGAGGGGCACTTTCTCCTGCACGCAGTCCCGGGTTCCCGATCAGCTCTCGCTATCTGGTCTCCTGTGGTCTTGGCTCGATGAGGTCACCCCTGAGTGAAAGCTTTTGCCCTGTTAAAGGGCTTCCCTTTAGGCCGCAAGGGCCCTAGGGAGTCCCGGGTGATTCCACAGACGCGCAACCCCTCCCCCACTCCTTCTGTCACGGAGCCTCCCTGGCAGTCACCACAGTCTTTAGGGGAGGGAGCAGAGTTCTCTCTTACCCTGTGCCAGCTCCTCTGAGGCAGGGCTCCAGCCTCTCCCCCCTCTGTCGTGTGGCTGCCATGACTCTCGGAGGATTTTTGTGCTTTTAGGGTATTTTCTTTTGGAATAGGGTTGCTCCTTTTTGTTGTATCTTGGAGGGGAGAGAGTCCTGGGCAAGCTCACTCCACCATGATGCTGATGTAACTCCATTGCTTGTTTAATCTTGAAGTTGGTTTTGTCTAAGGACAGCAACACCTGCTTCTTTTGTTTGCCATTAGAGTCTCATCTTCCGTCAGTTCACTCTGAGCCTTTGTTTGTCTTTAGAGCTGAGATCTGTTTCCTGGAGGCAGCATAATGTTGGGTCTTATTTTTTAATCCATCCCACCACTCTCTCTCTCTTTTTTTTTTTTTGAGGAAGATTAGCCCTGAGCTAACATCTGCTGCCAGTCCTCCTCTTTTTGCTGAGGAAGACTGGCCCTGAGCCAACATCCATGCCCATCTTCCTCTACTTTATATGTGGGACGCCTACCGCAGCATGGCTTGCCAAGCTGTGCCATGTCCACACCTGGGATCCTAACTGGCACACCCCGGACCGCCAAAGCAGAACATGTGCACTTAACTGCTGAGCCACTGGCCCGGGCCTACACTCTCTCTCTTTTGATTGGAGAATTCAATCCATTTACATTTAGAGTGATGATTGATCTATGAGGGCTTACTGCTGCCATTTTATCACTTGTTTTCTGGTCGTTCTGTATTTCGCTTGTTTCTTGTCCTTTGTATTTCAGACTGCCAGTTTAGTTTGGTAGTTCTCTATAATGATTTTCTCCGTATGTATCCTTTGTGTCTCTGTTCTGATTGTTTGTTTAGTGGTCACCATGACGTTCATCTAAAAAATCTCATAGATGAGATAGTCCATTTCCTGATGGCCTCTTCTTTCCTTAGTCTAAAGCAGGTTCCATTCCTTTCTTCATCCCCTTCTAAGTTACTTTTGTCATAACTTCCGTTTTCTGATGTGAGTTTGTGGTTAAAATGATGAGATTATGGTTATTTTTGATGTGTTCCTTTCCTTTATCTTCAATATTATAATTGGTTGCTATCCTGTCCTGATAGAGAACTGTAGTTTTCTGATTTTGTCTGCCTATTTATCTCTTTGCTCAAGGCTTTTTAAACCCTTTCTTTTTCTTTCTGATATGAGGGAGTCTTGTGGCAATGAACTCCCTCCGCTTTTGTTTATCTGGGAAAGTTTTTATTTCTCCATCATATCTGAAGGATAATTTCGATGGATAGAGTCTCCTTGGCTGAAAGTTTCTGTTTTTCAGAATTTTGAGGATATTGTTCTGTTCTCTCCTAGCCTGTAAGGTTTCTGCTGGGAAATTTGGTGAAAGCCTGCTAGGGGTTCCTTTGTAGGTTATTTTCTCCTGCCTTGCTACCCTTAATATTTTTTCTTTGTCATTTACTTTTGCCAGTTTCACTAATATATGCCTTGGAGAAGGTGTTTTTACATTGATACAATTAGGAGTTCGGTTAGCTGCTTTTTTTTTTTTTTAAAGATTTCATTTTTTTCCTTTTTCTCCCCACAGCCCCCAGTACATAGTTGTATATTCTTAGTTGTGGGTCCTTCTACTTGTGGCATGTGGGACGCCGCCTCATCGTGGTTTTGATGAGCAGTGCCATGTCCGCGCCCAGGATTCGAACCAACGAAACACTGGGCCACCTGCAGCGGAGCGCGTGAAATTAACCACTCGGTTAATTTCGGAAGAAATTCGGTTAATTTGGAAGAAATCCAGTTTCTTCCCCAGGTGTGAGAAGTTCTCAGCTATTATTTCTTTGAACAAGCTTTCTGTTCCTTTCTCTCCCTTCTTCCTCTGGCATACCTATAATCCTTCTGTTGCATTTCCTAATTGAGTCGGATGATTCTGGGAGAATTTTTTCATTTCTTTTTTATCATAGTTCCGCCTCCTTCTTCTGAAGCATTTCTATATTTCTGTCCTCCACGCTGCTGCTTCTGTGTTCCATAAATCAGCCCTGTTATTCAAGGACTCCAGATTTTTCTTTATCTCATTCATTGTGTCTTTCATCTCCAACATTTCTGATGGGTTTTTATTTATAGTTTCAGTCTCTTTTGTGAAGAATTCTGTCTGTTCATTAAATTTTGTTCCTGATTTCATTGAACTGCTTTCCCAAGTTTTCTTGTAACTCATTGAGTTTTTTAATGATAGCTATTTTGAATTGTCTTTCGTTTAGATTGTAAATTTTTGTGCCTTCAGGAGAAGATTGATTTCTGGGTGCTTGTCATTTTCCTTCTGGTCTGGAGTATTAAAGTGTCTTTTTGTACTATTTCAGGGGGTGGATTTGTGCTTCCCCTTAGTGGAAGTATCTGATCGCAGATTCTACTTGCTACCAGTGGGAGGGGCAGGAGCTGTGTATTCTGAGCCCACCACAATCCCTGGCATCTCTGCCTGTCCTTTGGAATCTGTGCTGACTGGGCACGTCTGCCATTGCCCGCTCACTGCTGCTGCTTTAGAAATGTGTGTGCATGTGCTCTGGTAGGAGTCCCTTCCTCTGGCTGAGCTGGTGTGTCAGGTGGAGGGAGAGGTGCTTTGTTTTGCATGCAGAATCCTGGGGGCATTCTGCTCTGCACTTGCTGTCTCCCCCCCTGGGGTGCTTGCTTGATAAAGATGCCCCTGCAATTCCTTGGCCTCCTCTGTGTGGGGCTTTCCCACAGCTGTAGGCAGCTCCAAGAGTAAAGGCGTTCCTGCGGAGAGCTGCCCCTTCCAACTCTCCTCACAGAGCCACATGCAGTCCTGTGCCCTAGATCACCATCAAGGAGGAAGAGGAGATCCCCTTAGCTCCTTCCACTTCCTCCTGGGGGTACAGCACCTCCACCTTCAAATGTATGGCTGCCTGGGTCTCTCAGACGTCTGTTGTGTTGTGTGAATGTTTTCTGTTGGTTTATGAATGTCCTTTGCATTGTGTCTTGGGAAGAGAGTCTAAGGGAAGAGCTCACTCCACCATGATGGCGGATGTCACTGGTTTTTTGTGGGTGTGTTTGTGAGCTGCCATTAGCATGGCAGATGGGTGGTGTAGGTCCGTACCTGGGAACCGAACCTGGGCCACCGAAGCAAAGTGTGCCAAACTTTAAGCACTAGGCCACTGGGGCTGGCCGCCAGATATCTAGTTTAAAATAGCCAAGTGTCATGAAACTTTCTACTTTAAAAAGTCACTCATTCTTTAAAATAATAACCTGATGTCTAAGAAGAGATATTGAGATACCACTACCTTATTGTCTTTGTACAGTGTTTAAAACTCATTCCTGGATGGGCTGTTTCTGCATTCGTGGCTAAAAGCTACAACTTCACCATGGCCGCCCCACAGCTCCTTTCCTTCCACATGCACGTTTCAGCTCACAACTGATGCTGGATGAGGGTGTTAAAGACTCTGAATCCTCTACTAAATAGTTTCCATACTGAGGGAGATTTGAATTCCTTCGCTCTGATGAAAGAAAGTCTATGCTTGTGAGATTTCTTGAAATATTTTACCATGAATGGTTCCACCAGTCTACCTGTAAGCTTTAAAGGTTTAACTCATGGAAGTTCTTCCGGTTTTCTAGCAGGTAATGGTGAAATATTCCTGGTTCCTAGTGCTATTGAAATTCTCTGTGTACTCTTGAGTTTTTACATCGAGGTGAGTCTGCGGAATGGCTCATCAGAAAGTACCCACTTTCTATTCATGATTCTGAGCTAAGTAGATTGTGAATATGTCGCTCTGCTGCATAAAATTCTCCAAGGGTTCCCAACTATGTATAGTGTCAGGTAGAAAAGCCTCTCAGAATAGCATGTGAGCTCTTTACAATCTGGCACAATCCTATCATTTCAGATTCATGTGTATTCACTTCCTGCCATAGATCTCAGACTCTCGCCACACTAAACTACTGATCTCTTTCTCCAAACCTGTCAGGAAATTTCAGACCTTTCTACTTCTGCTCATATACTCTTCCTTCTGCCTGTAATGCCTTGCCTCTCAGTGGGAATTGATATTTTTCCTTCACAGTGGAACAGAAATATCACCTCCTTTTTCTAGTATTTCCGATGCCCAAAGCAAAATTCATGACACCATTTTCTTTGGCCCCGTTGCTGTGGCCTAAATGTTGTGTCTCCCCAAAATTCCTTTGTTAAATCCTAAGGCCCAATGGGATGGTATTAGGAGTTGGGGCCTTTGGGAGGTGATTAGGTCATGAGGGCAGAGCCCTGAGGAATGGGATTAGTGCCCATATAAAAGGGGCTTCTGGGCCGACCTGGTGGCACAGTGGTTAAGGGCACATGTTCCACTTCGGTGGCCTGGGGTGCACCCGTTTGGATCCCGCGTGCAGACATGGCACCGATGGCAAGCCATGCTGTGGTAGGCATCACACATATAAAGTAGAGGAAGATGGGCATGGATGTTAGCTGAAGGCCAGCCTTCCTCAGCAAAAAGAGGAGGATTGGCAGCAGATGTTAGCTCATGGCTAATCTTCCTTAAAAAAAAGGAGGGGGCCTTCAGAAACCCCTGTAGCCTTTGTCTCACGGAAATTATCTTCTACTGAATTTTTCCTCCCTTTTATTACCTCTGTTCTCTGCCTCCAGAACCCCGATAAAAGAAAGGGCAGACATGTATGCTGCTTTACATTTCTCTCCTACGTGCCATCATTCTGCCTTTGGCTCTGGTCTGCAAGATTCCACTGACTTTATCACCAGATCACTGACATGTTGTTAACCATCCCCATTCTCTTAGTCTGTCCACTGAATTGTTTTAGTGTCAAACATATTTTTAATTCCCAGGCACTCATTTTCGTCCTCTGATTACTCCTTTTTTGCAGCAGCAGTCTGTTCTTACTTTTGCATGTGCCATCTTTCCTATCTCACTAGAGTCATTTCTTACTCTTTTAACATTGTTTTGTTTCCTGAATGATCTTTATTTCCTAAAAACACAATTATTTTACTTGTTCATCTTAATGTGAGTCACGTATGTGATTTTTTTTCTTCACATTTGTTGACCCTTGGCTGTTAGTTCTTGTTTGTGAATAAAGATCTAGGCTGTTGAGCGGTGGGAGTTCCGTTTGGATTTGTGTAGCTCTCTCTGCCAAGAAACTGCTCCCTGGATGAGCCTGTACTGGTGGGTCTGGTGCCATAACTGGAAAATGACAGTTCAGAGTTGTGGGGGTCAGCCGGCTGTGGAGAGCAAGTCAAAAAAGGGAGGACTTGACTTGAGCAGTGAATTATTTTGATGTGTTCCTTCTTGGGAAAAGCTGTGTTGCCTCTCCTTTTTCATTAAGGTGCCTGCTGGATGTTCCAGAGTTTCCTCAGACTCTGCTTTGCTTCCCATTCATGGTTCTGCACTCAAATTAGGAGGCATCTGCATGTAAGCAGGTCACTTTCTTTAGCGTGCCCAGCTAGGATTTTTATGTGGGGGCCAAAAGCCTCTGCTGTCTGCTGTATATATTTGGGAGGAGGGCAGGGAAGAGCGATGTGGTCCAACTAGCCCAGCCTTCCCAGGTGCAGTCTTTTAAATCAAAAATATTCATCATATGTATATATATATGTGTGTGTGTGTGTGTATATATATATATATATACACATATATTGAGCAGTATGATAAGAGTGGCAAAATGGCTGAAAATTCTGTCTATCCTGTGTCCATGCCCCTCTTCATGTGACTTTGGAGCCCCTCCTAGCAAGAGGTGGCATTTGTTTCTCCATCTTCTTGAATCTGGCTTGGCCCTGTGGCTTAGTTTGATCATTGGGATTCTAGAACAGTGACCTGAAGGAGAGACTTGAAAACTGCTTGCACACTGGACTTGCTGTCTCTTGCTGCCGTTATAAAGAAGATAGGTAAGGGGCCAGCTTGGCGGCATAGCTGTTAAGTTCGTGCACTCCACATCAGTGGCCTGGGTTTGCCAGTTTGGATCCTGGGGGTGGACCTATGCACTGCTTATCAAGCCATGCTATGGCAGGCATCCCATGTATAAAGTAGAGGAAGATGGGCATGTATGTTAGCTCAGGGCCTGTCTTCCTCAGCAAAAAAAGGAGGATTGGTGGCTGATGTTAGCATAGGGCTAATCTTGCCCAAAATAAGTGAAAGACAGGAAAGTTAAAAATACATTTTTTTCCATATGAATTCTGAGCTATCAGAACTAACAGTCCTGGGGGCCAGCCCGGTGGCTCAGCAGTTAAGTGTGTACGTTCTGCTTTGGTGGCCCAGGGTTCGCCAATTCGGATCCCGGTTGCGGACATGGCACTGCTTGGCAAGCCATGCTGTGGTAGTCGTCCCACATATAAAGTAGAGGAAGCTGGGCACGGATGTTAGCTCAGGGCCAGTCTTCCTCAGCAAAAAGAGGAGGATTGGCAGCAGTTAGGGCTAATCTTCCTCAAAAAAAAAAAAAGTAACACTCCTATGAAGAAGCCCAAGAGGATGACAAGAGGCATGTGGCCCATTTGCTTCTGTTGCTCTGACCAACAGCCTGCCAGACTCATAGCATGTGACAAAGACTTCCCTAGATTATCCGACCAGCAGCCAGTCTACAGCTGAGCATGGATGCCTGGGATACAGAGCCTGGGAGAGATGTGCTGAGTTCACGCAGATAAGAAGAACTGCCTGGCTGATCCAAATCAGGAACTAAATGAGCAGTTGTTGTTTGAGACCCTGAGTTTGGGGTAGTTTATCACCCAGCGAGAGCTCACTGATACAAACACCGCATTGTATTGATGTTCCAGCTACTGCAGATACTCTGATAAACAAAGTAGATAAGGCCTCTGTCCTCAGGTGACGAGAAACAAAGAAATAAATGAGTCAGACAACTTCAGAGATTCACACATGCTCTGAAGGAAAGCAAGCAGGGTGATGTGACTGGCTGGGGTTGGGATCTCATTTAGATACTGTGATCAGAGAAGAATGCTTTGAGCAGCTAAAGTTTGAGCCAAGACCTGAGTGACAAGGAAGAGCCAACCATGTGAAAGTCTGGAGGTAGATTGTTCCAGACAGGAAACAGCAAGTGCACAGGCAGTGAGCTGGGGAGATACTTCACGTGTTAAAAGGACATAAAGAAGGTCAATGAAGCTGGAGTTGGTGAGCAAAGGAGAGAGAGAGGGAAAGATGTAAAGTCAGGAAACAGACCTTGGGGGAGGACTTGGCCTGTGATTCATTTACCAGTTACCTTCATGCTTGTACCCTGTCTCATCTCTGTCCTTGATGTTTGTGGACTAGGAGCTTGCAGCTCTCAAAGGACCCCTGTGGGAAGGGTCCCTCTTTTCTCCAGCATTTTGGTCTACATCTTTCTGTGATCTGTTTTCATCAGTCAGATCTATCTGCTTTCTGTCTTCTCGGATTTCTTCAAGATGTCCTCCAGCTGACTGCCATTCTAGTTTACTAGCATTACCACGGATTCATTCTTTTTAAAATACAAGATGGTTTTTGGGGACGTTTTTAAGGACCTTCGTATATATTAGTCCCCAAATCACCATCTTTAGTTGAAATTCTCATATCTCATGTTTAAATTTGGAGCTCTAAGCCCATAAATCTCCCACCCCCCTTTGTTATCCTATCTTTTTCTCTGTTTCTTCTCTTTTCAGCTTGTCTTTACAGTGGCTGGTGAGAGGCCAGCCCTCAATGGGCTCTTTATTCACTATCCAAGAAATATGTCCTGAGAAGCTTTTATCTGCAAACAGAATGGAAGCCCTTCTCCCCTACCAGTTGCCCCTTTGCAGCCTTGCCTTGCTCGGTTCCTGCTGAGTTGAATATGCTCATCCAAACACCCCCTGCTGGGACACTGAGGGGACACAGGGTCAGTTCTTCCCAGTGCCTTCCACTTCACTAGACACTTGAGGTGTTTCATTTCCTAGGGAGGTTTTGATGTCTCAGAATTCATATACCAGAAAACTGTATTTGAACACCCTGGTCTTCCATCTATCTGTCTGTCTATGTTCTATCTTCATTGAGTTTTGGGTGCCACAAATCATTAGATGGCACATAGGATGTCACACCTGGGAGGGATGGTCCATGTTACCCTTTTGAGAATAGGAGATGCTACACCCTTGCAGACCAAGAGCTTGGCCTTCCTGGACGTTTGTAAAGTTTCCAGGCAAGGAATCTTCACTTATCTCCCTAAAACAGATAAACATACTTTTGTACAGAGATGAGTGCACGTGAAAGGTGAGACTAGCAATCTTCAGGGCCCAGAGCTTACTCATGATGTTTTCTTCCACAAATCTGTTGGGTCCTTTGCAGAAGCCCAAAGTACAAAACTCTTTGCCTGCCCTGCATTTGCCTTACAGGAATACCACTACACACTTCCCTCCAGCCCAGAATCAGAGGCCAGAGCACGTTGAATGAAGAGGAAAGGAGGTCCATATTCTCTTTTCTACCCCAGGGCCATTGCGAGTGCTGTTCCCTTCACCATTCTCCGTGCTTTTCCTCCAAGTCTCTTACTTATCCTGGCTCTTACTTATCCTTCTGGACTCAGCTTATATGCTGCTTGCTCGGAGAGGCCGTCTCTGCTTTTCTGATTTTCCCTTCCTTCCCCAAGTGTAGTGGATGCTGCTGGTGCCCTGCCCGGGTCCCCTTCACTGGTGGCACACTCTTTCCTCAGTTGCTGTGAGTATACATTGCTCAAATGGAGCTGCCTTGCCTGGGAGGTTACTCCTGGCCACAGGGGACAGTCAGTGGCCAATGATTGACTGGGGCACAAAAAGTCCGAAGCCTGGCCTCAAGGTGGACCAGAGCCTTCTGGGATACGAGGGAGAAGTTAGTCTCCAGCTGAGACAGCCCCTTTGCTTAGTTTTCTTCTCCTGTCTGCTGCTTCCCTCACACTGCACCCCCTCCAGAGAGCCCTCCTCCAATGAATCCTTTTCACCAGAGTCACTGTCTCAGGCCCTGCTTCTGGGAAGCCTGACCTAAGACACTGAGAAAGCTTTCTTTAAGAGGTTTGTCTGTGTATTTACACAGCGAGGACAAGTTTTCTCTCTGACCCCTGCGCCTCTAACAGTGATGGAGTGTCATGTGAATGGACTCGGATGTGAATAGTCCCCCTGGAACTGGCCACACAGCAGCCCCCCGTCTGAGGCTCCTGAAGAGCTTCTCTAGGAGGTGGAAGGGGAAGAAGAAAAAGAGACACTGCATACAAGCAGTTCACCGGGAGGCTGTGCTGTCATTTCTGAAGCAGAGCTCTTTGACCTGCTAAAAAGGGGTATTTTTTAGAGGCTTTAGTAAAAATCATTTAATCTAAAATTCAATATCAATGCCGCTCATTAATTTTTAAGAACCCCATATCTGTTCTTTCCCTGAAGTGAAACAAATTTGGTTAAGGATGGGTGTTTCTGAGTTTATTTCCTACACAGTTGAAAGCTCAATGCCATGGTTAAGTCTCTTGTCCCAAAGGTAACCCCTTGGGAGCCACAGCAATAGCACAAACTAATGAAACAGGAGGAATTCATGTTTGAAGAGCCAGAGCCTCTGGAGACATTGACTCAATGGCCTGAGCCCCACAAGATGGTTTCGAATTGAGTTCCTATGCAAATGTTTTTAAACACCAGTCCTGTGTCACTTACACATTCAATACTTAAAATTTAGATTATCTGGAGGTGACTCTTGAGATTTAACAATTGTGACATTTTCTTGAGGCATGAACTCAACTCACACATCCTACAAAGTTGGCAGATGGTGAGTGAACGAGGTGACCATTGAGCATCTACTTGGCATGTGTGCAGTAACTCACATGAAGGGATTTAAATCTTTCCAACTGTGAATGTTGCTAACAGAAGGGCAGAGGTGGGGGAAAGAAATGGCAGGTGTTTGAGGGTCTGCAAGACCAAAGCTCTCACAGCTGTCGCGTGATTACCATAGGCCCTCCATGTCAGCCACCACAATGGCTGCTTTAGAATCTGATTTTCCAGATGCACAATTAAGGATACAGAGGCACTGATGTGCTGTCTTAGGAAGAAGATGGAGCTTGGGTGTCTGTTAAATTGGAATTTGAAGGTGATCAGGGTTGTGATCCCCTCTCTGATTTTCCCAGCTTCTCGCACCCGCAGTTGAAGAAGCCGTGTCCTGATAGTCTCAGGCAGACTAGTTCCGCCGATTCCTTATTCCCAGTGCAGGTTTGCTTTTCTCTCTGCATCTTTCTTTTCCGTTTATGACACCACCATCTTAGTTGCTGAAGTTTCCAACCTTGACTGTAGGCCCCTGTACGTTTGTCCTTCTTATGTCTTCTCCTGTCATTAACCTCAGGGCCACCTCCACCCCTTATCTTCTGGCTGTGATTCCTTGGGCTCCTCACGGGATGTGACCATCACTTCCATCCACTTGAATCCTTCATGGGCCTGGCCTCGCCTTGGACCTTTGGGTGACTCTGAGTCTCTCCTCCTCCAAGAGCATCATTATGAGGACCCATTGGGAAAATCCTCTACTTTGGCTCTGCTCCCAAGGTCTCCTCCTACAGCAGCATGTGCTGCCTTTTCCCTATCACGGGAAGCGTGTGAGATTAACTGTTTTGACTCCTTTCTCTTGTTTTAAAGAAAGCAACACCAAGATGTGTGTTTCCTCCCAGAAAGACTAGAGATAGGCAATAAGGAAGGGGAAAATGTGTCTGCAAATCTGTAGCTTAAAGCTTCGTGTGTTTAAAAATCATTCTTGTTTGTCTTTTATATTCCTATAAAATGCATAGAGAGTTTTATCCATCAGTATTCCAGATAAGATCAAAGAAGCCTATGTTCTGATAGCACCATTAAAGAGGAGGGGCCCCTCTCTCCCTGCTACCCCTGAACAAAGGCTCCCGTGAAAGCTAGGACAGTCGCTCTGACACCTGCCCCATCACCAGATGAACCTCAGGAGCTCTGGGCCCAGGGGTGTCCTGACTGGAGCCAGAACACAGGAACAAGGGAGGTTATAAGACCTGAATAGTACTTGGCATTGGATTTGATAGACACTGCAGGGACTGAAAAACTCTTTAGCCAGTTTTCTTCTTTTACTCTCTCATAGTTTGTATTTCATTTCCATCAAGTGGCATGAAAGCATGTTATTGGCCAGCGAGAGGATGAAACCCTGACGTGGACCTACCCTAAACCTAGTGTGAATTCTGAAATCCCCACGACTGATCACAGTGACTTCTCCTTCCTCCTCTTCAGCTCTGTTTTCCCCTGGAGCCTGCTGTTTGTCTAGCTCAGGATCTCCGTGCTCACACCTCTCTGGCCTTGCTTGTTTCAGCCCAAGGTTAGCCACTTTGCTGGTTCTCGTGAGCATCCCTGATGCCCTTGCCTCTGTGAACTTCCATGACCCCTGCCTTCCCATCCTCAGCCATGCCACTCATGACCCCCTTCAATATCTAGAATGTCAGGCCGCACCGAATAAAATCACAAGAGTTATTTGCTCTTTATCTAGTTGGCCCTTTGATGGTTCTGATGTCCTCAATCCTTCACTGGTTGACCACAACATATTCTTAAAGTACTCCAAACCTCTTCCACTCTGATCAAGGTCCGTATGCCATCCCCACTGCCAAACTCGGCAAAATCATGTTTTGTGGGGACCAAGTCCATCAGTGTGAGTTTTCTCAAAATCTCTCTCATCTACATCAAATTCATTTTTGTATTTGCCCCTCTCTTGTTTTTCTTCTTTCCTCCAATAAAGAAATTTCCCTTGGTATTATCTAATCAAGTTGAAAATGTACATGGTCCCTGACTCAGTATTTTTTTCTGTCTCTTCATCTCTTTGCTTATTTTCCTGTTGACTTATTCTATGTATTTTTTTTAGAAGGTCTGTTTAGTTCTTAGGAGGATGAAGCTGTAGAGAGAGCCATGCTAATTATGTGTGTCCCTTTCTTCCAGAATCTCGGCCTCCTCCAAAATAGACACAGATGTCGGACACTGTCATCCTGGAACTCAGAGCTCAGCGGGGAAGATGGAGTATGAATAAAGTGTTACAACGCAGCGTAAGTACTATAACGGATGTCCACTCCAGGGACGGGTGCGGCACAGAGCAGCGGATGAACTCAGTGGGGGTGGAGGCAGGAAAGCGTTACAGTCAAGAAACAGCTGAGCTGGATCTTAAAGAATTATTAGTTCAGTAGACAAGGTGGGGAGGTAGCCATTAAATATTTGTTAGATTAGTAAACGAAGGGCATATCCCACAGAGAAAACAACGGGTGCCAAAAGAGTGACGAAGTGACACAGCTCTGTCTCTTGAGGAAAAGTGCAGGCTCAGTCTAGCTAAAGCAGGTGGGAGGAAGAGAGAGCTGGCAAATGGGCCTGAGAGCTCAAAAACTAAAATAAAGAATATACCTAAGAAAATTAGATGAAGGAAATAATACTGATAAAAGCAGAAAATATTGGTTCAAGAAATCATAAAAACAGTAGCATTAACACTTAATTCCAAGAGTTTTCTTGAAAAGAAAGAAAGAGCAAGAAAGGAGAGACAGCAAGAGACCAGAAAGGCAAGAAGAAGGGATGGAGGGAGGATAGAAAGAGGTCTTGTAAGTTTAATCAGGGGAAAAGGAAAACACGTACAAAGTAAATGTATTGAAAGTGTATTTATAGAGGGCTCGATACTTCCCAGGTCCTGGGCAAGGTGTTGGGGACAAACAGCTGTATAGACAGACATGTTGTCTGCCTTTGAGGAGCTGAATTTTAACGAAGAAAGTGCTTCTTTAAACACATAACTACACAGACAAAATATAACCCACTAATTGAGAGATGTGAAGGCAAAGTAAAGAATACAGCGAGAGGCTGGAGCAAGGTCAGAAATTAACTTGGGGCTGGGTGCTGGGTCGTGAAAGGCTATCTGAAGATGTGGCATTTCAGCCAGCATCTGGGAGAGGAGGATGAGTTAACCAGACAAAGAGTGACTGCAGAAGCAATCCAGGGAGAAAACCAGCCCGTGTGAAGGTCTTGAGGTAAGAAAGTCCAAGTCGCTGGAAAAGGTGAGTGGGGCTGCAGTGAACAGAGGAAGCAGAGAGATTCCAAGACTTACAGGGAGGGTGCCAACAGTGTCACTTTGGCCAGGACTAGGGGGAGGGTCCTGGCGTGTAAGACTTTCAGATTTAACACTGGGACAGTCCCGGGCAAACCTGGATGAACTGGTCACCCTATTTACAGGCCTCATTCATGATTTTGGACCTTAGCAGCAGAGCAGTGTGGCAGCCATAATCGAGGCAGCCATAGTGAGGATGGAGAGAAATGGACGGATTCAAGAAATATTTAGATGTAAACTGACAGAACTTGAGGACAAAATGATAGCCAGGGAAGGGGTTAGGGCAGGGGGAATAATCTAGAATGAACTGCAGATTTTTCTGGCTTTGGAAACCAGAGGGATGTGCATTAAAAAGGAATTAATACAGAAAGAGACGACGCTAAAGTTGGTCTTTGACGTTAACTGTCAAGTGAGAGCTCGAGGTTTGATCACATTTGAGCACACAGGAATAAATTTTGGTACCCTCCATCTCTCCCACCCCTCGGATTGAAATAGAAAGTGGACCTGGTAGAAACCCAAATGTGCTCCAGACAGAATTTGGAATTCAGTTTGAACCTGTAAAGAAGTGGAGTGTTCCTCACCCTGATAAGGGGACAAGACAACATAATAAGTAACAGGAAAACCGGAAGGCTTTGTTACAGACCGCATTCAGCCTGCATTCAGATGGCATGTCAAGAACTCTATTACTCTTGTCCCCTCGTCCAACTCTTAGACTCCCATAATTAACCCAGAGGAAGTTGTAAGTGAAATAATTATGAAGTCCTTTCAAAACTAGAGACTTGACACATGTGTTATAGAAACCTTATAAAAAGGAAACTGGATTCTTGTAAATTTTAAGATTATATGAATTCAGACACAAAGACACTCCTATGAATTTTCACAAAAATACTCAAATCACAGAGTTTGTTCTGCCTGCCATTGAGATGTGGGGGATTTTGCTGTGTGCACTAAATTCTCTTCTTCTTCTTTTATTTATTTACTTATTTATTTCCTTCTTCTCCCCAAAGCCCCCCAGTACGTAGTTGTATGTTTTAGTTGTGAGTCCTTGTTGTGGCATGTGGGACGCCACCTCAGCATGGCTTGATGAGCAGGGCTATGTTCGCACCCAGGATCTGAACCGGTGAAGCCCTGGGCTGCCAAAGCAGAGCACATGAACTTAACCACTTGGCCACAGGGCAACCCCTAAATTCTCTTCTTTAACTGCCCATGTCACGAGAGCACAAGACTAGAATGAAGACAAGCACGGGAGACCAAGGATGAGAGTTTATTGAACATGAAGGTCTCATCCACATTCAAAAGCACAATCCCAGTGAGACCTCAGTCATGTATCTAGACGGGTGAGAACTTGCTTCCAGTGTCCCTGAATCCCAAATGGAAGGATGCTTTTCCTGTATGTGGGAGCCGAACGCCAGGGCTGGGAAGGGCTGCCAAAATCATTCAGCCCAGTCTTAGATCCGCAGTCTGTTTTTCAACACTCCTTCACTCGTTTATTAATTTAACAAATATTATTGGCACCTGCTGTATACACGGCACTCTTCTAGGGACTTGGGATCTGGTGGTGAACAAAACAGACACCAGTTCCTCCTGTCGTTGACGTTATGTTCTAAAGAAAGGATTCGAGTAGTAAACAATAAGAATAAGCAGTAAACGTAGTGAGTAAGTAAGTTACATAGATAGTACCATAGGTTGGAAGGTGAAAACAGTGCAACAGAGAAATAGGAGGGCAGGGAAAGAGATCAGAGCGATGGTGAGGGGGCAGGGTGCAGCTTAAATAAGGTGGTTGAGTAGCTCCTTGTGAAGATGATGTTTGAAAGCAGTTTTGAAAGAGGTGAGGCAGTTAGCCACGGGGATCTCTGGGAGGAAAGCCTGGTTGGTGGTTTTATTTCCCTCCAAGACAGTCCCGAGTGCTCTAAAGTGGGCTGTCTAGCAAAGTGCTCCACTGGGTTCAGAAGCTGGGCTTTGCTCAGGTCCCACTCATGAGTCGTGTGTCCTAATCAGTTTGTTCTAGAGTACTCTAAATAGCCCACCACCCTCACAAGCCCCCTGCCCCCAGAGCCCCTGCGTCGGCTCTCCCTGCTGTAGGATAATGGATGTCGTGGAATTGTCTGTTTAGGTGTCCAGCTTCTGCAGGAGGAAGTACAGAAGCTCCGAGATTAGACCACACAGGGTCAAAACCTGCTCCTGCCGCTGACTGGCTGTCTGTCCTTCATCAGGTCATTTAACCTCTGTGAGTCTCAGTTTCCTTATCTGTAAAGACAAGATGATCATGTCTGTTCAATGGGGGTGTCATTAGTATTCCCAGAGAAATTGTGTGTATAGCGCTTGGCATGGTGCTTGGCACACAGTAAGCACGTAACTAAAACTAAGACTCTGGTGGTGCCCACTCCAGTGCCATCTCCTTGAGGGCAAGGCCCCTCTTGTCTTCCATTCTAGTTGACCAGTGCCTGGCATAGAGCCTGGCCCGTGTAAGGATGGTCGTGAGCAATGGAGTGCAGTTTGTCCAGGAACACCCAGGAGAACACACCTGAAGCCTCACTGGAGGACTCAGCCTCCTCGTCTGGTTGGTAAATAGCCACCCATCCATCCGTTCACCAGGATGACGAGTTTATACACACACACCAGAATCAGGTTTTTCCTTTTCTTTTCTTTTTTTTTTTTTTTTTTGTGAGGACGACTAGCTCTGAGCTAACGTCTGTTGCCAGTCTTTCTCTCTTTTGCTTGAGGAAAACTGTCGCTGGGCTAACATCTGTGGCAGTCTTCCTCCATTTGTTGTATGTGGGACACTGCCACAGTATGGCTTGGTGAGCAATGTGGAGGTCCACTCCTGGGATCTGAACCTGTGAACCCCAGGCTGCTGAGGGAGAGTGCACAAACAACCACTACGCCACTAGGCTGGCCCCCAGAGTCAGATTTTATTCCTCTTTTTTCCCTGAATTGACTGTCTTGGGAAGAGAAGGGTAGCCAGGTAAGGGGACATGTGTGGGGAAGTTTTCTTCCCTACAAGAAAGACTCTAATAAATGAGACTGTTTCTTATCCAAGTTATAGTATTTCTTGGCACTTTTTTCTTTCAAAATGTGTTTTTTGTCTAAAATTGAAGCGTAATAATAATAATAAAATTGTCTCGAGTGTCAGGCTCCAAGTTAAAGGTAGGCTGTGATTCTGTATATAGAAGAGCTTCATAAAGAGAATCAGAACTCTAATCCCAAATGCCTTGCAGTGTGGGTAAAAAGGTACCAAATTAAAAGGACTGTTGCCAAGTTTCCTTTCTTACTGCGTTTTGAGATTCAGAACTATAACGGCATGGCGCTCAGACTCTGTCAGTATGCATTGGACTCTGGTGGCTAATGTGCAAAGTCCATAATTACCCGGCCCTTCTGGATGTCCCAGCAGGAACCAAGTGGTGAGGACCTGCAGGCATCTCTGAGCCTCCCGAGGTTGAGGGCCGGTGGGTGGAAACCCCATTCTGGGCCAAGGGAAGTGGCAAGATAGTCATTCTTGCTGTGAGCTGGTTTGAATACAGATGTGAAGTGAAGAGGTGATAGTGCTGTGACGCTGTCTGCTGTCCAGGCTTGTGGCCCCAGTCGAGCCTGTAGCCTGTCGTTGTGAATACATCCGATGGGCGGCTGTGGCAGTGACTCCTCCTTCCACAGCGGTCTCCTGGCCTGTCGAGGGTGTGTCCACAGCTGAACAGAAATCCCACCAGTTTTCCAGTTTTCCCTGGAACAAAGGTTGACCCAGAGCCTCTGAGCTAATTCTGGCCACTGCTTGTTCTGTCAGTAAAGTTTGACTGGAGCACACCCGCGTCCGCCCGTTTATGGCCTGTCTGTGAGGGCTTTTGAGCTAGGATGGCGGAATTGAGTGGTTGTAGCAGGGGGCTGCATAGTCTAAAATGTTTATCATCTGACCCTTTACAGAAATGTTGCCAACGCCATTCTACGTGAATGAAGGTGTCTGGAGTGCTTGCACCCAGAGAAGGTTGTGAGATCGTTGTCATCACCCAGACGTGGTAGCAGACACCTGCACTCACACTCAGATGAATCTGGGGCTGACCTGGGACCTCGACGCAGACATCTGATTGCAGCCAAAAGACATCGTCCCTCACCTTAAATTAAGGACGTTAACGTGAAATTGACTGGTCTTGTAGTTTTGTTTGTACTTGATTTTTAAGTTTGTTTTGGTTTTAGAGTTGTGTAAGAGCTAAAAGAATAAGGAAGTTTTACCAGGATGTCTGTTTGTAAATATTTAATTTATGTTTGAATAAAAGTAATTCAAGTGACACTAGAGCTCCTGGAGCAGTTTCGGAGGGGGATTTGTACATGACTCAGGTTGGAGAAACATGGCTGAAGCTTCTCCCTCTGCCCTTCATGCTGGCTTCCCTGCCTTCTCTTCTCTCTCTGCTCTAAGCTATATCCTTTAACCCGAGACTGGCAGACATCTTCTGTGCAGGGTAGGTAGTAAATACTTTTAATGATCTCTGCTGTTTAGCACAAAAGTGGCCATAGACAAGGTGTAAACAAATGAGCATGGCCGTGTTCCACTAAAACTTTATGGATGACACTGAAATTTAAATTGCATTTAATTTTCCTGTGCCATAATACGTTCTTTTGATTGGTTTTCAACCGTGTGAAAATGCAAAAATCATCCTTAGCTCATGAGCTGGAAAATAAAACGACAAAGGACTGGACTTGGCACATAGGCCACAGTTTGCTGACCCCCGTCCTGTGATATCAATGAATGTGTCTTTCCAGACAGTAGATTTTCTTGTGTTCTTGCTTAAAAATCTGCACTTGGACCCATGTTTCTTATTGGGTTAAGTCCATTCACCAGGCATAGCACTTCCTCCTTTAGGATATTTTTCCAATCCCATTTTCTTCTCTAGCCCTTGATGAAATCTGTGCTCTGAACACATTGAACTCATTATTGTTCCTCTGTTTTCCTGCCTTCTTTTTTTCATGTCATCTTGCCTTTTGCATGCAGTCTTAGCCCAGTACACCCTTCCCCTCATTCTCACCTGGCAGCGCCCTAAATGTTCCTCCTGAGCCGTCTCTCCTGCACAGTGTCCCATCTGCACAAGCACCGCAGGCTGCTCCCTCCTGCACTCCCACCTGGTACTCAGTGTCCTACTAGAGAGAGCACTTATGAGGGTGAATTCTAATTGTTTATCTGAGGGGTTTCTTGCCCTGATCACAGGAGCCTTTTGAGACAGAGATTCTGGCAATTTATCAACATCTAGCAAGGTATCCTAACACCAAGTAGATGGTCACGAAACATTGGCTTAGCGAACGGTCCAGCAGTTATTAGTAATAGAAATAACAGCTACTATTTATGAGTCCTTTTTATCCTTCAGACACTGTACTGAGCACTTTGCATGTATGATCTAGTTAGTGTATCAGGTTCAATGAATTTTCCCTCCCTCTCATTGTTTTTATTAGGTCACAACTCCTTAATGTCATAAGGTACTTAATGTATATCCCACAGTGGAATTTCAGGCATGGAAGATAGGCTGATGGGGGATATTTAGGTCCCTTAAATCCCATTGGCTCTGCTGCATGGTTAAGCCAGTTCCACCTTCTTGCCCTATAGCAGCCCCATGCCCTGAACAAAGAAAAGCCTACGAAGTTCTTATTAAAGAAAAGATAAAAATAAACTGTTGGCACTTCAGCAGACTTCTGCTTCAGCTTTGTCACTGGATGAGATTAGGGGTACGCCTGCTTTAGTGGAGTCTCTAGGACATCAGTGATGCTCGGGTTCGAGTCAGAGAGGGCCCCAGGGCCCTGACTGTGCCTTCTCCTCCTGGCTGAGGCAAGAAGAGGCCCTTTGTTGGGCAGTGGCTGCTTTCCAAATGGAGAGTCCTTAATGACTCTTCGACGGCTTTACACCCTGAGGATAATGAGTAATGTTGCTGCTCGGTGGTTCAGCCCCAATGTTTCAAAGAAGATACACAGAACATGCAACAAATCCAGAATCTGAACCCGTCCCAGGGAGGAAAAGGCGTCTCCTTCAAGGTTCAATAGAAGAAGTCCATCCTTCTGGGAAATGTATTTAGAGGGGAAAATTTAAATAAATAAATAAGAGGCCCTTGTGAGTTTTTGTGCAATTACAATTCATTTTTGTCTTCTTCTTCCACGGTTGAGGCTACACGGTAGGAAGGTCCTTACAAGGAAACATAAAGTGCAAGGCAGTGGAGGTAACAGAATTTTTCTGAAAACTTGGGATAGTGCCACCTTTTCTAGCTACTTGTCCCAAAGCTCCTTTCCAGAAATGTTCACTGGTTCATTCCTAGCCTGTGGCATGAACTGTGGCAGATGCTGGGGCAGTGACAGAGCCGACTCAAGGGTAGAGTCTGCCTTTGCCCCGTCTAGGCAGGAAGACTCTTCCCTAAACTGAGTGAAGAGGGGAGACTCAGCTGTTTGGGGCTGCTGCTGAGCAAGGATGAGAGAGATGAGTACAGAGAAATGCTCAGTGAGTTTGACAATGCTGGAGCAAGAGTGAGGTTGCTTGAGGAGTGAATGGAAAGAGAGGGAGTGGAAAAGATGGGTGTAGACAAACTGTTTGGATAAAGTTTGCTATGAAAGTCAGAGTCACAGTGGCAGTAGCGTGCAGGGGAGGGTAAGATCCGAAAGAGCCTTTTGTAAGCATTTTTTTAGTGGAAGAGGCTTATCTACCTAATTTCAAAAGAATTCTTGATGGCAATTGTTGATCTTTTTTCTGTCCTTATAATGTCACCTTTTCCAAAATGTCATGTAAATGGAATCACACGGTAAATCCCTTTCCGAGACTGTCTTCTTTCCCTTGGCAAAATGCATTTCAGATTCCTCCACATTGTTGTGTGTCTCAACGATTCATTCCTTTTTATTGCTGAGCAGTATCCCCCCGTATGGACGTACCAGTTCCTTTATGCATTCACCAAAGGGCACTTGTATCATTTCCAGTTTTTGACGATTGTGAAGAGAGAGCTGCAATCAACATTCACACGCAGATTTTTGTGTGTACATGCTCCCCTTTGTCTTGGGTAAAGACCCAGGAGTGGGGTTGCTGAATTATATGATAATTGTATGTTTATTTTTACAACAACTCCCGAGTTATTTTCTAAAGTGGCTTTACCATTTTGCTGAGTGTAATTTGCTCAAAAATTAGTGACTAAAGTTAAAATTTATGAAACTCCAAAGGCAAGGACCTGGTAAACAGGGAGAGAGCAAAGATACAGAATCGAGTGGGGAAAGGTGAATCTTCAAATTCCCAGAAAGAAGCAAATGGGATGCAGTAAAGAGGAGCAGGTGATGGCCTCACACAGAGGAACACCACCTTTCTGAGAGAGGAGACAGGATGGGTGGGGGTGGGTGCAGTTATTGGCTTGTTAGCAGAAAGCTGAGAAGAAGTTTCTATCTTTGAGGCAGAAGCTAGCAAAAGAAAAAAGGGGAGGTGGAAGTTTGAGAAGAGTGGCGATTTAAAGCAGTCTGCAGAGTGTGTGGAAACGAGCTGCCTGGAGAAATGTGGTAAGATGTCGGGCAGCGTTGGGCTGGTGATCGGTGATACAAGTCTGCTCTCTGGAAGCTAATGAGTTTATGATACCAGCCAGAGAGTAAACTGAAGTGCTGGACGGTTAATCCAGGCCGGACAGACAAGCAAGTGAAGGCAGGCCGGGATGATGGACGGAAAGAAAGTCAAAGAGTTGGTTCATTATTAAGTTCTTGTCCCAGCTTCAAACTCACCTGGAGCTGGGACTGGTAATCTGAAAATGACATTTCTGCATGGCCAGCCGTTTTCTTATTAGACTGTCCCAATAGAGAGAGGGAGAGAGAGAGACAGAGAACACTAGAGGATGATTGCAAGGCTGAAGGTGGGAGAAGGGACTTGCTCATTCCCATGTGCCCGTTGTTGCTGCGACCATCCCCCTTGCAATGCTTCACCGTGTTGTCAGTGACGCTTCCTTCTGGAAGCTGCAGTTGAGTCCAGTTTGCAGCTCTTCCAGCCTCTCAGAACCAGCTTCATGGCACCCTCTCCAAGGCAGCCGCATCAGCCAGCAGTGCCCCTCCTCTGAGATCTGGGCCCTGGGCCCATGGGCCCTCCTCCAAGCTTCCATGATTCAACACGCCCAACTTCTTCCCTTTGTTTTCCCCTTTCTAGTGGTACTAGCTGCTTCCTGCAGTTGCTCCCTCCCTTAAGGTTAGAATTTTGCCTGTTCCTTTCTTAATACCAGGTAACACTTTTTAGTATTGAATTGTTTCTGTTCAAATAAGTTGTGTGATTTCTTTCTCTTGAATGGGCCCTGAGGGCTGAACTGGTGGTACCTAAGAAGTGAAAGAGCATAGTAATAAAAATATTTGAGGCAGTGAATTGGAAGCTTAGGAGGTTTGTGTGCTTGAATTAGTAACGTAGAGTGGAAGAGTGTGAGCGAGATGACCAGCTGGAGGCTGCTTTGGTCAGCGGATGGCTGAGCTGGAGTGGAGGGTCAGGTTACTGGACATGAGGGAGTCCCAGGCCTGAGATGCATGGCATGGCCAGTGAAACCAGCCCAGATGACGACGGGGCTGGGACGGAGAGGAGAAATGTGTGCCAAGAACTAAATAAATAACCAGGCAAAGTCTAGAATGTCATCCGATGAAAGGGATATGCAAAGAATAGGCGGTCAGAGTTGAATGACCTGAACTTCAGAAGAATAGTTTGTTCTTTGTTTTTTAATGAGATGAGGTTATAAAATTTTCCTGACAGGTGTGCAAAAACTTGAATAAATAAAAAATAGATATCCAAATCCTGGATGGAAAGTCTTCATCCTCTCCAATCTTAATCCCAATAGGACTTTCTGGACCTTGATGACAAGTTCCTAATTGTCATCTGTGCGAATATTATGCCAGAAACAGGAGAATTTTGAGGGGAAAATGGGGGGAAAGAGCTTTGAATAGATACTGCTGTGTATTCTACAACAGCAAACCGGTGACATAGGAATACACAGATCAATGGAACAGACTGGAGAGTCTAGAATTAGATCAAAGATAATGATATAGAAGTTTAGAATCGGATAAAAGTGGCATTTCACGTTTGTGGGGAGAATAATTTGCAGATAATTGCTTACTCATTTGGTAAAACAATGTTAGACTTATGTAGTTGAATACATAAAGGAGGCAAACATTCTTATTAAGTTACAAAAGGAATGGGGCCGGCCCCGTGGCCGAGAGGTTAAGTTCGCACACTCTGCTTCGGTGGCCCAGGGTTTCGCCAGTTTGAGTCCTGGGCGCGGACATGGCACCGCTCATCAGGCCATGCTGAGCCGGCATCCCACATGCCACAACTAGAAGGACCCACAACTAAAAATACACGACTGTGTACCGGGGGGCTTTGGGGAGAATAAATGAAAAATAAAATCTTTAAAAAGTAACAGACTATTATGCTGTTATTTAAAATGACGCTTCAAAGAAGTTTCCCCGCGTTGTTCTATGGCTGTTCCAGGCACAGGCTGTTATCTCTGTGGACTCCACATCTTGGATGTAACAGGCAAGTACATCCCCTCCTTCCCCAGCCTGTAACATTGTAACATTGAAAATGATAGCCTAGATTCTAGAAGGTACATGAAATGGAAATAACTGATGGGAAGGTTCAAGTCATTCTGAACATTTTCAAACGCAGCTTCTCCCCAGTTGAAGGGTGTCCTGAAGACCCCATGGCCACAAGACGGGCCTGTGGGCATCTGTTTTGATTCGCCTATTTGATCTCCATTTAAAAACCATCTCTTCCAAGTCATGTAGCTTGGAGTGGGATGGGGGGTCAGGAATTCCCTCAACATCTATCTGGTTCCAAGAGTGGGCACATGACAGGGGCCTGACCTGGCCAATCGGGGCTTTCAACCATCAGAGCTGGGGCAGATCATAAAGAGTAGATGTGTTTGTTGTGATTGACATCGTCAAGCTCCTGGATCCAGCTGCACCTGAAATCTACCCCACTACTGTCTAGATGTGCAAGCTACAAGCCCTTAGAAATTATTTTATTGAATTAAGCCAGTCTTAATTGAATTGGATTCTTTCCCTTGAAACTCCAAAGAGTTCTGACTCACAGGGTAGAGAGGCACAGTCACAATGGCAAATATCAGTCTCCTTTGCCCTCTCGCTCTATGTCAAGCATCTACCTGAACTATTTGTACTTGAAATTTCTCCTGATACGTAGCTAAACTAACAGCTTTCAGCCTGCCTTAAAATTTCATACCTTTTGGAATACATTTTTATAAGTATTTTAATTAGAAGGTGGGAGAGAGCAAATTTATACAAATCCTTGAAAAGTCGTTTAGCAATATATAGTAAGAACCTTAAAAAAATAACCCTTTATACTTTGTCTCAAGAATTTCCCTTTTTAGCATCCAACCTAAAGACATACTTAGTAATAGGGGTTTATGCTAAGGGTACCTGGGAAATTAGGAAAGACAAGAACCGCAATTGCCAAGCTGCCAGTTCTCACAGAGGCTAGAATGTTGTTTAAGCTCAGCTCATCCAGGATTCCATGCTCCTGCAGACACTAGGCTATGCTGCCCCCCTCTGAAACACATTGCTCCCCACCTCGTCATAACGGTGACTGACTTACTCTCTACATTTTATTGATCCTATTGTTACTAAATGCTCTCTGCTCAGCTTCTTGGTACCCTGTAGCTTCTGCTTATGGCATCAGCCACCTCAGAGTCTGGTGCTGCCCTCTTCCTGTGTGTCCTCTACCTCACCACCAACTGCTGACTGTCTCTGGCTGATGTACGGTTCCTGCTGACAGTAGTTCTACGGACCCCTGGCTCCTGATGAACAAAAGCTCCTGCTGAAACCTGTCTCCTTTTGACCTGTGGCCTCTGCTGACTCATGGCTCGTGCTGACTCATGGTTTCTAGAGATCCACGGTTCTTTCTGAACCTTTGCTCCTGCTCATCCATGGGTCCTGCTGACTTACATCTTCTGCTGACACATGTCCTTTGCTGAAACATAGCTCCTGCTAAGCCATGCCTTCTGGTCACCATGGCTTCTGGAGGGAAGAGGAAAAGGAGCCAGCCCTTCAGAAGATGCAGGGCTCCAGGAAGCGAGACCTCAGTTCGGGGTAGGCTTGGAACGTCAACAAAGATCTGCGGCACTGATTGTGGACGCTGTCTAGGAGGGCAGTATCCCCAAACACACACTTGCTGCGCCCTTCCCCCTACTGAACCGGCTCCATTGCCCATTGTCAACCCCACGGTATCCGAGAGGGACCGTGAAAATCTTCCCGTCCTCGGCTACTGGAAATAGACTCACTTTTTGCAGAAAATCCCTCACTCTACTTCTTCAAGCATGTTTTCTCTGTGGAGCTCCCAAAAAGCCAGTTTTTGCAGAGTGTGTGATGATTTTTGAGCGCTCTAGAAAAGTTTGTCTTCTGTTTTAAAAGAAATAAGTTCCTGTAGGGGAAATAATACCTGAATGTGAAATATTAAAAAAGAAAGATGGCAGGAAACACAGATTTATAGATTCTCAGGGATAGAAAATGCCCTTGAACCTTGAACTCCCCATCTTTTGTGTGAGTGTCTTGCACAGCATGCTGCCTGAGAACAATCCAGCCTCTCCTTGACTGCCTCCAGTGAGCACGAGCTTATTCATCCTGGAGCGAGACCATTCCGTTGTTGCCTAGTTGTCATTATGGCAGAGACTCCTCACACGCGTCCCAGTATCTTTCTCCCTGTAATTAATTCAGCTGTAGGCCCCGACAAAGGGGACAAAAGGTGAATTCTCATATCACAATTCTTCAAATATTTAAGTACAAACTATTGGATCACTCACTTATTCATTCTTTCGTTTCCAGGAACAAATAATTATCTAGCCCCAAATGTCATTAGTGCTAAGATTGGAAATGCCACCCTAGCCCAATCTAACATAAAGTGAAATATTCTTGTTCCCAAAGAAGGGATGTACCGGACATGAAGGATTATTTTTCCTCAAAATAATCTTGAGGATTGAGGGGAGAAAACGGCAGGCCTGAAAGCATTTTTTTCTCTCCCTTCACCCAAGAGTATGAAAATGAAGTTCTCGCCAGCCTTCAACTTCATAGTCTTCTAAAAGAGGCTTTCATGACATTGTTCTTCTCCTCCTTGTCCTTATTTGAAAGAATGGTGAGGTGCTCAGTGCCTTGTGGCTGTTCTTAGAACAAAAGCAGCTCCTTGCTCAGTGCTCATAATGAGCCTCAAAGGTCCTCTCTGTGTCTCGGAGCTGCCTCCTGTCCTGGCTGATTCCTACCCTGGAGTCACACGTGTGGAAGCACAGCCCGGCAAGTCTGCAGTCTGTACCAGAGAGACAGGGGTTGGGGCTAAGCCTCTGCTTGTGATTCCCAGCCACCTGGCAAATTCTGCTCACAGAAGAAGCCTTTGTTGTTGCTACTCCTCTTACTGCTGAATGTGTTCAATGCTAATGATCTGAGTATGGTTTGCAGTGAATAAGGTGACAAGTTAATAGAGATGAGTTTATTTTTATTTCAAAAGCGAATAAAAACCTGGGAGTAATACTTGCCAGAAAAACAAGTCCTTAATATATAAAGAACTCTGACAAATCAGTAAGAAACCCCAAAGCCTCATTACTTAATAAAAATCAAACTAGAACTGTAATAGTTTAGCCCACAAAATTATCTAATTTAAAAAAATTGTTGATTTGGGGTTAGGTATATCTGACCTACTGATGGGACGCTAAATGAGTACAAATTTCTAAAAAATCCAATCTGCAATAATGTATAAAGAACTTTTAAAATATAACACGCTTTGAAACAATAATTCTCCTTTTATGAATTTATCTTGGGGAAATAATCAGAGATTCATACTCTTATGTACAAGAATGTTATCAAAGCATTTATGATAAGAAAAATAGAAAGTATCTAAATTGTGAAAAAATTCTTATATCCAATGATGAAAAAATATGTGCTCATTAAAATGGTGATTTTCTTAAAATTTTATAACATAAGAAAATCCCCCAATCTTATGAGATAAGTAACAATTATATGAACTATTTCATTTAGTATGTCATCGTGTGGGAGAATGAGCATGGATCACGATAGAGAAAAAGCATCAGATTAGTAGCAAAGGTTATTTTTTGGGTGGTGGATCATGAGTGATTTTTTTGTCATTAACTTTATGATCACTCCAATTCCTGCACAAAAGGCATGTACAACTTGATAATTCAAAAACTGTGAAAGATTTTAAAAATCTGGAGGCAACAGGTCTGGAGGGAAGATCACGGAACTTAGGCTCAGACAGCCCCAAGTCTGACTCCAAGCTCAGCTGCTCTCTTAGGGTGGACCTTGACAATCCTGCCTTATCCTCTGGGGGCCACAGGCTCGAAATAGGGAAACAGGAACTACCTCCTGCAGCCATCCTGATAGTTAAATGAAATGATAGACCATGAGAGTTGTGTCGAGGCTGCCCGATAATTGTGAAATAATTGAAGAACTGAACTTGGGACATGAGGAGCCAGAATGATGAAACTCCTCTGGGCATGAAAGTGTTCACCCAGCCATGATAGTGTAGGAAATCCTGAGTTGGAATACTGAGTTGGAAACCACTTTTTGCTCTGGGATCTCATGTGAATTACCTCATCTCTCTGAGACTCAGTTCCTTTATCTGTAAAATGGGGAACAGTAAAAGTACCTACTTCACAGTATCATGGGGTCAATAGATAATGCAGGAGTTAGCGAATACAGCTCGTGTGCCAAATCTGTTTTTATAAATAAAGTTTTATTGGAACACAGGCACGTATATCTGTTTACTTATCATCTGTGGCTGCTTTTGTGTCTCGAGGGCAGACTTGAGTCGTTACAACTGAGACCATGTAGCCCACAAAACCTAAAATATTTACTCTCTGGCCCTTTATGGCAGAAGTTCGCTGAGCCCTGAGAATGTATAGAAACAACCTAGAAGAGTGTCTGTCACTCAAAAGATGATCCTGCTATTATTATTAATATTATTGCCTGACACCTCTGCTTAGAAGTAATTCTGAAAAATTACATAGTCCAACCCTGTTTTCATCAGTATTAAACCTAATGAATCCCAGAAGGCAGAGTCATTCTTGCTGACTCACTCTTTAAAAACTGCCAGAGCAACAGTTCCTGAAGAATCCTTCTGCAATCCAGCCCAACACGGATCTATCGTCACCTTTAGGAAAACATTTTCTCTCCCAGCCTCGCTTTCACTGCTGTTTCTATGCATGTTCTGCTCCGGACCAAGAAAAAGAAGATCTTGGTGTGAACTTTCTGTGCAGCCACGTCTCTTACCATAAGAATAGTGTGTGGTCACATCACAGTTTCCCTTCCAAAGGCCATATGTCCCCAGTTCTCTGCTATTTCTTGGGCAGGCTCTGGTCATAGGCATCTTGGGACACCAGGAATTCAGCCATTGTAGACAGGGAGAGAGGCAGGGGTCAAGGAAACTGACCTCACTCTAGAGCTGGCCCAGTCCCAAATGTACAGTGTCTCAACGGGGGCGGCAGTTTCAGGCTCCGCTGAGGAAATAGCGTGATCTGAGGAGCCCAATCCAATGGAGAGGGTGAGATCAGGGGAGCCCAGGCAGCAGGCAGTACCCAAAGTCAGCACAGGAAGATGGTAATGGCATTGGCTGTGGATCTGTCCATTCAGATCTCAAATGCCTGCTAGGGAAACTGAGGCAGAAGACGCTTTATGTGGATTGGGCTGATGTGGTGAAAGTAGCAGCAGTCTGTCTTATGAGCCTGTGAACGCCCAGGCTCAGGGTGGGTTATCCAGACACCAAGTCTCAGCCCAGCTCGTTGGCTCAGGATGGGCGCACAGGTGAGCCTGCAGCTGGAAGGTGTCGGGCTGCCGGAGGAAGCAAGCTGTGGAGGCTCCATCCCACACACACTAGCCTTTTCCCTTGGTCTCTCTCACCTGCAAAACATCAGTCACCCATGGATCTTGGTTGAACTTTCTCCACATAATTATGGAGCTCATGATGGGATTTTGATCCTGGTGAAATCCACGCAGAATTCCACTCTCTCCTGAAATGCCTGGTAATTCATCAAGCGTTTGGGTCTAGAGTGGGACCTGAAAGTTTGTATTTCTAACAAGTTCCCCACTGATGTTAGTGCTGCTGGTCCAGAGATCTTGCTTGGGGCAACTCTGGGTATAGGAACAACTCGTGTGTAAAACAGAGGTATGGACCTTAAAGCGTGACCTCCATCTCCATTTCATCCAGATCAGAACCCTGAATAGGTGCTATCGATCCATTTTACAGATGAATAGAGGGAAGTACAGAGAGATAAAATAGGTGGGCTCAAGAAAAAATGCTTGGGAGCAGTCATCCGGCTGGGGAGGGACCGGGGAGGGGAGGGCATGAACCAGGAGCTGCAGATGTCAGGGCCAGCAGAGGCCCTGCAGACACCCTTAGTGAGCGAAGTCATTCTGCAGCAGCTTGGAGCACGTCCATTCTGTCTCCAGTTGTCACCACGTGAGAACGGACGCCCAGTATTGCTAGATCTTCCAGTTTTTCAAGAGAAGTCAGAAATCCCAATTTTAAAGTGTAAATTAATTCCAAATTTTAAAAAATACTGTGCAAGCCAGGTGGTATACATCTGCCAGCTAACTTTGGCCCAGGGGCTGCACGTCTGCACCCTACGTGTTAATGCTTTTCGATCCTTGCTGTTCAACTAGATTTCCTAGCGCCCTTTTTAAAACACGGATGTTGATGTAACAGGTCTGAGACAGCTCAAGATTTTTTTCTAATGAGTTCCTGGGTGATGCCCGGGCTCCTGCTCCACGGACTGCGCACTGAGTAGCAAAGCTCTGGAACAGAGCTGCTCAGTGTGTGGTCCGTGGACAGGCAGCAGCAGCATCACCTGGGGCTCATTAACAAAGCCTCCTCTCAGGCCCAGCCCTAGAAACACTGACTCCACATTCTGGGGCTGGGGCTTCAGAAGCTGTGTTGTAATGCATCCCGTGGACAATTCTTATGCACAAGCGACTGGGAGAGGCGCTGCCTGGGTCAGCGGGGCTCCACCTTGGTGGGCACTGGAATCACTTGAGGAGCCTTCCAGACACTGAGGCCTGGAGACGCTTTTCATTGGCCTAAATGGGGCTGAGCTCCGGAATTTTTCAGTCTTCTCGGCCGGTTCTAATATGCAGTGAAGGTTGAAGCCCATTGCCCTAGAAGGTCACATCAGGTTCTTCTGTGTATTTTGTCCAAACTGGAGAAATAGGAATGTGCTTTTTGAAAACAAAGAGGTGCTTGCAGCTAATGCCTGGGAGTGGGGGTTGCATATGCCTGAAGCCACCGTGCCTGCACAGTAGCCCACGTGCCCAGGAGGAAGTGCCGAGAGGCGATGGGGGCAGGAGCCCTAACTCTTTCCTGGGTCCCAGGAAGCCACGACCATTGGTTTCCCTGGCACTTCACAATTCTTCACACAGCCAAGACCCTGTCGGGAAATGAAGCCAACACCACACTTGGCCACTTGGAGGATGATAACCGGCCAATGCCTGCAGCGGCCAATGGCCAAAGTAACCCATCCACAAAAAGCCCATCTGGCCAGGTGAAGAGGCCTGGCTTTAGTGCTCTGCCTGGATGCACACTTATAAAGCAGGCCAGTCTGTTTTCTGGTTTTATAAGTTAATTGATGACCAGTTAAATGTCCAAAATAGCAATAGGAATCACAGCAGATGATGACCATCTGACTTCCCCTCCTGTGAGCGATGTTTGAACTCTCTGGTCTTGACTGTGGTCTCCAAAGACCAGTCGAGCAAGAAAACGGGACTAATCCAGGGCTTCAGAACACAGAGAAAAGAACTGATATCAGAGTCCCAGAGGATGGTGGACTTGTTTCCAGTGGCAGAGTGCAGAGCGAAGGAACAGAGCAATAGAATCGTCAGGTCCTCCAAGCATACAAGGAGAAGGAAGGGGAACTAAAGTAGATAATCAGCAACATGGAGAAAGCCAAACAAAGCTGGTGCGTCCTGGAGGCAGAATTTGCAGAGCATCCCAGAGGACCATAGGATGCAGATGTTTATGGGATGCTTGCGGCTGAGGAGGTGGACTGGAAAGGAGATACCAAGGGCAATAAGCCTGTCTGGACAACATCTCCCATTACTTCCTTCCACACTGGCCAGTTGGTCAACAAATATTCATTGAGCCCTGGCTATGGGCCAGCAATGGGTGGAGTTGGACTGAGCTGCTCCAGTTTCATCGATGATTAGTTTTAACGTGAGCAAGCGTGTTCTGAAGGTTCATTCAGACATTTTGCAAATATTTGTTGAGTACTTTTGTATTCCGAGTACTGTGTGTAACACTAGGGATACCACAGCAGAGGAAGCATCCTGGACAGCTGCTTCCCTCTTGGAGATTACAGGCTAGCGGTGGAGGCAGATCATAAACAGGCAAGAGAATGACACCGATAAAGGTACTTCACTGCTGTGGAGACAAGCGATAGGTACTAACAAGAAAACTTTTCTTAAAGAAAACTTTTCCTTTAGGTGTGTGGAGACATTTCCCAGAAGAAGTGACATCTGAGTTGCTATCTGAAGGGCAAAGAGGAGTTAGGTTAGCCAAAGCCGTTCTGAGCCCCTGGCAGAGGGCACAGAGTGTGCAAAGGCCTGGAGGCAGGAAGGGTCCTGACGTTTTCAAGAAATGGAAAGGAGGCTGGTACGGCTGGAACCTAGTGAACAAGGAGAAGGAACCAGCTCTTGCCAAGCCTAGTGTGTGATACAAGGGACTTCGGCTTTGATCCGAGAGGAAGGAGATGTCATTTAAAGCTTTAAGGAATCAGGACAGCCTGATGAGTGAGGCTGGACACATTCTTCAGATTGTCAGTCTGTGATGATGCCCCAGTCACCCCTGATAAATGGAGTTTTGCCTGAACTCTAATTCCCACCAGATCAGGAGTTCTCAAGATGTCCAGGTGATGGAAGCTGTCCTTTCCCAGCAGCGGCCCTAGCTGGCAACTAAATTCAGATTTCTTAGATATGATCCCAAATGTTTGTAGGGCCCGTGTACCTTCTGATCTTTCTGCCCAAGAGATACAGCTCAGGTGACACTGCTGGCTTCACCTGAGCTCTTGGTTTGACTGCGGCATAGTCAGCTACTGTGTGCAGACGGCATCGGAGGCTCCAGAGCAAATGCACGGTGGTGTGCTCTCTGTATTTGTACATTACAGTGGTTGAATGACCCGGAATCTCCTTAGTGTGCTCTCTTTAGTGGTCATGTAGGATCCATCTTCTCACTACGATCTCACTATATATTGTCATGCGTCGCTTAATGACAGGCACACATTCTGAGAAATGTGTCTTTAGGTTATTTTGTCGTTATGTGAACATCATAGAGTGCACTTACACAAACCTAGATGGTATAGCCTACTACACACCTAGGCTATATGGTACTAATCTTAGGGGAATACCGCAGTATATGCGGTCCATCGCTTTTCTGCGTTTTGGGGGAAGGCTCTCATATTGACCTCAAGTGTGTGTTTTGGAGGCTAGAGGACAACACACACAGAGACATGGGACGTACACGTCCATAAACAGCATATCTCTAGAGACCAGTTCCCAGCATAGGGACTGTAGCTAAGCATCTCTGATAACGAGTAGGCTTCTTGAGATCCCACACACGTAAATGGATTTTCTTTGACCCTCGGGTTCTTGTCCGTGGGCTTGAGGATGTCTAGGAAGTCCATGAAATGATATGCCAATTTCTGAGTGTAGATGATTGTTTCTGGGGAGAGGGTTGTCAGAGCTCCATCTAAATCAGCGGGAAACAAGGTTTCTATTCCTAAAGATGGCTCTAAGATTCAAAGACTCCAAAGAAGTCCACTGCCGTGTGACCTTCTGAACACCTCTTTAGAAGTTATCTGAACATATTGCCACACATGCACCCTTTAAACTCCTCTCACCATTTCTCAACTTCCTCTTCCAATTCCTTCCTCATCTGAGTCCACTGCACTATTTTCTCCATAGAGTTGGATGACTAGAAATTCAGTATTCTGCCTTTAAGATCACCTGCCAATCTTATGACTGACACAGGGTGAGGTCCAAATATCAGACATACTAAAAGGGATGTGGCCCAAAAGAGAGGAAAAAATGCCTGTAGATTTGCATAGGGAACCATTCAGATGAGACATTTGCATTTCAGCAGGACTTACACATTCCTCATCACTTTTCTGGAATGCCCAATCGGGGGGCAATCACATGCCCTTTATACTATATTGCTACAAACAAATATATGCTACACATTTGTTTGGAGAGTCTAACCAATTAAAGAAGGAATGAAAAAGAAGGCACTGAAATAAATAATAGGAAAAGAAGAAATAAAAACGTAGCAAGATAATATACATAGAAATTCAAAGAAGTAACAAAATTATCAATATGAGTTAAATACGTTGTAAAGTAAATAAATATATACAAACATTAATATCACCCATGTTCACCAGCTAACCTAATTAGGCACTATTCTCAACAATAACAACAAAACTTACGAACCACATAAAAGCTTTGTGTCTATAAAGAGACGCGTCATGTTGTAAAGATGTCCATTCTCCCCAAGGCTTAGTTCACAGATTTACTAAACCATAAATGCCTGAGTTTTAGTTATTTTTGTATCCTCAGGACCTAGCCCCTAGCACAAACCCAATAAATATTTGGATGAATGAGCTCCAAACCAACCAAAATTATGAATGAATTTTTCTAAGAACTAGAAAAGAAGTGATACCTAAATTCATTTTGATGTGAAAATAGGAGAGAATAACTGAAAAAGAAAAGCTGAAGGACAGCAGCTCTCCCAGATTTAAACCACTTTACAGATCCGCAGATACTCAACAGGGTGGTCTTGAAACTCACACACACACACACACACACAAAGTCATGTCATTGGAAGAGGAAGCCAGCAAAAAGGTAGATATAGGAACTATAAGTTTAAAAACAGAAGCATTTTAAAACAATGGAAGAATGAAGAACCACTGTTACCTTTTCAGTAAATAGCATCCAACCATAACCCGAATCTCCTCGACTCGTCTCTTTCTTTCTTCTTTGTCCCCAACACTATGTATGATGTTAAATACTTTTTTCAATGAGTCTCCAGTGCCATTGTCTTCGCTCTGGCTGTCGTCCTCTCTCTTACCCTGTTGCACGAGCTTCCTCACTGGTCTCCTTTCACCTTCTCCTCTTTCTCTTCCTCCACAATCCTGACTCCACCTTCCCCCAGACTTGTCTTCCTAAAGCACCAATTTTCTCAGGTTTCTGCATAGAAGGGCTCCCCAAATTCTACTGCAGTGGTCCTCCAGCTGTGATCCCCCCAAACTGGCACAGAAGCTTTCTAATGATGGTCTTCCCCATATGAGAACAAAGCCAATCAATGCTGCCTGTCTCCAACAGTTGGTCTTCACAGTCATGGGTGGTCATATATTTGTGTCCTGCCATCTTGTGGTGGTTTGGGGAGTATTATGAATCCTAGCATGCCCAAAAATGCAAAAGCAGTCAGAGTTTTGAAAAGATTGTAAGAGGAGATGAACAAGTATAATGAAAATTAAAGAACTTACAAGTAACGGTGTGGGAAATGATGCCTCAAGAGATTTTCAACGTCCTACAACAAAACTGTCCATTTTAGGGAAAGATGGCCATGAGTTTACGCTAAGCAAAACAAGTTGAGTGTGCTGCTTTTAAAGTTTTTTAAAGCTTTGAAGAACCAACCTACTCCTTCTATTGGATGGAAATGCATCCAGGGGCTTCTGAGTTAAACACCACAGTCACTCTGGACTTGAGAACAAGTGGATCTATACACAGCCATTCACTACCTAACTTAAAAATAAAAGCTGGGTAGAGTTTTTCTGCTGCTAAGAATCAGATATTGTCTTTTTCCAATCCATAGACAAAAAATGTTAAGTTAAAGGATAAAACTGCCAGTGTGTTAGGTCTCCCCTAAGAATTTTTCTTCCCTCTTGGAATTCTCTATCGCCCCGCATCTCTACCTGCCTGTTAGCAAGATTGCCCAAGTGTCACATGTCAGAGAAGCCTTCCCTGAGCCCCAAGCACATCTCAGAGACCCCATGCCTGTGCCCGGCTCCCTCTATGCTAGCCCTCACCAGATCTAGCAGAGCAGAACACTTTGATGAATTTCCTCAAGGAACAGCTGGGCAGGGGTTCAAGCGGCCACTCCAGCCTGTGCATCTGCGAGTATCCAATGACCACGTGAAATCCAAGCTGGCTGATTTACAAATGTTCACACTGACAGTAGACAGGTACCTGGTAGGTGCTTAGAAGAATTTCTGTGCAGTTCTGAACATTTATTTGCCTGACAGGTGACCCAGGAGGTGTGGTGACATTCAGTGCACTAGTGGGCACTGGGGCACACAATGCACTAGGGCAAGTGTCGGCAACTCTTTCTATAAAGGGCCAGACAGTACATAGCATAGGCTCTGCGGGCCACACGGTCCCCGTGACAACTACTCAATTGTGCGGCTTAGTGCTGGACAGGGCACCAGTAAACCTTTTTCATAGAACAGGCAACAGGCCAAAGGTGGCCGACATATAGACTAGAGAATACCGGGAAAGGAGGCCCATTTCAGGATGAAGTTCAGGAGTTCAATGATAGCAGGACATTTAAGGGAGACGTCCAAGGCAGAGATCAATGTAAGGATGAAGAAGTGCCAGGACTGGAGGCAGAAAACTGGGAGCCATCAGCCACGAGGTGCTGTTATGGGGCTGACATCACCTAGGGGTCTGGTCTGACAAGAGAGGAGACCAAGGACACTCCCCTGTCCCAATACAAGGGTGGATACGCAATATCACTTCCCATCACGAGGGCCCTGGAAAGGCAGGGATGTTACAGTCTAAACTCCCTCAACTCAAACTTTGTACAAAGAGGCTCCTTTTTAACTTGGGGCTTTCACTCCCTTTTCCAAGATAAGTAACTTGAAAGTTTCAGATTCACAGGTGAAAAAGAAAACTTCCCACTGGCTAGAAAATAAGGCAATTCTAAAGCAAAGTGTCTATCGACTTTTTCATGTTTTCTTTTTACTGTGAAGTCTTTTACACTCAAAAACTTCTAACCTATATGCAAAGTACGATGAATCACCATAAAACACACGTCCCGTCCCCATCTCAAGAAGCAGCCCATTACCTAAACACGACTGTCCAGCCTTTCACATCGGGAGAATTAGTCTCCAGAGCAGAGGTCAAAGCAGGCAGCCCAAGGCCAGAGAAAGCTTGCAGATATGTTTTCTTTGGCCTCCACAGGGGATTTTTCTTTTTAGTTGACAGCATTTAAATGTCAAGAAACTTTACGTGGAAATCAGCATTCTGGGGGATCAGTGAACATGGGAAGATGTGGCTACATTGTGTGAACATTCCCCACGGCAACAAGTGGCTAGAGCTGAGGGCAGCCAGCTCCTGCAGATGGACACGGACCCACTAGCTCATCAAAGTCCTCACTCACTGCTGTCTTCTAACCAACCGCCCACTTCACTGCTTAATTTTACCTGCCCTGGCACTGGAGTCTGCGACCCCTGCTTACAGAATGTAATTGTGGCTTCCAAGTTCCTGGAGTATGGGAAACAGCACTAAAAGTCTAAAAAGTTCACAGGCTCTGTCTATTGGAACATTACTGAAAGTAAGACGGGTCCATATCCCTTATACAGCATTTTGAAATCTAAAGGACAAGTTCTTTTTATACCTCACTAGGCAGCAAAACTGGAGCTGAAGTGACATGAAGCTGTTTATCATCTCTATGTATTCCATTCAGTGTGAGATACATTCATATATTTTGCTACAGAAATGCTAACACGTTTGGCTAAGGGCTGCTGCCCCAGACCCAGCTGGAGACATTATATAAAAATGACATGTACACATTATTACTTTTCCAAAATCTGAAAAATTCTGAATTCTGAAACTCATCTGACCCCAACGACTTTAGATAAGGGACTGTGGGCCTGTTGTACTTTTAATATCTATGTTGGAGAAAATACACACACACAAACACACAAGGCAGACAGAAGTGCAATAATATTTTTAAATGAATTTTCAGTGGATTAATTACTGTGGCATCTACCAATATGTGAGAAACATAAATAGAATGATGTATTCAAATCATCTGTAGTCTGACAGGAATGTGAGGTGCACATACTGATCCTAGGACCCTGTGCCCGAATGTCCAGTCCCTGAAGGGTCTGCCATGCCCACAGTGGGAACGGCAGCCACAAAGGGAATTCCAGGTTAGAGACACATGCTGCCTTCACATATAAGAATGATGCTGTATGACCACGTCCTTTTAGGATTCATTTATTTCTCAGTAAAAGTGGGTTTTCCCTTGCCTATAAATACCCTGTTTGATATTCTAGGACTTCACAATATGTCAAGTACATAAAAGGCCCGGGAAGATCGGATCAGAAGGAGCTGCAAAGATCCCAGATTTCTTTCCACTCCAGAACATGCTGCTAAGCCATATTAAGCGTCAGCTGAATGAAATCCAGCTGCAAGTGCTCAAACGGTCCAAGGGGAGGAGATGTGAGGCCTCTAGGGATAGAGTTTTGCTTAATGCACTATGGTGGGGAAAGGAATGCAAAAACCCAAAAGTGGGGTTTGCCAGGGAGCCAGAACCAAGCAGCTGTTTGGGGTTTCCCATAGCCCTGACTGTTTGTTTATGTACAGCCACTATTTACACTCTTTAATTCCTCTGATTCAGGACCAGACAGTTGCCATGTTACAAGAACACGTCAGGATAATAAAAGTCAGGCAATGAGGGGCTATTCTTTGCAGAGACAGAGTGGACTTCATCCACACATGCCAGTCTCTACAGATTCTGATGTTGCTGCCTTTGCACGAAAGTCAGCTAGGGCATTTTCCTGACGCTCAGATTCAGTCCTCGCAGGGTGGCCTCAATTTTGATGACAGAGAGCCAGTTAAGTCTGATGAGTTTCCTTTCTATGAGCCATTGTCAGAGTAACTATAACTGAGAAAGGACTCAAAAAGGGCTCACTATACAGCAGTTGAGAAAGGAATTTGGTCATTCCTGTGACATACAACATTTTAAGATAATAATTAGAGTTATGACTGATAACATTATATCAGGACATATCAGATTTGTAGGAATTTCACATAATTTCTAGAATATTTATATACCTATGAAAATACAACATAAAGAAGTCTAAATGTTATTTCTTATTTGAAAATGCCTCCCATGTAATTTAACTTATTGAATAAGGCTAATTAGTATCATATCCCTCTTTTTATAAGGAGAGAGAACAAGTCCTTAAGATGTTGCAGGGATCCTCTGAAAAATCCCAAAGTTAACTAGAGGTCGAAAAAGACTTCATTTAGAATTTGATTTTCAGAAGTTCATCAAAAAATCTCAAATCAGTTTTAAAACCCTTCGTTAAATAGGATCATAGGTCACTGTGAGCTAATACTCAGTTATGCCTTCGACCATGGTGACAAAGACTTTCAGACAAATAGAGAAAGTTAAATGGCCGTAAGAAAACCCTTAGCTCTCGCAATCAAAGACCTGATAAAAGCAACACGGGAAATGATTTTGAAAACATAAAATCCCTTTTTTGCCTTTTAGGCAGACTATCAAATGTAAAGAGAAGCCTTTCATAATCTCTTCATCAAGAGCAGACTAGAAGCCCAAGAAAACCTCATCCTTATAACAGTGAGAAAGCCAAGTTTCCAATTTTGCACCAGCTTACTTTTGGTCTTAGAAACGCTGACTTAATTAAATTCCTTCAATCTTTGCCAGCTTGGCTAGGCGGAAAACTTCTTTTCTCGGGGTTCCTTTTCCACAAACCTTCAGAGACTTTCTTACTCATATTCAGAGTTTGTTCTTTCCTCTTTCCCATAACAACTTTGACTTTAGGACCAATTTACTTTCTTAAAGCATCTCCATTCCTTATACCTTCTTTTACTGAAAACATACATTTCCTTATAGCATACATTTTTCAGTGCGGCACAAGACATGTTTACTAATAGACCCAAACATCTTTTAGGTTTTTTGCTTTTAATCAGAAGCCGAAAGTAGATAAACCTATGTTTAGTAATTAATGTTTTACAATTTTATCTTATCTGGAAATGGTCAAGATACTCAACAAATTTCTAGCATTTAACTTAATTTAGTAAAACTCAAAGGTTTCAAGTTACCAGGAGGTTTTGAAGTTATTTTTAAGTACTTATACCATAACACATGACTATTATTAAAAAGTTCAGCTAAAAACTTTTATCTTACTTACATCATTTACTTTACTTGTTCCTAATAATTTTGTTTACATTACCTACAAAAACGCGGAGCTCCAGGCAGGCTGACCGGGACTTTCTGGCCGCTGCGGCGGCGGGTCCCCAGGCCCGCGGGGCCAGCCGCGCCGCCCCCGCGCCCCGCGCCCCGCGCCGGGGCAGGAGCGCACGGCAGGCCCAGGGCGCGGCGCGCAGCCGGGCCTCGGCCGCCGGCCCCGAGTCGGGCCCCGAGGACCACGTTCCGCCGGGCTCAGCGGGGCTGGGGGCCGCGCGCTCCACGAGCACCTCTGGGTCCCTTCCCCGCTCCACCGCCCGCTCGACGCATGGGGAAGACTCCCTTCCCTGCGAGAGTCCGCCCCGCGCTGACAGAAGCGGGCGCACAGCGTGCACGCGGTGTGCCACACCCCGCCTGTGGCGCCCGAGAGCCCCCAGACTCCTCCCGGGGACCGCTTCTCCAGGCAGGGCCGCATGAAGAGGGGGGCGAGGCGGCGGGGCAAGGACCCCGGCGACTGTGTGGGGGATGGCAATGGTCAGAGTGCTCAGGAGGGTCGTGCTTCCGCGCAGGGGGCCGACGTGTGTCCAAACCCACTCGTCGGAACTCTGCAGGTGGAGGCGGGTCCCCACCTCCCTTGGCCCTCTGAGTGTTCTCCAAGCCGGCTGGGAAAAGCCCCGGCCGCAGGACAGGAGGGAGCGTGGGAGGCGCTCGGCGGCAGTCAGAGCCCTGGGGTCCTTTCTGCCCACACGCGCTGCCACGCGCACAGGTGGTGGTGGTGGTGTGGGGATGCCGGTCCCGGGGGCGGCACTGAAGCAGAGGGAGAGGGGGGCCCACCGCCGTGGTGGGAAGCCCTGGGGATGAGCGGAGGCCCACGGGGCTGGCGGTGCGGGGGGGCGGGGAGCGGGGCACGCGGGTCAGGAGGTGGCCATGGGTGAGGGCCTGGCCACAGGCCTCGCGGTTGCGGGCAGCCCCTCCCCTCCCCTCCTCACCCCAGCCCCGCGGTTGGAGACCGCGACCCGCCCAGGCCCCGCCCCTGGCCACGCCCCCAGCCCGCCAGCCCGCCGTTGCCTGGTAACGCCTGGCTGTCATTTCCCTCTTAGCCTGGCGCAGCCACCGGGGCCCTGACACTTGGCGGGAGTGTCCCACAGCAGGGGCACGCGCCCCAGGGATGGGAGTGGTGGCCCCAGGCAGCCAGCACGGGCGCCAGGGTCGCCGGCAGGACAGGAGAAGGCGCAGGTCCCTGCTCCCGGGGGCGGGGCCCGGGCGGTGGAGACCCCGACGGGTGCACGGAGGGAGGCGGCCGACAGGTGCCCTCACCTGCCCATGCTCTGGTGAGCCCGCGGCCTCCCGCAGTGCAACGGCCACTTCCTGGCGACGGCGGCGGCGGCTCCCCAGCCTGCGGGGCTCCTGGCGCGCGCATCGGGACGGCCTGGCGGCTGCTCCCGCGCCACACTGCCCAGCCGGCGGCGGCGGCGGCGGCGGCGGCGCCCGGCTCCCAGGCCCGCGAAGCTCGGGGCAGGCTGACCGGGACTTTCTGGTCGCTGCGGCGGCGGGTCCCCAGGCCCGCGGGGCCAGCCGCGCCGCCCCCGCGCCCCGCGCCCCGCGCCGGGGCAGGAGCGCACGGCAGGCCCAGGGCGCGGCGCGCAGCCGGGCCTCAGCCGCCGGCCCCGAGTCGGGCCCCGGGGACGACGTTCCGCCGTGGTTAAGCGGGGCTGGGGGCCGCGCGCTCCACGAGCACCTCTGGGTCCTTTCCCCGCTCCACCGCCCGCTGGACGCATGGGGAAGACTCCCTTCCCCGACCAGAGTCCGCCCCGCGCTGACAGAAGCGGGCGCACAGCGTGCACGCGGTGTGCCACACCCCGCCTGTGGCGCCCGAGAGCCCCCAGACTCCTCCCGGGGACCGCTTCTCCAGGCAGGGCCGCAGGAAGAGGGGGGCGAGGCGGCGGGGCAAGGACCCCGGCGACTGTGTGGGGGATGGCAATGGTCAGGGTGCTCAGGAGGGTCGTGCTTCCGCGCAGGGGGCCGACGTGTGTCCGAAGACACTCGTCGGAACTCTGCAGGTGGAGGCGGGTCCCCACCTACCTTGGCCCTCCGAGTGTTCTCCAAGCCGGCTGGGAAAAGCCCCGGCCGCAGGACAGGAGGGAGCGTGGGAGGCGCTCGGCGGCAGTCAGAGCCCTGGGGTCCTTCCTGCCCACACGCGCTGCCACGCGCACAGGTGGCGGTGGTGTGGGGATGGCGGCCTTCAGCGCGGCGGTCTTGGCGGGCGGCCCCAGGGGGCAGGAGGGCCGCCTGGCCCCCGGGGGCGGCACTGAAGCAGAGGGAGAGGGGGGCCCACCGCCGTGGTGGGAAGCCCTGGGGTTGAGCGGAGGCCCACGGGGCTGGCGGTGGGGGGTGGGTGGGGGGCGGAGCGGGGCACGCGGGTCAGGAGGTGGCCATGGGTGAGGGCCGGGCAGCAGGCCTCGCGGTTGCGGGCAGCCCCGCCCCTCCCCTCCGGGAGCCCGAGCCCAACGGTTGGAGCCCGCGCCCCGCCCAGGCCCCGCCCCGGCCCCGCCCAGGCCCCGCCCCCAGGCCGCCGGCCCGCCGTCGCCTAGCAGCGCCTGGCTGTGATTTGACTCTTAGCCTCGCGCAGCCGCTGGGGCCCTGACACTTGGCGGGACTGTCCGACTGGGCTGGACGCTCTTCGCGGAGCGCACCAGGTCAGTGCTGTGACCCGCAGCGATGGCCTCCTGGTTTGGCCGCCTCGGCCTCGGCTCCGGCTTAGGCCATTCCCTGGGGCGAGTGGGCGGCAGTGTGGCTTCCCTCCCCGCACACCTCTCTGACTCCACCAGAGGTGTGCTGAGGAAGGGGACGCCAAAGCTGCCAGACTTCCCCGACTCGGGGAGAAAGGAGACGGAAGCCATTCAGGCGACCGGACCACCCGAGCAGGAGAGACCGGCAACTCCAGCTCGGAGAGACACCGCAACGCTGCAGGAAACCCTCGAGGAAGGAGACACAAGGCTCGCCTCCCTGCAAGAAGAAGGCAGTCACCTGAGGGAAGAACTGGAGCCACAGAGACAACAACGGGCTCGAGCCGCTCCAGTGGTTGACCCGAACACCCTCGACGCCGTGACACAACTAGAATCTGAGGTGTCTCCACTGGAAGGGATCGAAGGTCACCTGGAGGAGGAAACCCAGCATCCTCCAAGGACCACTGAAGAGCAAAAGCAGAGGAAGGCACTGAAACTTGGGACCGAAAAGACGACCCCTCTGACCGAGCGGCTTGATGAGCCGGACGAAGATGAGACCGGGCCACGAACTCAGACGATCCAGCCGCAAGACTGGGAGAGCCAGGGCCTCCCCGCTCGCCTAGCTTCGGCTGCCTCCGTCCAGGATGCGGGGGGCCTCCAGCAGCAACTGCAAGCCTATGCTTTGGAAAGGGAACGAGTGTTGGCCGTTTTCGACGAGAAGGTGAGGGAAAACAGCCAGCTGAAAAGGGCGTATCACGCAATGATGGACCTGCTGGTGACCAAAGAAGCAGAGCTCGGGAAGCTGCGAGGCGAAAATCAGACACGGCGCCCTCGAGCTGACGGCGGCGGGGAGGACATGTTTCGAGAAGCGATCCGGCACTTATCACGCCTCGTCCGAGCCAAAGACATTGAAATCGGTGCCTTGAGCCAGAAATGTCAGACTTTACTGACCATCTGGCAAACGTCCGACGCTGGCCATGAGGTTCGGGGCGTGGACGCGAACCAGTTGGAGGAGCTTCTCCGGGAACGGGACACGTTGAAGCAGCGGGTCAACGTGCTGGAGGAGTGGCAGCGGCTGGTGCTGACCGAGGTGCACAATCTGCAGCGGGAGTCATCCCAACTTCAGAAGGAACTCCCACCACTCGAGGCACGGGCCTTAGTGGACAGCGAGGAGAAGTCTCGGCGACAGATGCACCCTGCCGCCCCGTTGCCCCGTTCTCAAGGGGATGCGACCCAACTCCGGCTCTTGGGGAAGAGACTGGCACAGATGCAGCTCGGCCTAGAGCAGCTCTGCAATGCCGAGGAGGTTCTCTTGGGTCCACCCGACCTCACGTCACCACAGCCGCCCGCCGCATCGTCGCGGACTTGCGAGGCAGCCGGCTCTCAGGAGGCAATTAAGTCCGAGGCGCTGGGCGAGCCTTCGAAAGGGCCGCCAGCAGAGATGGAAGCCTTAAGGCGAGCCACGGAGGAAAAAGACGCAGCCATCAGAAGCCTCCAGGAGGAGACTCAGAGACTGTCCGAGGCGATGGCCGCCACCTCGGAACTGGAGAGAGAACGGCAGGCACAGACGGATTCCGAAATTCAGCGGCTCAAGGAGAAACAAGAGGCTTTGCAGAACACGCTGGAGGACAAAGAGCTCTTAATCGAGGCGCAGAGGGAGGAATTCCTTTCTCTGAGGGAAGACCTCACGACCCAAGCGAGCGAAAACGAACTTTTGAGGCAGGCGGTGACAAACCTGAAGGAGAGGATAGGCCATCTGGAAGCGGATGCGTGCCAAGTCAAACAGGAAAATGCAAAACTGCTGGAAAGGTCCAGGGAGAAGGACGCCGAAAACCAAGCCTTACAAGAGACGAACATGCGCCTCTCTGTGACGCTGAGGGAGAAGGAATTCGAATGCGTCTCCGTGAAGAAGGCGGCTCTGGCTTTTGAGTGCCTCCTGAGAGAAAAAGAACAGGGCCGGGCTGGGGAATTAGGCCAGCTTCTCAATGCAGTGACCTCCATGCAGGAAAAGAGCATTCTCTTTCAGCACGAGAGAGATGAGGCGGCGCTGGCGCTGAGACAGGAACGAGTGGAAAACTGCGCCCTGCGGGAGGAGGTTCGCCTTTTGCGGGACAAGGAAGCGCGCTTAGGCCAGGAGCTGGGGAGGTCTCGGACGCAGGCTTCAGAATGCGAAGACGCGCATCTCCGGGCAGCGCGGCTGGCAGGAGACAGAGCGGCCCAACTCAGGAGGAAAGTCACGGCGCTAGAGGAGAGGCTCCTGTCATCTTCCCGCGCCATGCAGAAGGCGAGCCAGCGGGCCGCTGCCCGGCTCGGGTCCCTGCAGGAGCAACTGACTGCGGTCACCCAGCAGAAAGAGGAGACTGCCCTCCAGCTGTCCGCCTCCCGGGAATCAGAGAAGCAGCACGCTGGAGCCCTGGCCAAGCTGAAGGTGGTCCTGGCCGAATGGATGCAAAAGGCAGATGGTCTGGAAGGGAAGCTGAGGTCGCTGCAGGGACGGCTGGAGAGAGCGCAAGCCGCCTCGCGCCTGCAGGAGGAGCAGATCGGAGAACTGCAGCGACAAGACGAGGCCCGACAGGAAGAGCTGGAGGACGTCCAAAAGAAGTGGACCGACTTAGTGAGCACCCTGCAAGGAAAAGCAGACAAGGCCCTCCTGAGAAAGCTCTTCACGGACGCCTTGCAAAGCGCCAGACACGAACGCCGGGAAGCCTTCCGACGGATGGGAAGCACCCTGGGTGTGGAAAGGGAGGCAATGGAGCAGTTGCTGCAGGAAGAGCAGGGCGGCCTTACCGGATGGGTGACCGGGCGGCTCGGATCCCGCAGTGCCCCTGACACGCCTCGGAGACCCAGCCAGCAATCCGAGCTCAAGAGTTCCTTCTCGGAGCTTTGGGTGAATTTTCTAGAAGCTGAGTCTCGGGGAGCTTCTCCACCACGACAGCTCCCCGCTCAGCCCAGGAAGCGTCCCGAAGCACCCGCCAGGAAGAGACTGGCTAAGAACGTGCCAGCTCTTCTGAGACCCGCCCTCGCAGCCACCCCCAGAAGATCGGACGGGAATCCCTGCTCCCCAGCCGTGTCTCTCATCGACCCACCCGGCCCCGGAACCGGAGGGTCTGGGCACCTTCTCTTAGACGCCATGACCGACGTCGTGCCCAGGGGCACACCTTGGCTGCTGCCACCCGCCAAGAGTGCTGCCGGGCTGCTCCAAGGCCTGTCCAAGCCCTAGAGGCTCCCCAAGCCGCAGAGGAGACGACGGCGCTTTCAGGAAAGCCGGTCCCCCGCTGTGGGTTCCTTAGCACGAAGTGGCCTTGTGCTAAAGGTCACAGGTTTCTCTGCGGCTTTACTGGAGCTTTCAAAGAAATAGCTATGGCTCACGCTTTCAAAAGGGTGTCGCTGCAGGTGGTCACCCAGCTTAAAGCGGACGGATGTCACTTCTCTGGAGAGCAGGCTTGGCACGGGTGGGATCGCAGGCTGTGGGCCAAGACGCTTCCGATTCTGTTTGCCACGCTGTCACCGTCTCCGAGGAGCTGGGGGGCGTGGGGTGGGGGGTGGGGGTTGGGTCTGGGAGGTGGGGGGGTTGCGGGCGGGTGGGGGGTGGGGGGGTGGGAAGAGTGGGGGGGTGGGAAGGGCGGGGGTGGGGGGAGGGGGGCGTTTATTGAGCTTTCCCTCGGGGAGCGGGAACCTAACTTGCCTTAGTGCTGCAGAATCAGAAAGCGCGCGAGGGCGCCCACTCCCGGGACAGTAGGAAGAAAGGGGAAGGGCACAAACGTGCAAGGGGCAGGCATCCAAACTTCAGGAGGAAAGCTTGGTTTCCCCCGGCTCGGCTTGGTCCTCCTCCTCTTTCCACTGCCTGGGAAACCGCCCTCGGGTGCTCTCTGGCCTCTGGGACAGACAGGAAAGAAAACTCCTAAGCAGGGGAGGATCTTATTCCCTGACTCGCTTTTGGTTGCAAAGCCAGTCACCTGACCTCAGAGATCTTTGCAAGGGTTTACGAACTGCATCTTGTTGTTTTCCAAAGCAGGGGTCTGTGGTCTGTGGTCCGGATGGACACCGACTGACTGAACCGGCGCCTCGCGATGGGCATGGAAGCCGCTTCCGCCCCCAAGCCCATCAGAGGGCCGTGGTCAACGCCCTCCCCCCGCCCCGTTTCCTCAACAGCCCCTCCAAATCTCCATCGCCTGCCTCAAGCGGGATCGTCCTCATACCGTTCGGGACCCGAAGAGATCAGAGGCCAGCTAGTCAAGAACTCTCCGTTTCCCGCACCCCCCCCACCCCCGTTTGAACGTCCCTCTATTTCTCTCCACCCACCCCTCCCCTTTCCCTTTGGTTTTCCAGGAAGAGGGATTCAGCTTGGCAGTTCCAGGGGCCCGGCTCCACGTGGGGTGCCCTGGGAACCATCTGCTCAGCCTCCCCCAAAGATCTCGTTCCCTCAGTTTGCCAGCTGCTTTCTCTTCGGCCCGTCTCTTTCCTTAAGCCGCTGAGCACACCCAAGTCTCTCCCGGCATCCACACCTCTCCTTTCTGCTCCTCCACCACCGCCTTCTCTGTCTACCTTTCACGGCTAAGCTGCTGCCAAAAGACCTCGACTCCTCTCCTCGTCAGCCATCCAGTCATCGCCTCGTCTCTCACCGGCTCCTCGAAAGACTCCCCAAATCTCGTCGCCGTCCCGTCCTGGCAAGAGGCCAGGGCACGCCCTTCGGTTCCTTCGTCTTCCTAAACTCCCTGTGGTGTCTGAGGAATGCTGCCCACGTCTTCAGTCTCTGCAAGTTCTCTCCACCCTCTTTCTCTGGGGGATGGCCCCCTCCCCAGGTGCCCTTCCTAACCTCAGACCCCTCTGTCTCACTTTCCTCTGCGGCTTCTCCTCCCGACCACTTCTCAAAGGGTTCTGTTCCCGAAGGCACGGTCTTCAGGGAACAGGAACCCCTCGGGTCTCAGAGCAAGCTCATGCGCTCTCCTACGATTCGACTCGCCCCCCGGATGCCCAGGGCTTCGGAGTGCGTACGACTGACGTCACCCTGCCCCTGACTCCACGCTGCTTTCTCTAACTGTCTGCTGGACGCACCTCTCAGGATGTCCGAAGGCTTCTCAAAACCGACACGTCCAAAAGGGAGCCCGGTATCCTCCAACAAAACCCTCCCCCTCCTCTTACCTTCCTTTCATCCCCTCAGAAAACCTCTGCCCATCTCATCCCCCGACAGCAGAGCGAGAGGCCTCAGGGCCACGCTTGAGCTCTCTGTCTCACCCACTTCGCAGCCTACCGACTCCCAAAGGGAGCCGAGCGCCTTCCCGTGTTTGCCGTCCCCGCTGCTCTGCCGCATGCCTTCCTGTCTCTTGCACGCAACCAGCCCAGTAGACTCCTTACTGATCTTGCCGGCTGGCCTCCTGGCACACCACCCCCCCCCACCTCCCCGCTTGAACCCATCCTCCACACTGTTGGGAGGGTGACCCAAGAGGAAAACCCTGCCGTTACCGACACCACGGTGCCCGGCCCCCACAGGGCTGGACGTGGGCAAGAAAGTAACCAAAGTTTCTGAGGTTGTTTTGCAGAACAACAGGAAGACGGCAGATCAGAGAGCAGGTTGATGGCAGCCCCCCCCCCCCGGCCCCCGCCCGAGCGGACATCGTGCAGAGGCTTGGACCAGCTGAAATGACGGATCGCCCACTTTCCGCGTCACGGACAGAGATCCTCGGCGTGCAACACGTCGAACCCCACTGACTTCGCACTTGTGACCCACGAAGAAATACCAGTGACAGTCGCACCTGAGCAGAGGACTCTTCAAGCTTCACCCCCAGCGCTCTCCTGGTCCCACCCCTACCCCGAACCCCAGCTAAACGCCCCAACGTTTTGTTTTCCCTTTGAGGAGGCGGGTTTGAGTTTTACTCCCACCTCCTTGTCTGGCCGCCTCTTGATCATAAACCTCTTTCCTTGCTGCAACCCTGACGTCTCACTGATTGGCTTGGCTGCGAAATCGGGTACCCGGACCTGAGTTTGTGTGTGGTCCCATCGCTTCCCTGCTTGAAAGGAATCCAGGGTTCTCCACTGCCTGCAGGCCAAACTGGAGCAGAATCTCCAAGGCCTCGCCCCTGCAACCTTCCTCCCTGCTCCTCACCCACACGCGGGCCACCCTCCCGCCACGCACGACTCTCTGCAGACCCCAAACAGGTTCTGACTCAAAGGACTTCAAGCTCATCGAGCCTAATCGTAGCAGGGTAACTCCTTCAATCCAGTGTACACCGAAAGTCTTTAATTTTCCTCTGCCTGACCTAGATGGCGAGGGATGGATTCCTATGCACCTTAGGTTGATGGGGATTTCTGAACACTAAACACGTGAGTTCAATGGCAATTTCTTATTTATTTACACAGGCAGCCTATGGGAGGACACTCTACACCATGTGTAGCCACATAGGAAAGTGCGCTTGGGGAGAGAGTAAATACGCAAGGGGGTTGGGGACAGTCTTTGTAGTACCATGAGAGGTGCGCTCTCCCCTGGTTCCCACAGGAACGTGGGACTGGCTCATTTGAATAATTTCACAGGTGAGCAGGGAACTTGAGACCACTACTTGGGGAGCACCCATGCCTGCTCCCTGTGATGAAGGTGTTGTTTGGCGAGGGGATCTTATCTCTGGGAGCTGTGGAGGAGGGAAACTTGCAGGTAGGCCATTTGAGGCCCTCTTCATTTACCAGGTTTCAAAGCAACACTTCATATTGAATCTTCATCTAAGGCCTCATAGTACAGTTGTCTCTCTGATGCCTTGACATCGTCTTACACCCTGGTGATATCTGAGACATTTAGGGAGGAAGAGAAATGCTTCCCTGGGAAACAAGGTTGGCACTAGACCAGGAGGGAGAGGGGGTCATCGACAACCTTGAGTGTATGAACTTTCATTGATATTCACTCGCTTGATCCCAAGAGAATTCCCAAGCAGCCAAAGGTTCTGTGGGAGAGGTGACATCCTGCAGCTCCATCATATTTGGCAATGGAGGGAGGACAGGGGAGGGCACCCCATCTGGCAGGTCGCACATGCCACGGGGCCCAGGTTTGGATCCATCCTGTTTCAAGGAAGCCTTGGTAACCTTCTCGCACTTGGTTTTGTTTTGTTTTGTTTTGTTTTTGAGGAACATTAGCCCTGAGCTAACTGCCGCCAATCTTCCTCTTTTTGCTGAGGAAGGTTGGCCCTGAGCTTACATCTGTGCCCATCTTCCTCCACTTTATATGTGGGACCCCTACCACAGCATGGCGTGCCAAGCAGGGCCATGTCCGCACCGTGGATCCGAACTGGCGAACCCTGGGCCGCTGAAGCAGAACTTGTGCACTTAACTGCTCTGCCACCGGGCCGACCCCATCTTCCCGCACTTGTTGGATGCTACTTCCAGGACTAAAGTGATAATAGGCAGCTGGGGATGGAGGCTCAGCATCTGGGAGAGATTCTGTTTCCAGAAGAGGCCAGTGTGTGGCCAGTAATTGCTGCTCTAATAGGGCAGAATGCAGGGCCAAGGAGGCGGGCTTCTTGCATCAGGAACCCACAGACAACTTACGCATGTGCTGGGTTTTCCAGAGACTCCAGGAAGCATGAGAGGAGGTTGCCAAAGCCTCTTCCCCACAAGAGTCTCTGAGGGCTCTAGTGGGAGGGCCTGTTGATTTTAATTTGGACAGCTCCTAGAGTCCTTTGTTGGAGGGGGTCCCCACTGAAGCTGGGCTCATTTATAAGTCACAGCATAAATGGCCTTAAGTAAAATTTGTAGACAAGGACTATATTGCCTCCAGAAGCAAAAAGGGATCACATGATATTGGATTGTACGTCCTTCACAAGTGTGTCAAACAAATGTCCTCGAAGGAGGAGGTCACAAAAGTCATGTCATGCCTGTACTCCTGGAGAAAGGGGGATCCGGTGAAGGTCTTGCCTGCAAAGACTGCCTGTGAGAGCAGAACGGCTTAGTCCCTGTGGGTAACAAGGCAAAAACATGTCCCCTCAGAGGTGATGGCAAACTGTGGCTCGGAGGATGTTGAAACAGGCTCTGAACAGAGCATATTAACCAAATCTATAATAGCAAAATGTTCAGCCACGTGTAAATGTAGTTGGGCCCAGGAGGTTTAAGTGTACCAGGGTTTATTTCCATCAGGTACAGTCAGACTCAAAGATACAGAAATAACTGTCACGAAGGAAGAAGCTTTCTCTCCTCACAGATTCCGAGCAACAGAAGGCAGGGTACACCATGGAGGGCCACACAGGGCAGCACCAGGGTCAGTCAGGTGACAGAAGGAGCGAGGGGAAAACATGGGCGAGAGCCTTTCGAGTGGATTCCACGGGAAGGAAGGAGTGAGGCAGGGTGAGCAGGTGTTGGCTTGGCTGGTTTGAATCATTTCAGTGGGCTCAGGGCACAGCAGTGTCCCTGGTTGTCTGGTCTCCGTCCCTGGGGTGACGAGGGCAAGGGAAGAGTGGCCCAGAGTGGAAGAGCCTCGGAGAGGAGGGGGTTGAGGGTGTTGACTCTAGATGATTACGTATGAAAGGATTGTTCATAGGAGTCATTTACTATCTGTAGCAACTAGTTAACCCTGGCAGGGCAGTTCCTCCAAGGTTGCCGAGGCCTCAGATGTCAAAGCCTTAAATACAGAAACTAGAAAACATGCTCATTTCACTAGGTATAACCATAATTTCAGCTCTTGTGTAAAGTCCATGAAGGTTTCCAAACTAGGGCATGTTAGCAGATGTTAAAGTTAGTTCAGAAACTATGTTGTGGAGGCACAAATGCCAGTTAGAACCCTTTATCTTTTTGCCATATAAATTACTCTAGTAAATTTTCAATTTCTAATTGGGCCAAATTGTGAACCTTTCTGGAATTAGTTCTTTTGTGTGATTGCTTCCTCCGCACGTATCCAGGTTTCTCTCCTTTATTTATCTTTTGATTGGTCTGATGGTCACAGGATGCACTTGGGGCTGGGGGAGTGTCTTTCTGCTCTGCTCTTGTTTATCAGTTTTCCCTCCAGAGAGGCTCAGGTCGGGAGCATCAGGGTTAGGGCCTCTCTCCAGCAATGGTTGTATTTAAGTCAGGTTTGAATTAACACCTTCACTGTGCCACAGGGGTGCTGTGCATTGTTTTCCTCATAACCCTGAGGATCAGAGTTTTGTGCCACCCCGGCTTACGTGACAGGGTGCATTGGAGGAGCCCAGGGCCCCCAGCATGCAGACGTCGAGGGGTGGAAGCCATCTTCTGCTGCAGCCCTACCTTCTCCCCGCTGGGCACTGCTTCCCTCCCCCCACCTTCTCTCTGTACTTATTCCCTCGGGATATTTTTGCCTGGAGAGTCACAGTGTTTGTGTTTCTCCATCGGATGACATGTGGGCAGACCTTCAGGGTGGTTATGTGGAAAGGAACCAGGTGTCGGGCCTCAAAGACAAGTGTTCTTTCCCTCCAGGAATGCCAGTCAATCTCCCCAGTGTTGAAGTCCACATCCAGGAGGTCATTTTGTCTATGGCCGAGGTGGGGGCCTCGAGCCCCTTGATGACCAGATTAGTCCTTTGGCATGCTGGTCAGGAACAACGCTAAGCACAGCCCAAGTGTGCTGGTTCAGAGTTTCACATTGGGAGAGAAGTAGAACACCACACGCTCCCCCATAGACACTTGTTCTTTTTGATCTGTGCCTGGGCCATGGGCTCCCATGCTCGTGGACCTCGAAACCCTTATGGATCTGGAGAGCCCCTGACAGCAGCATGATGAGCAGCAGCACAGGAGACGGGTGAGCTCACTGCCTTTGCCTGAACAGCCCTGACTCTGGAGGGAACCAGGGAGTCATTCTGAAATCTTCCTGGGGTCATGGCCTTCTCCTTTCCTCAAGCCAAACAAGGGGTCATCCCCAGGACTGTGCTGGGGGGACACTTTCCCAAACAGTGTCTCTGTGACCGCCCCAAGTAGCCACTGATGGTCATCAGACTAGACACAGTGACTAAGGAGCATCAGCCTGAGATTCAGGAAATGGAACTCAAGCATCCACCAGTTAGGAGGTTGTGTTGTCGCTGCCCTCGGGTAGGAGGCTGGGAGACCACCTGCCAGACACAGGCCACACCTGATGGCACCTCACTCTGGGATAGAGTCAACTAAGAATAGGTCTTGCTTTCTGGGGAAGAATGAGACACTGGGGTGGGGAAGAGATGGCAGCATCCACTTGAGAGAACAGAACATGAGCTAAAGCCCAAGCTGGCCGGCAATGGGCCCTCACTCCCAAGATAGTAACTGCTGCCAACGACCCCGATAGTTAGCAAAGGAGTAGTTAGTGAGCACTGCCCAGGTGTCCTCAGGTGAGGTTGGGCCATCCTCCTTGTGATGCCAACTGTTTTAGTCACTTCACTCCATTGGTGAGAGGGAGATTTCCACCCTAGACTCATGGGGCTGGCTAAACACAGTACACTCGACAGTGGACAGGTGGAATGGACAGCAGTTTATTAGTTTATCATATATTCTCACAGCCCCAGGAGGAGGACAGCACACACCATGCAGGGCCACACGGGGACTGCACTTGGGAACAGATGGAACAAGCAGAGGTTTGGGTAGGAACAGGACTGTGTGGTAACAAGAGGGTGAAGTGAGCCCTGGTTCCCACAGGAGGGTGTGGTGGGCTTGTTGGAATGATTCTCTGATAGGGAACTGAAGCCTGAGGTCAGGAACAAGCAGGCACTGTGTGTGCTCCCTGTGATGAGAAGGGGTGTTTGGCCAGGGGCCCTTATCTGTGGGAGAAGAGGGGGCAGAGGAGTGGGGAATGGCAGTTAGGCCATTTGAAGTCCCCTTGATTTATCAGATGTCAAGACAGGTCATAATATTGAATCTTAATTTCATGCTTTATGTCACAAGAAGTTATTAAAAATAATTCTTGGCTCTGGCCCGGTGGTAGTTGGTTAAGTTGGTGCACTCTGCTTCGGTGGCTCAGAATTCACCAGTTTGGATCCCAGACACAGACCTATGCATCGCTTATCAAGCCATGCTGTGGCAGGTGCTCCACATACAAAGTCGAAGAAGATGGTCACAGATGTTAGCTCAGGTCCAATCTTCCTCAAAAAAGAAAATTAAATTAATAAGTAATTCTTCCTAGAAGTGATAACACAGTTCAGCAATATGCTAGGATAGAAAATAAACATGTAAAAGTCAGTTGTATTTCTATGTACTAGCAATGAACATGTGCATAGGATACCAAAATTAAAAGTACACTAGGGATCACTAATAAAAATAAAAGACTTAGGTGTGAATCCAACAAAACATGTCCAGGACTTGCATGGCGAACTCTACACAACACTGACAATAACAGTGAAACAGCTAAATAAGTGGAGAAAAATACCATGTTCCTGAATTGGAAGACGAAATATAGTAAAGATGTCAATACTCCGTAACTGTTATACAGATTTAATGCAATCAAAATCCAGTAAATTGGTTTTGTAGCTAGAGACAAAGTAATTCCAAAATCTGTACGGAAAGAGAAAGGAATTAAAATAGCTTAAACAACTCTGACAAGGAAGAAGTGGGAGTAATCGAGCTACTCAGTTTCATAACTTATTACACAGGTACGGTAAGCAAGACTGTGTAATATTTGCAGAGGGATTGACACATAGATCAATGGAACTGAACAAAGAACCCAGATATAGTCCCAACAAATATGCCCCACTGATTTTTGACAAAGGAGCAACAGCACTTCAATGGAAGAAAGTTGGTCTTCCAAGAGACTAGAGCTACTTAAGGCTTGGGAGCAAATCACAGGTCAAACTTAGGCAAATGGAAACACAGGGAAGGAAGAAAATGGTTGACTGAGGTACTACCAGGTGGTGATGGAAAGGGAGGGATAGTTGGCGCCTAGCTCAGGAGTAAAGTTGCAACTACCCAATGAGAGCTTATTTCATCTTTCTGAATTTAGCTGCTTCTGATTGACCATTTCCACAGACGCTGGTGATTTTCCCGTCAGCTACCACACTCCAAACTCAGGTCACCACTAATTGTGTATACGGTGCCCCAGACTCTGTTAGCCTGCCCATTAGCATCATTCTCAGGCTATATGAGATGGCAAGATGGCTCTCAGTAGCTTGAAAGGTACATCCTCCCAGGTTCAAGTCTGGCCAAAAAGAGAGCTCTTCCAGACTTAGTAACTCCTGGTTTGGTTCAACTCCTTGGATTCGTTCAGATTGGACCCATCTGGTCACCGCCCTCCCCCGCCCCAACACACACATACACACACTCCTAAAGTATCACTGGGGTGTTCTGGGTATCATTGCCAGGCCGCGGTAAGGTTCTGCCCCCCGTGCCAAGCATGGAGCCTCATGTGATACAAGTGGACTGAAAGGAGAGTTTAGTTCTTCAGAATAAACTCTAGCTGTTGTTCGATCAGAAAGCAATCCTGGACAGCCAAGGCAGCAAATGTCCACTTGAGCCTCTTAGGGAGAAAGGCCATGGTTCATGCCCAGCTTTCTCTCCCAATATTAGTGTTCACAGGGATTGAAACTCCAGTTTCTCTTTTCTTGACTTTGTCAGAGGATGCAGATTAGCCGGCAGCCACCTTCTCTGGCTGGGACATTGTTCATGGCTCCCCCAGTACAGTCGCAAACTTGGAAGCATCATGCAGCTTGAGATGGTTAAGCTCACCATTTCCAGACTCTACTGCTATGTCCTAAAGTTTCAGCCCCTTGATCAGGAGCTTAAATGGAATGAGCTGGCCCTGCCTGAGGGAAGCCTTTGGGGTGGCCCCACAATGAAAAACTGACCAGAGTCCTCTGAATCACCAGTTTTTCTGAATCAGAGGCTCAGCAAAGAACACAAGAATTCTTTGCTCATCGATCAACAGAGGTGTATTGGTGCGTCTGCCTCCACCTTCTTCCAGTCCCCCTCAGCCTCCTCATCTAGACCGATGGGATCCACACCTTCTACCGTGTGTTGTTGACACTTCATACCCACTCACACGTGTGGACTGTGTATGGTGCCCTGCCCGACGACTATGCTTGTTCAGTGGCTTGCAATACCCTCTAGGCTGAGGATGAGTCAAAGAAAGTGGTGTATTTCATCTCCGAACCTCTCCCCTTGGCTAAACTGCCCCACCTCAGCCTCGCCCAAGGTCATTTCTACTTTGCATATCAGTGACACCCATTGGTTCCTCAACTGAATGAACAGGAAGCAAGCTATCAATATCTGATCTCACCCCGAGGGAGACAGGAGTCCTGGCTTTCTGTTGTTGTGGTTGGTTGGTTGGGAGGTGTCCACATCCGCCGCCGGCGGGGGGGCGGGGCAGCGGCCGGGGAGCCTCTGGGCGGCGGCGCTCGCGCGCGCGCGGGCACACGCGGGGAGCGCGCGGCTGCTGGGCCGCCATCCTGGGAGGCATCGGCGAGCCGCGCCTGCCGAGAGCCCAGCCCGGCGGAGTCCGGCCGCGCTCTGCTGCTCTCTCCCGGGCCGGGCTCGTCCGTTCCCCCGGCGTCCGTGGACGCCGCTCCGTGTCCCCGCTGGGCACAGCAGCCCAGGCCCTCCACAGCCACGGCCGCTAGCCTGAGGTGGCCCTCCTGCAGCTCCCGCTCTTCCTGCTCGCGGGACACGGACGACCAGGGCGCCTGCGAAGATGATGCCATCTGCGAGAGGTACCTGGGGGCGTGAGCCTGGGGGCTGGTGGGAGGCGAGCGTGTACCTGAGGAAGAGGCTTGTGCGCCGAGAGGTGCCCGTCAGGTCGCGGGACAGCTGTGCGGCGCGGGGAGCGGGGGGCGGGGGGGGTCTCTTCGTGCGCGTCATACGTTCATGGAACGGACGGTGTGTGCCGGGCACGGGGCCAGCCTGGGGATGCGGTGCCCGGGAGTCGGGCGCTGAAGCGGCCCCCGTGGTCTTGGCTTCTTGGAAGGACAGACGCGAAGTAGATAAGGACACTGGTCTCGATGCGTTCTGAGGAGTGCAGGTCTCCCTCTTTTAGAGGCTACGTTCCGTTGGGGTTTTCGTGAAGCCTGTTGTGCCCCTGAAGCTCAGGCCGGTTCAGGGGAAGTGGCCTGTCTAGGGCCACGTAACGTTTGTGTGCAGAGCCAGTGCTTTCCAAAGCCCTTGACTGTGCGGAAGTCTCCCTGTTAGGGGTGCAGTGGGGGCTGTCCGGGGAGCATTGTGAGCACAGGTATGTGTCCCACACTTGAAAGTGTGGCAAAGAAAGCGTGAGGCTCGAGGGTGCTCCGTCCGTTCCCTCCTTCCACAGGAAGTCTGGAGAGTTGACTTTGTGACAAGTCCTTCCTTTCCTCTAGTCGGTGCGTGTTCAGTGGTCTGGACACTTGAGGAGCAAGACTGACATGGTGTTTGACCTACTGGACCTCACAGCCTAGTTGGAAAGGACAGACAGGCAGCAACTAATTACCTAGGAGATACGTAAAAGCAATTTTGTGTTGAGTGTTGAGAAATACAGCATTTACTGATAGACTTTGTGGCTTAGGCAGTGATGTTCAAGCTGAGAGCAGATGCCTAAAAGAAAAGGAGGACTTGTGCGGGAGAGCGTTGGGACAGGGCAATGGAGGAGTGTGGCCTGTCAGAGGAGCTGAAAGAATGCCCTGGAAACTGGGGCCACGTGGGGACTGTAGGGTGGGGAAAACAAAACTTTTCGATTAAGGCTGGCGCTTTCTATACGTTTTTGGAGACCAAGCATGGTGATTGGGAACGTGGACTCTGGAGCCAGACTCTGTCAAATGGGTCCTAGCTCTGCCACCTACGGGCTGTGTGAACTTGGGCAAGGTACTGTACCATTCTGTGTGTCAGTTTCCTGATCTGTAAAATGGGGATGATTATCATACACACTCCATAGGTGAGTGTAAAGGTGAAAGGATATTTCATATCAGTGAAGTACTTAGAGCAGTGTCTGGCCTTTAGTAGGTGTTAGTAGTGGTTGATTAAATAAACGGATAAATACCTACATGAGTATTAAAGGCTTGGAGACTGTCCCTGGTGAAACCTGTGAACTGGAATGGATTACAGCCAACTTTATTTCCTTTCCAGCTTGCAGTTGCTACTGACCGCATCTGTAGCACTGTGGAATTAGAAATAATCTCTCTCAAATTGGCTGCTCTAGGTAAAACAATCTACTGCTTTCAAAATTATCCCAGGGAAATAAAAGCCTTTTCAGTAGCATTTTAGGGTTAGGCTTATTTAATATGTATTGTTTATATTGGTTTGTTTAGTATTTGCTGGTAACGTTTTTTTTTTTTTCAAAGCTGCTCGTTTAAAAAAAGCAGATTAGCTATGAAATGGTTGAGACACAGAGAAAAGTAGAGAGTCGTGTGAGGAGAGCACGCCTTTCCTTGACGCTCTGTCGAGAGCTTGTGTGATTCCAGCTGCTCTATGCCTCAGACACGGTGCCCTCTGCGTGTGCAGTCATCCAAACAGTGCAGGGTCTGGAACCGTGGAGAGTCTAAGGCAGTACAGTCATGCTTTGCTTAACAGTGGGGATCAGTTCTGAGGAGTGTGTCACGGTCAGGCAATCTCGAGACTGTGCAAACACCACGGAGTTCCTAAACCTAGATGGCAGAGCCTCCTACACACCTAGGCCACATGGGACTAATCTTATGGGACCCCCGTTGTTGACTGAAACGTCCCGATGTAGGGCATGACTGTACTTCCCAACTCCAAGGGCACGGAAGTGTAGCCTGTGGGGCTTTTTAAAAGAACAGAGATGCTCAAGGCCTCCTCTGGGCCCACTGACTCAGAATCTCCTGGGATAGTTCCCGGCTTTAAAGACCAGACATAGTCCTCATCTGGAGTCATCTCATCAATGGTTTTTCACACTGGGTTTTCCCTCATCTGAAAAAACGTGCAAAGAGATTGTGAGGATCCATAATTAGTGTTTTAATACATTTTGCAGGACTCAGTGTTTTTCACGTTCTGTGATACTGGGATCTGCATCTTCACTGTAATGTGTTAAACCTTTAAATCTTGTCAAAAAGTCATGTCATTACCTAGAGAATGCTTATGTGAATTACAGGCAGATTGCCATCTTTCTGCTTCCGCCTCCTCACCTTTAAAATGGGGAGAATAACGGTAACCTACCTTTTGGATGTGAGGATTAAATGAGACAGTTGGTGCAAAGCAGTGAGCACAGGATCTGGCACAAAGTAAAGCCTTCAATATATTATGATTATAGTAGTTTTGATTTTCCTCCAGTCGGAGTATAATTTAGTTGAAGTTAGTGGCTATGTCACAGCTGTGTCTCAGGCTGTTGTCTGCCGCCCTGAGCTAAGCCATACAAATCCCTAGAATAACTTTTCAAAAGCCTGTCTGCCTCTTGAGGCTCCTACACTTCTTTATTTTATTTTATTTTATTTTATTTTATTTTATTTTATTTTATTTTATTGCAGTAACAGTGGATTCTAACATCATGTAGCTTTCAGATGTACGTTGTAATATATTTCGAATTCTGTGTAGATTACATCGTGTTCACCACCCGAAAACGAATTATAGTCCGTCACCTCACATGGGAGCCTCATCACCCCTTTTGCTCTCTCCCCTCCCCCTCCCCCTGTGGTAACCACCAATCCAATCTCCGTTGCTCTGTGTGTATTTGTCACTGTTTTTATCTTCTACTTATGAGTGAGATCACACGGTGTTTGACTTTCTCCCTCTGATTTATTTCACTTCACATAATACCCTCAAGGTCCATCCAGGTTGTCACAAATGGCCGGATCTCATCATTTCTTATGGCTGAGTAGTATTACATTGTGCATACATACCACATCTTCTTTATCCATTCTTCCCTTGGTGGGCACCTAGGTTGCTTCCAAGTTTTGGCTGTTGTGAATAATGCTGCAGTGAACCTAGGGGTGCATGTGTCTTTCTGCATTTGTGTTTTCAAGTTCTTTGGATAAATACCCAGCAGTGGGCTAGCTGGATCATATATATGGTAGATCTATTCTTAGTTTTCCGAGGATACTCCCTACTGCTTTCCATAGTGGCTGCACCAGTCTGCACTCCCACCAGCAGTGTAGGAGAGTTCCCTTCTCTCCACATCCTCTCCAAGACTTGTCTCTTGTCTTGTTAATTAGAGCCATTCTGACCAGAGTAAGGGGACCTCTCCTTGTAGTTCTGATTTGCATTTCTCAGATCGCTAATGATGTTGAGCGGCTTTCCATATGCCTGTTGGCCATCCGTATATCTTCTTTGGAGAAATCACGGCTCAGATCTTTTGCCCATTTTTTAAATTGGGTTGTTGATTTTTGTTGTTGTTGAGATGTATGAGTTCTTTCTGTCTTTTGGATATTAACCCCTTATCCGATATATGGTTTGCAAGTATCTTCTCCCAGTTGTCAGGTTGTGTTTTGGTTTTGTGGATGGGTTCCTTTGCCGTGCAGATGATTTTTTTACTTTGATGTAGTCCCATTTGTTCATTTAGTATTTTGTTTCCATTGCCCAGTCAGACATGGTACTTGAACATAGGCTGCTAAGACTGATGTCAAAGAGCATACTAATAGATAGATCCTAACTGGCTAAAGTTTTGGGGATTTCTGAGTTATGTCCATTGTTTTGCAGATAACTTTCAGAGGGAGAGTGATGCACAAAAGTGGAAGGAACAAGGGGCTGGCCCCGTGGCCGAGTGGTTAAGTTCGCGCGCTCCGCTGCAGGTGGCCCAGTGTTTCGTTGGTTCGAATCCTGGGCGCGGACATGGCATTGCTCATCAAACCACGCTGAGGCAGCGTCCCACATGCCACAACTAGAAGGACCCACAACGAAGAATATACAACTATGTACTGGGGAGCTTTGGGGAGAAAAAGGAAAAATAAAACCTTTAAAAAGAAAAAAGTGGAAGGAACAAAGCTTTTCTGTGATTCCTTTCTACAGGGGACACTTTTTTTTTTTTTTAAGATTGGCACCTGGGCTAACAACTGTTGCCAATCTTATTTACTTTTTCTTTTTCTGCTTTATCTCCCCAACCCCCTACCCTGTACACAGTTGTATATCTTAGTTGCAGGTCCTTCTAGTTGTGGGATGTGGGATGCTGCTTCAACGTGGCCTGAGGAGTGGTGCCATGTCCTCGCCCAGGATCTGAACCCTGGGCCGCCGCAGCGGAGCGCATGAAATTAACCACAGGGCCAGGGAGCCGGCCCCGAAGGGACACTTGTTGAACAGCAACCATCAGTCTGGCTTGAGGCCATTGAAGATAATTGAAGTCAGATAGGCTGATAATTGCGCTTCATTTCTTCCTCACCTTGCTTCCTTTGATCTCAAATGGGACGATATTTTTCTTTTCCCGTTTAGCTCACCTATGGCCCTTTTGATCCCATCCTGAGGGACAAAGACCAGTTTCCATCTCTCTACCAGATGGCCCCCAGAAACACAGCACTGGCCCTTGGTATGGTTTGGTTGAGGCTGCATTTTGACTAGATCTGGGTTGTGCTGGCTGTTTCAGAAGACAAGAAAGGGGTTCAGTTTCTATGGGACTTGAGAAAAGAGATGTACCAGAGTGGCATCTGTGTGGCCTTTGTTGAATTGATTTCTGTCACTGACAGGATATATTTCTCATTGGCCTGGCAATAGCATTTCAGGATTAGCGATTCATCAGCAAATGTGATTGTCATTTATGGTGACTCTGACTCACTCATAGGACTGAGCTTTTCAAAGGGGAACCTTTTGGTGACAAGCAAGTCTGATCACTACATTGCAATGGGATTTTACGTTCCGTGAAAGTTATTCCATGCTTGATACGTTCCATGAGACTCTCACTTTTTGACAACCACACAGCGAGATCCCTGGTTTGAAACAATTTCTCCAGAAAGTTACCCCTTCTAAACACCCAGAAGACTTCTACCTCACTAAATTACGGAACCTGCATTTTGATTGCTTGATTTCTGAAACTGAATGTAAAAATTTGGAGGACTGTCCTCTCAATGCCTCTTTTGAGTCTCGCCCTTTGCATAAGTTTGATATGGCCATGGCTGGCAGGAGTAACTGTGTATAAAATGCTGTCTGTGCTGTGGCCCAGACCCTTCATAAACTTCTTTTGCAGCCATCAGAAATGCAATCAATAGGGAATGGGGAGAGGCTGGTTGTTTACCCTCAGTAGGTAATGTTCCAAATCAAGCTGCTCCTTGTCTGATGGTCTATAAATTTTATATCTTGTCCAAATACATAGTCAAATGTACCTTTTTCAGGACGTCAGTATGAAATCAGGGTTTGGGGTTCTTTTTTCAGAGTTATACCAGTTTCTTTACTAACTTCAGTGCTTAAGACAGAGTTCTGGTCTTAGAGTCTTTCAATTTCAACTTGTTTGTGTAGAAATAATTGTAAAGAAAAAGGTGACAATGGCAGAGATAGAATTTTGGAATTTATGGGCCAAAGGGAACTCTTTGAGTCACAAAGAGCCTCAAAGTCTTGCCAATATTGTCTTTCTTTTTTCATTATCGTAGGTTTGGACTTCTTCCATGATGGCCTTAAATGATAGTAGAGAGAACTCTAGTGCTCGAATTGCTTATGTCAGTTCTGGCATGCTAGTAGCTAACTTAAATTTTTTATCTTATGCATATATATATATGCATGATATAGAAATGGTATATTTATATATGTATATGTTTCACCTTATATCACAATTTCTTTAGGCAGTATTTTTATACCCATCTTGCAAAAAAGTTAAGAGAAGTTTTGAGAGACTGCTAATGACAAATGAGAGAGGCTGAATTTGATTCTCTGGTCAATATTTTCTGAATGCTATGCATAGATATTTTTTGATTTTCATGTTCTCAAGCATCTCCTCAAGGAGGTGACTGACAGGGGAAGTGCCTATGTAGGGTCTGATTCTATAGTGGATAACTTACCATGTTTATCTCATAAAAATATATGTATCACATATATAAATCACATACATACTATATGATATTTAAATATCAGTTTAAATTTTCATTTTAGGTTATCAAGTTACTTCCATATGGGTTACCTCTTTTGAATCTTATAATACAAGTGAGTACTTTTAAGTTTGAAGTTAAAAAGAAGAGGGATGTTTCCAATGTCACACAGCTATCAGATCTTTTGTGTCCAAATCCAAAATTCTTTCTGCAGCTCAACTACAGCTTTTCCATCTCCACTCCTTTCGGAAGACCACACAGTTTGACTGCAATGGTAGGGACCAGGTACATCTAGATCAGCAAGAATCTCTGTCAAAGAGTATGATATTCTCAACTTTTCGAACTTTGCTGGTGGACTTGGGCTTCAGGTGAAAGTAGGACAATTTGTCCCACAGGCACCACCTTGTCAAGACTTTTCCATCTGTGAAGAGTTGATTGATTGGGTCACTGGGTTTAAAGAGGTTGGTTGGACAGTTTCATTGCTGGATGTTTATGACCCATATGTATTTAGAACAGAGCCCAGCATGGGGATTTTGATGTCCTCCTTCAGCTCAATAGGACAAGCACAGTCACCTCTTCCAACTCAAGTTATTGTCTAACATTCCTTTCAACTTGAGTAATCTTTATTTCTTAATTCCTATTAGATAATAAAAATACATGTAATAAAGTGTATGGTTCTATAATTTGTTATGGCTAACATCATACAGTAGTTAAGAGCATCCAGCCCTGTGATCAAAGGGGCTGCTTCTTTTAAATGGAATTTGTTGATTGTCCCTGAAACATTTTGGTTACACAGAACTAGATCATATTTTCAGATTTTAACAAGACTTCCCTCTGATTTCTTCAGAGTCCCTGTTCTGTGTAGCACGAGCTGTGGCCCTGCATCCAGGCAAGCTCCCCAGTGGAGAAAGGCTGCCTGCTGCTTTGACTGTGCCCTCTGCCCAGAGAAGGAGGTTTCCAATGACACAGGGCCAGATCTGGAGGAAGTTTCCTACTCATCCTTTCGTTTACGTCCTTATTCGTCCCCAAAATGGGGAGGATCGAGAATAGGACTGAAATCTCAAAGCTGTTCTTTCATTTACTCACTGATTTCTCCAGAAAAGTTAATAATCTTCCCTATGTAAGGATACTTTTCTCTTTGACCTGGTTCACTCCTACTTATCTTTTGACTCTCTGCATTACCTTCTCAAGAAAATATTTTGAAGGGCTATCCCAGAGTGACCTGTGTTTGTTTCTACCATGGAACCTAACACACGTCATTATGAGTATCTTGGTTTTATTGTATATAAGTCTTTCAACCAAATATGAACACATTGAAGGGTGCATGTTATTTAGCTTAATTTCTCAAGTTACTAGCACCGATGAGGACACACGTAAGTGTTCAGAAACAATGTGCATGACTTAACAAACGAAAAACATATCCTATATTTCTGCTATGAACCAGCCACTGTGAAATATGCTGAGGATGCATTTTAGTACCCCTGGTTGCCCTATCACACTTGTTCTCTGCCAGTTCAGAGTCAGGGAGCAAGGAGATGAACATGATGAGTGATCACAAGGAACATTATAAGGGTCACGATACAAGTGCAGTAAATACAAATATTGGGGTAGTATCTAACCTTACTTTGAGATGTCAGAATATTCCCCACAAAAGAAACAAAAAAGTACAAAAGTGTTTTATTTTAAGTACTGAAAGATAAGTAGAATTATAACAGCTGAATAAAGGAAGACTTCCTTGTCAGAGATAATTAGAATAGCACATTTCTTCCACTATTCGGGGACCTGACAAAAAGGTCTACTGTGGCTGAAAAACAGCAAGTCTAGGGTTGCATGGGACCCCAAGATGAAAGACTGGTCCTGAAGACTTTTCACACAATAACTAACATTTTGGAATTGCCAACAGACATTGCAGTTAAATAATGAAAAACTGAAAATACCATCTACACTTAAATTTGTGGACAACATAAAATGTTCACTTTCATTCCTGTCTTTTAACATTGCTCCAGAGTTCTGGGGGGTGGTGCAACAATTCATGAAACAAAAAGGGTGGTATTTATTAAAAAGGAAAACATAAGAAATTAAAATACATCATTTTATACAAAGAATACTCCAAAGAATCAACTGAAACAGTATAATTCCTAAAACTTGAAAGTAAAATCTCCTGGATATGAGATACAAATACAAAAATATATGATTTTTCTTTTTATAACAATAATCATGTAGATAAAATGATAAAATATTCCATTCACATAATACCAGTGTGTAATGTAACTCTGGGTAACTTGAAGGAGAGATGCACGGTGATTACCTAGTCAGTGGGGCTGGCCCGGTGGCATAGTGGTTAAGGTCATGTGCTCTGCTTCTGCCGCCTGGGGTTCTCCAGTTTGATCCTGAGTGCAGACCTGCACATTGCTCATCAAGCCATGCTTTGCTCGTGTCCCACATACAAAACAGAGGAAGACAGGCACAGCTCTTAGCTCAGGGAAAACTTTCCTCAAGGAAATAGAGGAATTTTGGCAACAGTTGTTAGCTCAGGGCCCATATTCTCCACCAAAAACAATAAAAATAAGAACAGGCAAAAATGAGCATTTTTGCCACAATTTGGGAAGAAGTTCCGTCTCCAAATAAGCACACAAAAAGCAGTGGCTTTCCGTGTACAAGTAACAACCCTATTAAAGATATAGCAGAAAAATATCCCAATAACATAGGAACAAATTTAAAATACTTAGTAATAAACTGCAAGTGTGCAAATCTGATTTAAAAACTTCTAAAATTTAATTGTTAATATAATACAATTTTTGAATAAGCAAAAGTCTCACATTATTTATTGATAGGACACCTTTATTTATTGATGGAATTGGAATGATAGCAAGTCTTACTAAATTTATTTGTAAATTGAAGGCATTTCATACTGAAATTTGCTTGAAAATGTGGACCTTTATGGAATGTATTTTAAAGTTGATACAGAGAATAATTTGGAGAAAATATTGGAAGAGAATTTTGATAGATAGGAGACTTCTGTTTCCGGACACTAAAATGTGTTCTTAAACTCTAACAATAAAGAAATGAGATACTATCCAAAAATACACACTTAAATATAGAACAGAACATGCAGCTGGGAATTGTGTCTAATAAAAATAAATAGGCAAATGGCTAGGAATAGCAAACCTTTGGACAGTGTTTATTAGATGCTAGGCACAGTTCTAAGAAGTGCTTTCCACACATCAAATCATTTAACAACAAGCCTCTGCATATAAAAACAGATAGTGATATCAACTCCATTTAAAGATGAGGAAATGGTGGCACAGGAGCTTACCCAAAGTCACCCTGCTGGCCACTGTGGAACCAAATTTCAACCTGATAATCTGGCTGAACTGTCCATGCATTTAGCCAACACAGTATGCTGCCTCCTTGACGAATTAATTAAATTTTTTACTTCACAGACCAAATTTCAATAACAGTATCAACCAATATTTCTATTTTCTCTTCCATAGGTCAATTGTAATTTTTTCTAGATATTAACAATACACAGAAAAATATAAAAGAAAATCAAGATCAATATTGACCAAATATCCAAATATGTCAAGGATCAGGAGTAGTGAGCAGTTAGTAGAAACAAAAAAATAAAAGGCAATTGATTTTCCTGAAGTTTCTCTTCCTCAGAATGAACATAAACCTTAGTGCTCAGAGGACTTCCACATCTGGAAGGATGGAGCAGACGCACTTTTCTCTATTCCGCCCTCTAAGTACAACTAAAACGCTGGGCATATATATAAAACAAACCTACGATGACTCTGAAATGTGAGAGAAGAGACACACTTGTAGGGACCGTGGGACCCAAGGAAGGCCATGGTGGTGAGTTTCCTGGGATTTCTTTTTGCTTCATATGTCCTAGACTTGGGTCTGAAGAAGCCAACAACCTGGAAAGGCCGGGGCACTTACAACATTCAAAAGCCCTAACAAAAGTCTGCTCTCTCTATCAAAAAGATCAGGAAACGGACAGGCTAGCAAGACAGAAAACTTTTAGACAAGAACTGCTCTAATCCACTCAAACATCATGGAAAAATCTGTGGCCCACTCCCACCAGGAAAGGCCAAGTGGGGAGTGTGGACAGCCACCCTTTCCACCTGCAACAAGGCAAGCTGCCAGGGTGGTATCAGAGATGGCCAAGTGGACAGGCAGGACATTTCTCACTTCTGGGCAGTGCCCAGGCCCTCTCCTGCCAGGTGGGGTGCATAGACTTCCCCCTACATGCCAACAATGAAGCACCCCTCCCCCCCAACGGGTGTTGTCTTAGAGGAGGCCAAGTGGAGAGTGAGGGCTTCCATCATGGTCCAGTAGTTACAAGGCTCCCTTTCCCTCACAGGGTAGTGAAGCCACACGGGCAGCAGTAAGGGGGCACTCCCACTCCTCCCAACCAGGGAGCTGCCATGGAAGCCTAGTGGGGAATCAGAACTCCTACCCCACCCAGAAGAAATGGGGACATCTTCCCTCATCATGTGTCAACAGAGGCTGAGTGGAAATCTTGGACTTCTCCCTCCCCTGCAGTAACAAGGAACCACTTTTCCCTTTTCCTAGCCAGAACCTTGGCAGAAGAAGCCAGATAAAATAGAAGGTTTAAATAAAATCCAGAGCTGCATATCACAATACCCAACATGTTCTGGTTTCCATCAAAAATCACTCATCATAACAAGAACCAGGAAGATCTGAACTGAGTGCAGAAAGAAAACCGATAGATGGTAACGCCAAGATCACAGAGATGTCAGAATTATTTAATAAATATTCTAAAGGAACTATCATAAAAATGTTCCAGTGAGCAATTATGAACATGCTTGAGAGAAATGAAAAAGTAGAAAGCCTCAGCAAAGAAATAGAAAGTTTCACCAATGAATGAATATTAGTGTCAATATCCTGGTGGTGACATTGTACTAGAGTTTTGCAAGGTGTTACCATTGGAGGAAACTGGGTAACGGGTACACGGGATCACCCTGTGTTATTTCTAACTGCATGCGAATCGACAATGACCTTAAAATAAAAAGTCTAGATAAAAAGTTAGACAGCTCAGACTTAGGAAAACAGACCAAAACTTAGCATTTCAGTGTCAATTAACACCTAGAAATTTAGGCTCATTGAAGATGTAAGTGTGGCTATTTTTGCCAATTCGTTGTTGATAATTCAGTCAGTTACTCAACAAGTAACTGTATTTGTATTCAACGATACATATGTTCAAGAAATCAATATTGAGTTCCTATTAGGTGCAACATACCAGATAAAGAGAGAGTAATGCTAAATACAAATACTAGTTATTGAGAGACCATGGTGCAGGTACATACCCATATACTCATTTTTTCCCATAAAAATAGCTATGGGGGTAAGTGTATCATCATTACTATTTTTCTGTGAGTTTAGTGCACTTTGAGCATAAATTTTTAAAAATTAAGTCCATGACTTTCTACATTATGGAATAAACATGTATCAATGATTTTATTTAACTAATTAATTAATGTGGAAATCAATGAGATGATAAAAGTGGTTCTAAGAACCACAGACCTTTTTTGTGAAACAGCGGTTTCTATAGTTCATCACTGGAAGCATTTTTTTGGTGTGGAAGATTAGTCCTGAGCTAACATCTGCTGCCAATCCTCCTCTTTTTGCTGAGGAAGATTGGCCCTGAGATAATATCTGTGCCCATCTTCCTCTGTATGTGGGACGCCTGCAACAGCATGACTTGATAAACAGTGTGGAGGTCTGTGACTGGGATCCCAATCAGCGAACCCAGGGCCACCAAAGCAGAGTACATGAAATTAACTGCTAAGCCATCAGGCCAGCCCCACCAAAAGCATTGTTGACAATACAACATCAACAAAAGAATGTTAGAATACAATTGCTAGGTTACATAGAAAAATGGTTAATGTCCTACAGGGCAATAAAACCATGATCTTTGGGTTTATCTTTCTCCTGGCTGCCACTCCCCAACAATGTACAGATTAACATGTAACTACACAGTGTTTGGGTTCTAATGAAACAATAAATCATTAAGTCAAACAGATATATAGTCCTAGATAAATAAATAACGCTTGTGCTGGCTGCTTAGATGATGCTAGAGTATGCCACTGAAAATGCATCCAGTCACCCTCTTACATTATTTCAAACTTTTTAATAATTTTTAACAAAATTGGTTAATCAGATTAGACCCCTAGTAAGTGGAAGAGCCCAAATTTTAATACTATTATAAGTCCAAATCTCATTTTCTTTCAAATAAACCACGTTTCCATTGAACATCCCCAGCTTAATAAAATAAGCAGGCAAGTAAATAAAAATTGCAATAAAGTGTAAAACTTGATTGTAGAAATATAAATAAGATGTGTTGGGAAATATAGAGTCAATAAGCCTTACACGGGCAAGGAATGCTACTCAGGTGAGATGATTCCAGCTCAGTCTAGAGACATGGTTGATAGTTAGTCAGGTGTAGAAGGGAAGAAAAGAGGTTCCAGGAAGAGAGAGAGAAGTTATACACACAGATATGAGGTTAATGGAGCATTTTAAGATTTAAAGACGGATTTCTTTTAAGATTTTAATAGTGTTAAAAGCTGTAAAAAGGCTATTAACCAAAAAAGGCACTAGGTCCAGATAGGTTTCACACGGGAATCTCATCAAACATTCAGAGACAAATTTCAGCCAATTTGAACTACACCATAAAATGTTTTAAAAAGAAATCTTCAGAGTTTTTGTTATTTCTTTTTGTTTATTATAATTCAATGTAAAATCAATGCGAACTTTTGGACAATTTTGAACTCGGTTCTGCCTCATTGTAAGTTGAATGTTCTTTCAAGTTCTTCCATTAAAGCATTTAAAAGGCCCTAATTGTGATGTGTTACTTTTTAATGGGCCTGAATACATTATCTAATATTTTATTTAAGGATTTAGCGTTTTCATAAATGAGGTTGGCCTACAGTTTTCTTTTTAGTGATGAATTAAATTTATGAACTTAAATCTATAGGAACTCCTCTTGAGAAAAAGTATCAAAATACAGAAATTTATCTAAACCCTCTAATTCTATGAGAATTACAACTTTTTAAGAGAAGAGGTGGTGATGAACATTAAATTTAGCAAACGGCATGTAATAGAAAGATCATCTGCTTTGAAGTCAGACAGTCTTGAGTAGAGCCAGGACTAGGGAAAGGTAGGTGAGGTGCCTGGGTGACAAAATTTAAGGAGGCACTCACTCTCAGGGTCAGGCAAGGGCGGGGTTGGCTCTTAAGTCTGGATCCCAGCCCAGCCTTCACTATCTCCAAGATCTCAGGTGAGTTACTTAAGCTCTTTAAGCCTCAATTATTTTCTCTGAAAAATGAGTCGATACTGTCTAGCTACCTCACAAGACTGTGGGAGAATTGAATATTTTTTCATCTGTCAAGTAAATTGCTTGGAATAGCACACGCGCACATTAAAATTTGTTCCTTTATCCTTGCTACCCAATCCCTCTCAAAAAAGTTGCTACAGGAGAGGTAGGTAGAACCTAGATAATAATGGACCTTTTTTGCATTGCTAGGAGTCTGGATTCCACCTAGAATGGTGGGTCTCAAAGTGTAGTATCTATACCAACAGCATCAGCATCACTTGGGAGCTTATTAGAAATGTAAATTCTGAGTTTCCAAATCAGGAACTCTGATAGTGTGGGCCAGCACTCTGCTTTAACAAGCCCTCCAGGTGATTCTAATATGCACTAATGTTTGAGAATTGTTTCTTTACAAATGGGAGAATAATTGTGGCATTTTAAGCGAGAAAGGTACGTGAATGGGTTTAAATAATAGAAACCTTAATTAGTACAATTGAGTTGATGAGACGTAAGAGGGCTTCAAGACAGAAGATAGGGTGACTCGTTAGGGAGTTGTCTTGTTAAAATAGAAGGGATTCAAATCTGAACAGAAATAGTAGAAGCTATAATGAATAGGAGATGTTTTTTAATTATTTGGATATCAGAATTAATGCAATTTTGAAGCTTAAGTGACAGTTTACGTCTTGGCCATCTCTATATCTGCAAAACTTTGGAAGCTCCATGCGTCACTAGAGGTTGTCAATAAATGCTTTCCTTTGAGTGAATGAATCCAGGATATGTGCGATCCTACCTCTATTTAAGTGATATAGATGGGTGTAATTTTTATTTGTAAGTTAAAACTTGTTCCTCTGTGTATGGAAGATGAACAAAAGAGATGATGTTAGGGCTCCTTGGCCTTTGATATAGCAAGAAAAAAATAGACAGCATTAACTTGGAATTTTTCTTCCTATAACGTTCCTTAGTTTGGTGTCTAATTATAGCAATTTGTCCAAATGTGAGTATTCTGGGGCTCATGAGAATCACTGAGCCCAAGTTAACGGCACTTTGCTTTTCTTGCTAGGTATGAAGCAATGTATGACATATCCAGACAATCAATACCCAAATCGTAATCAAGGTCATTGCCTCTTAAAGACTGTGACCTTATTGGCCTACGAAGATCCTCTGGGGATGGTACTTGCCTGTGCAGCCCTTTGTCTGTCTGCCCTAAGATCTGTGGTTCTTAGGAGTTTTCTGAAGTACAGGGACACCCTCACAGTCAAAGCTAATAACCAGTCTCTCAGTTACATCCTTCTCAAATGCCTCATCCTCTGCTTCCTGTGCTCCTTGCTCTTCAAGGGCCATCCCAACACTTCCACTTGCATCCTGCAACAAATGACATTGGAGTCATGTGGACTGTGGCTGTTTCCAGATTTTGGATAAAACCATCGCTGTAGTTCTGGCTTTCAAGATCACAACAGCAGGGAGAAAGATAAGGCAGTGGATGCTGTCAGGGGCACATAATTCCATCATTCCCATCTGCTCATCGATTCAAGTGATTTTCTCCCTTTTGTTCACCTAGATGCACATTCTGAGCCTACGCTCCTTATCATGTGTGCAAAAAGGGCTCTGTCATCATTTCTACCTTTCCTTAGGATACTTGGGTTCCTTGGCCCTCGTGAGCTTCACCTTGGCTTCTCTGGCCAGCAGACTCCTGACAATTTCAGTGAAGCCAAGTACCTGACATTCAGCATTTTGGTGTTCTGTGGTGTCTGGATCACCTTTCTCCCCCGTATACAAGCACCAAGGGGAAGAGCATGGTAGCTGCAGAGATCTTTTCCATCTTGGCTTCCAGTGCTGGGCTACTACGATGCATCTTTGCCCCCAAGTGCTATAATATTCTGCTAAAGCCAGATAGGAACACCCTGCCGGGATTAAGTGGTAAAACAAACTCTCACAGAAAATAAATACAAGATTTTAATTCACGGACTTCATGAAACATTTAGAAAGCTTGAAAATTATATGATACCTTAAAGAGTTCTTGCCCCACATCCTGCCATGGGTAGCCACATGTTCTAACATCTTCTCCTGGTTTGGAATGTCACGATTATTAGTATCAGATTCCTGTATATAAATCTGTGTTCTGGACTCACTCTTCTTTCATTGATTCTTTCCCTGAATGAATACCACCCTGTTTTCACTTTCTCTATTTCAGAGCATGTTCTGACAGCTGATAGCACCTGTTCTTGCTTGCTGCTCTTTTTCAGTTATCTTGCGTTCATTCTTACAAATTTTCTCCTTGATTTGACTTTTAGAATTGTTTTGGCAAAGTCCATAATACACATTAAGAGATTCAGATTCAAATTTATTGAACTTAAAGACTAATTTGATTAAGAACTGACTTCTTTGCAATAAAATGTTTCCCATTCAAGAATGTGTTTTATCCCCATTTATCTCACCATTTTCACTTTATTTATCAATGTTTTATTCTATTTCTGACTGGTCATTTGGGTTGTTACGTAGTGTATTGTTTCTCGTACATTTCTGGAGGTTACTTGTTGCTTCCATTGATTTGTAAGTTGATTGTCTTGGACTTCTAAGCTGTGAAAAACAATAAAATGATTCTTTCTGCTCAAGCTTTATCCTTATTGCTTTCTTATTGCATTGGCAAGATTCTCTAGTACAATGTCCAACAGTAGTCATAATTGTGAGCTTTTATTGCTCTTGGTTTTAGTGGAAATGTTCCTAAAGATTTTATCTGTTAAAATTTAATCCCACAACTAGAAGGACGTGCAACTATGATATGCAGCTGTGTACGGGGTTGGGGCGGGGGGGTTGGGGAGATAAAGCAGAAAAAAAAATTTATGTTGGTGGTACATTTCTGATCATACTTTTTTTAATATTTCATATGAACTTTATCTTTTTATTGAGGTAAAAGTGATTTATAGCATTATATAAATTTCAATTGTATCATTATATTTTGACTTCTATATAGGCTACCTTGTGTTCACCACCCAAAGTCGAGTTGCGATCCAAACAAATATCTCATTAATTATGAGAGTGCCCTGTCTGTGCTTTGTACATAAAATTTTTAAATGTGATAAAATACGCATAACAAAATTTACCATCTTAACCATTTTAATTGTATGATTCAGTACTTTTAAGTACTTTCACATTGTGTGCAACAAATTTTAATCTTTTCATTTTCTGAAAATGAAACTCTGTACTCATGGAACAATTCCTCAAACCCTCCTTCCCCAGCCCCTGACAACCACTATTCTACTTTCTATCTCTATGAATTTTACTACTCTGTGCATCTCCTATAATTGGAATCATATAGTATGTGTCTTTTCACGGATGGCATATTGCACTTAGCATATTTTCCTCAAGGTTCATCCATGTTGTAGCATGTGTCAGAATAAGAACTTTGATAGTCTATTCTCTTAGCAGCTTTCAAATATTCAATATGGTATTTCGTGTTGTGTGTGTGCTTTTTGGTGAGGAAGATTGGCCCTGAGCTAACATCTGTTGCCAATATTCATCTTTTTTCGTTTTTCTTCCCAAAACCCCAGCACATTGTTGTATATTATGTCCTTCTACTTCTTCTATGTTGGACGCTACCTCAGCATGGCTTGATGAGTGGTACTAGGTCCATACCCAGGATCCAAACTGCTGAACCCTGGACCACCAAGGCGGAGCATGTGAACTTAACCACTACACCCTCAGGCCAGCCCCCCCATATGGCATCGTTAACTATAGTCACAATGCTGTATATTGCATCCCCAGAATTTATTGATCTTACAACTGGAAGTTTCTAACTTTTGACCACCTTCACCCCCAGCTCTGGCAACCACCAATCTCTTCTCTGTATCTTTGAGTTCCATTTCTTTAGATTCCTCATATAAGTGAAATTGCACAGTATTTGTCTTTCTTTGTCTGGCTTATTTCACTTAACATAACACCCTCAAGGTCCATCCCTGTTGTCACAAATGTCAGAATTTCCTTCCTTTTTATGGCTGACTAATATCTCATTGTATATATATGTTACATTTTCTTTATCCATTCATCCATAGATGGACACTTCAGTAGTTTCCATGTCTTGTCTACTATAAATAACACTACAGTGAACATGGGGATGCAGACATCTTTTCAAGATAGTGATTTCACTTCCTTTGAATATATACCCAGGAATAGAATTGCTGGATCATATAGTGATTCTATTTGTATTTTTTGAGGAATCTCCACTCTGTTTTCGATGGTGGATGTGCCAGTCTACATTCCCACCAACAGTGCACATTGATTCTCTTTTTCCACATCCTCTCCAACACTTGTTATTTCTTGTCTTTTTAACAAGCCATTCTTCAGGCATGAGGTGATATCTCATTGTAGTTTTCATTTGCATTTATCTGGGGTGTATTGCTATTGAGTTGTATGAGTTCTTTATGTGTTTTTGATAGTAACTAATTTTCAGATTTATTATTTGAAAATATTTCTCTCATCTTCTAGGTTATCTTTTCATTTTGTTGGTGGTGTCACATGCTGTGCAGAAGTCCTTTAGTCTGATGTAGTCTCAATTGTTTAGTTTTGCTTTTCTTGTTGCTTCTGCTTTTGGTATTAAACCCAAAACGTCATTATCAAGACTAATGTCCCAGAGCTTAGCCCCTATGTTTTCTTCTAAAGATTTTATGGTTGCAGGTCTTACTTTTAAGTCTTTAATCCAATATGAGCTGATTTTTCCTAATCATATCCCTAAAGATTAGTGATGCTGAACATATTTTCATGTGACTGTCGGCCGTTTGTACAACTTATTTGGAGAAATGTCTAGACAAGTCCTTGATCATTTTTTAATCAGGTTGTTTTATTGCTGTTTTTGAGTTGTAGTCATTTTTATATATTTGGATATATATATCAGACAGTTGGTTTACAAATATTTTATCTCATTCCATAGGTGGTCTTTTCACTCTCCTGATTGTGTCCTGTGCTTAACAGAACTTTGTAAATTTTGATGTTGTCCAATTTATCTCTTTTTACTTCTGTAGCCTGTGTTTTTCTATCATATCCAAGAAATCAATGGGCAAATACAATGTCATAAACATTTTCTTCTATGATTTCTTCTAACAGTTTTGTAGTTTTAGCTATTACGTTTTACTTTTTGATACATTTTCAGTTATTTTTGTATATGGTGTAAAGTAAGCGTCCAACTTCATTCTTGTGCATGTCCAGTTTTCCTAGCACCATTTAGCGAAACAAACTGTCCTTTCCCTATTGAATGACCTTGCCCCCTTGTTGAAAATCATTTGACCATATAGGTGAAGGTTCGTATTTGAGCTCTCTGTTCAGTTCCGTTTGTTGATATGCCTGTCTTTATGCCAGGGCTGCACTGTTTTGATCACCATGCTTTTGTATTAAAGTCTCGAAATCAGGAACTGGGAGTCCCACAGCTTTATTCTCTTTCAGGATTGTTTTGGCTATTTGAGGTCCCTTGATTCCATATGCATTTTAGGATAGGTTTTTCTTTCCTGAATAAATTCCAGTGGGATTCTGGTAAAGATTGCATTGATTCTGTAGGTCACTTTCAGTAGTATGGACATCATAATAACAGTAAGTGTTACAAACCTGAACCCGGAATATCTTCTCAGTTATTTATGTCTCCTTAATTTCTTTAAGCAGTGTTTTCTATTTTCACTGGACAACTCTATCAATGCATTGGTTAAGTTAATTCCTAGATATTTTATACTTTTTGATTCTTTTTGTAAATGGAATGAATTTGGACCCTTACCTGACACAATATATACAAAAGTTAACTGAAAATATATCCAAAATCTAATGTAAGAGCCAAAATTGTAAAATGCTTAAGAAAATCTGGGGGTGAAGCTTCATGGTTTGCCAATGACCTCTTGGATATGACACAAAAAGCACAGACAACAAAAGTAAAAGTAGATAAATTGGAATACATCAACATTTAAAAGTTCTGTTCATCAGAAGACACAACCAACAGAGGGAAAAGACAAACTATGGAATGAGATAAAATATTTGTGAACCATCCATTGGCTAAGCAGTTAATATCCAGAACATATAAACAATGATTACAATAACATAGTTTTATATCTCTTTTCAAAAGGAGCCCACATAAAAACTGTATTATTTACTTTGGCACATGCCAGAAATACACAAATAACCATCCATACTCTTCACTTAGATTGTTTCATTCTCCAATGATTTTATAGGATTCCCGACAACGTCATAGTTGCATGTGTCGAGGGAGAGGTAGCTGAGGAACAATCCCCTGTCTCTAACTGGGATTGTGAGCCAGCTGTGTATGCAACACCCTTGTGCCTTCAGAAACCACCCAGGCCCAGTTTCTGTAAATATTAATTCTCCCTGGTTGTGGAGTGTTACAGGGTAAATTCAACCTTAGGGCTAGGTGGTTGAGATGACACCCAACTCATGATCATTGGCTCACCTGGTTACAAAATGCCAAAAGCTGTTTCTCAAAGGGAAAATACTTACTTGTCAAAGAGAGTATAACTGTACTCTCAAACCTTAAGGGTCATTCTTATGAAGAAGGTCCCAGGGCTTCCTGACATTTTTATCTAGTAGAGGTAGTATGATATAGAAATTTGTCCCTCATTTTGGCATCCCTCAGACTACTACACCTCAGGAAAGTTCGTGGAGATATTAGCCCTCTGAATTTGACTGGTATTAATCCCTGAATATCTGACACAAAATGAGTCTTACCAAGTCATCAATTGTGTGATTCATTTTTAGGTCTCTTCCCCTCTCTGAATGAGACTTCATTAATGTCATGGGGATAGTAAAGCAATCTATGTCCTGTCACTTATTTATCCATGTAACAAATACTCATTGATCACTTCTCTCATGTCAGGCTGTTTTATTGTCTCTGGTGAGACAATAGTAACCCAAACAAAGTCCTAGCCATCAGGGAGCTTACATTCTAGTAAAACAGACAAAAAATATAATATAATATAACAATACAGTGCAAAATCATGCAAAGAAGTGTTACAAAGTGGACGCAGGGGACAGAGAAGGATGAGTGCCATTTGGATAGGTTACTCAGGGAAACACATTAGGGCAAGCTTACATTTAAAAAGAGATAAAAAGGAAATGAAACAGGGTCTACCACTTTCAAGACTTGATCTTGGGCTTCTCAGTGTCTAGAATGGTGAAAAATTAATGTTTGTTGTTTAACCTACCCAGTCTATGGTATTTTTGTAACAGCAGCCCGAATGGACTAAGGTAAGTACTCTATAGTGCTTGGAGGCCTGAGACCAAGTTAGAAGACTGGAATTGTGTGTTGACCACTTCATTTATGCAGCAGTCATCAGGGATATGGACCCTTGAAAACTCTTAGGGGCTTGCCCAGATCAATCCGAGGAGGTTATCCCATTCCTCTCTTACACTCAGAGCAACTGCAATTGCTGTCTTTAAGTGATAACATCTCTCCCCAGCACTCTCCTCAGAGCCTTCGCTACATTCTCATTCCAGAGAGTATACATTACAGGATTCAGTGTGGGAGTAACGATACTATAGAACACAGAACCAACTTTGCCTTGCAATGGCGTGCGCTTGGACCTGGGCCTCATATGTGAGAATATGTAGGCACCAAACCAGAGGGAAACCACAGTGAGGTGAGAGCTACAAGTGGCAAAGGCATTTCTCTTACCCCCAGCTGAAGGCATCTGAGTGGCACTATGGAGGATGAAGATGCAGGATGTACAAATTGGAAAGATGGGGAGAAGGAGAAGCAGGACACTGCTGACGCACACAGTGGTCTCATAAGCAGTAATGTCTCCGCATACCAACTTCACAACAGCTGGAAACTCACAATAGAAAGGGTGGCTTTTTAGAGGCCCACAGAAATGGAAGTGCATCAAGGACACTGTGTGAAATAGGGAGTTTATGGATGATCCCAACCATGACATGACAGCCATCATCGGTCCCACCCTTCTGTTCATGAGAACAGTGTAATGCAGTGGATGACAGATGGCAACATAGCGGTCATAGGACATGAGCGCTAGGAGGAGACACTCCGCACCAGCCACAGACAAATAGAGGAAGTGCTGGGTCACACAGCCGGCAAAGGAGATGGACTTCTTGCCAGATACATAGTTGGTAGCCATCTTGGGGACGGTTGTGAAGACATACATCAGATCCATAACGGAGAGCTGGCTGAGCAGCAGGTACATGGGTGTATGAAGCGGGGGATCTGCACAGATGAGGAGATTGGTGAGGGTGTTGCCGCTCACTGCAATCAGGAAGACCATCAGGGGCAAGGCGAAAAGAAAAAGGTGGGTGAGGTAGTCATCAAAGAGGCCTTCAAGGATGAAGTCTGCCAGAGAGGTCTGATTCCTCTGCCACATCTCCCCTTTCTGTGTCCCTTGGGAAACAGGAAGTGGAAAGGAAGAGCGACATCAGAAATACTGGGGTTCAGCATACCTCACAATATGACCTTTTGATCTACAAAAGAATCTTTGAAGAAAAATTTTTCTATTTCTAATTATACAACAGGTCAAATTGTTGAAGTAACCATTTAGAAAAAGTGAGAACTTCAAATTTCTCTTCACAAACATGGTCACTCTGAAATTCTAGAATCTTCTGGCCCCTTTAAGTGCCAAACTTCAAAACAATAGTCTCTCCTCATTAAGTAAGAAATATATAACCACCTATATATATATTTTATAAGTACATATACACACAAATACACTTTTATAAAATATGTAAACACATATATACAGTTTCATATTTTTGTAAACATTTGTACTTTTATCCTTATGTATACAATAAATTTTCTATATATTATATTTATATGTATAAATAATACATGAATACTATTTTTGCTTATTATACCAGTCAAGGTTTAACCAGAGAAGCTGAACCACTAAGAAATTGATAGATACGTAGACATATACATTTAATAGATTGTATGGAAATTTGGCCCTGTGAAAGTGTGAAAGCTGGTTAAGCAGTCTGTGTGAGGCTGTTACCTTTGTGTCTGATGCTGGACATTGATAGGCCTTGTGGCAAGCAGTCACGAAGGGAAGATGGGTATGAAGTGTGGTAGATCAATTGCAGGCTGGAACCCACATGCTTCAGCTGTGACCCTGCAACGTGGACTGAAATTCACGTCCTTTCTTGCTGTCTCTGGAATTTGTGGTATGGCTATCTTGTGGAAGCTGGGGTCCTTCTTCATGAGGCTGAACACACACACCTGGCCCAGAAGTCACAGATGCTAAAGGAAGGTTGAGGGCAAGGTAGAGCCAATCTCAGGCCCAGATGCTGCTTCACAAGAATGAGGTGAGGCAGCATATCACCAACTTTACGGTCTGTAAACAACACAGCAGCTGCTTCCCTTCTGCCTCGACATCTCCCTGAGAATCTTTCCTGTGGCTCCCCTTAGCCAGAAACACACAAACGTGGGAACTCTGGGAAATGTAGTTCATCCTAGCCACATTGACACATTACAAAGCGACCAGAGTCCATCCCATGTCAATTTGGTACACATACACATCTCCTTAAAGCACACGTAATCACAAAATAAACAGGACAAAGTCATCCTCCTGCCTAACATGGTATAACTATCCTGCATACAACCAAAATCATGCCAAACATTCATAAAAAACAGGGAAGAAATGCCCATTACTATTGTCCACAGAATGAGTCATCCTATCCACGTGCTAACCTATTCTGTGGATGTCAGTTAGGACTCTTCCTCAGTCACTCCTGTTCATGCAAATGGACCCACAAACAAGGTAGCCATGGAAGACATGATGGAGGCTACACATGGACTCAGCAACATGGACTTCCACTCACCAAGTTCCACTGTTGGGTGCCCAACCTGCCAGCAACTGAGACCAAGATTGCGTCCTTGATACGGTATTACTATCCAGGAGAACAGCCAGCTACTTGGTGGTAGAGTGGGTCAACTGGATAACTTTCATCGTGGAAGGGAGAGTGCTTTGTTTTTATTACAATAGACGCTTACTCTGGATATAAATTTGCCTTCCTTGCGTACAGTTGCTGCCAAAAAACCACCTGTGGACCTATAGAATGCTTTACTCACCATAGTGGTACTCCATGAAACATTGCTTCTGCCTAAGGAACTCATTTCACAGCAAATGAAGTGTGGGAATGGGCCCATGCTCATGGAATCCACTGGTCTTAGCATATTCTCCATCTTCCTAAAACAACTGGCTTAATATGATGGTGGAAGGGGCTTTTGAAGACTCGGTTATGGCAACAGCTGGTCGGAAACACCTCATATGGCTGGGACAATGTCCTCCAGGATGCAGTAAATCCTGTTAATCTGCATCTAATTTCTGATGCTGTTTCTTCCATCAATCAGTTTCTCGGGACCAGGCATCAATAGGTAAAAATGGGAATGAGTCCTCTCACTATAAAATTTATAATTATGATCCACCAGGAAAATCTTTGCTTCCTGTTTCTGCACTTTTAGGCTCTGCTGCGTTAGAGGTCTTTGTTCCAAAGGGAAGTATTTTTCTACCAGGTGACACAACAAGGATTTCATTTACTGATAATTGAGCCTGCTACCCTGCCACTTTTGGCTCCACATATCACTGAATCAACAAGCTAAGGAGGTACTATATACTGGCTGATGTGACCGATCCTGAGTAGCAAGGGGAAATTCAGTTGCTACTACACCATGGAGATAAGGAGGAGCATGTCTGCAATGCAGGAGATGTTCTAGGGAGCCTCTTTGTGATGAAAGTCAGGGGAAACCCATAACCACCCAATTCAGACAGGACTACTAAGGGCCCAGATCATTCCGGAATGAAGTTGGTGTCACCTCACCTGACAAGGAAGCTGACCAGCTGCACACTAAGGGAATATGAAATGGGGAGTGAATGAAGACAGCTGTAAACACCAGCCGTGCTCATGTGAGCTGCTGCAAAACAAAACTGTAACAGTACAGCCCTTTCTTCCTTGTTTTGATATGAACGTTTGGTTCACATATATTAACTAAATATTTTTGTCTTCATCCTCTCCATCATCACCTTTTCTAACATACGATATAACAAAATGGTTAGGTTCATATCTCGGTATTTAAGTTATATGACATAAAAGGAGGGGTATGAATCAGATAGGAGTAAATGAATTTTGCCTAAAAACCTAAAAGGATTTTGTATCCTCTTATGGGGAAAGGCACAGTGTCTTTTATATCCTCTTCTTGAGAAAAGGTTAACATGTTTTTCATTGTACATGGAAAGCTTTATCATGTTAGGTGGAAGGAAAACTCAGTACTGTCTTTATTTGGAAGTTAAGAATAGTTTAAAGAAATATGAATAGGTGCCAGGTTGAAACATAATAAAGCCATTGTACTTATGTACTTAAAAACAAACAGGATATGTGTCCTAGGTAGACCTGAGAGCCTTCAAATTATAGATCAGGCTGATAAAACTAGGATTATAATATTTAATCAACCAAATCTCCCAATCAGCCCTGTATCTAATTCTCATATGCACACTTCTCAAAATGAGAGTTGGCAGCCATGGTGAAGCCTAGTGCAAAATACTAATCTACATTGATCCTCAAAATATCCACTCTATCCCTCTTTGTGTTTTTCCTCCTAAATGTTTCCCTAGCTCTCCATGCATTCCACACTATCTTAGTTTCTAAAGTGAAGAATTCAGAACAGAACGTATTCTTTAAAGTATAATTTGACCATAAGAAAGAAGTCACATGTATTAACTCTCTCCATATTAATGCAGCCTAGTATCATTATATTGGCTGTCACCTCACACTGTTATTTCAAATTCAGCTTCTTGTGGACTAAGGGCCCAAATCTTCCGCATTCCCCCTGATCACTCCAGCCCTAACCAGACATCCACACATTTCCCTTTTACTAAAATATTCATATATTTCCTATCTCTTTCCTCATTTTTTTCCCATTTTTCTCTGTAAATCTCTGTAGCGTAACTTTTCCATCATCTGATTCATGTCGTCTCTCTTTCTGCCCCAGGTAGCTTTTATAATAATTTCCCATTCCAATTTGCAGCTCTCAACTGGCTTTTTTTTTCCTCTGCCTCATCAGGCAGCTTTCCTCATGAACTGACTAATATCACCTTCATATTTAAGGAATGAGGACATAAACTGACAATGTCAGAGTGTGCGCCAGTTTCTGAAAAGGATTTCATGGATACCTGAAACACCAACATTACCTTACCTGAAATTTCCTCTGCAGAGGCTTGTGGGCAGAACAAGTATAGAAGTGAAATAGAGAGGCCAGGATAGGCCCACGCTGACTCACACATTGGCTATTGGTCATCCAAACAAGTCTTTTCTGAGGTGCTCATCAGACTTCCTTCTCTAACCCTGGAACTCTCTTTTTACTGGTGGAATGGCATAGACTATATTGTCCTCCACAGTCAGCACTGATTATGCTAACTATCCTAGTGACAGACCATCATCAAGAGCAAGAGTGCATGTAATTCTGTAAGGCTCTTGCAAGGTATGCTCAGGTTTTGAGCTCCATCAGCACACGCCAGGATAGATTAAGTAACTGGACTTCCTTAACGTCTACTAGTTGGGTCTTTGAATCATGCAAATGCTTCTGCTGCCTCTAAACCTATATTTCAGATGCCTCTCCATTCCAAACTGGCCATGCAAGCTTAGGCAATAAGAATTTCAATTAATGTTACCTGATTAAGAAGCTACATCTAACACCAGCTTAATCATCAATGGGCCTAGAGTCAAAAGAAAATCTGTTTTGTGTTTTCTGCTATTTTGAATCGTTGAAGGCACTCTCTTCTTAGCTTCATACCCCCTTTTCTATTTAATAAAACCAGAATTTGCCTTTAGCACTGGTCTTTTTAGAATTAGCCCCTTCATGACTCCGTGAATGTTTTCTTATCAGGAATGAGACTTGGTCTGAAACAAGGCAAATGTGAGGGAAGAGGAGTACTGTCTGTGAGAAATGAATCAAGCCCTAGTCCAAATGACCTATGATGATGTCGCCTGAGGCAAATCAAAGACACTAAGTAGATGGCATCAGAGATTCCAACCCAGAGGACACATCCTGAATCTCTTCTGAAAACCATTACTCAAGATGCCAGTTACACTTGTATGCACGGAGATGAGTATTCCCAAAGGGCTTTCCTGGACTCAGTCTGTAGAGGTCAGGAGAACTAGTTATCTCAATGAACGTGGCTCTGAAGACAACATGGGGACATCTTCTCTAAGGGTCAATTAACCGTGGAGAGAAATATTCCCTAGGGTCCCTGGCTTTTTTCCATCTTGGAACCAAGTTCTCTGTACTCTTTTTGTATCCAACCCTTGTGAGAAGACAGTGAGAAAGATCTAGCCTCTATTACCCACAAGACACTTTTGAGGTTTCCCCATGTGCTATATCATAGAAGAGAAGTCAAGGAATGGAAGCAGGAAATTACTGCTAGCATTCCTCACTCTCGCTGTTGGTCATACTCCAATTTTATACACTACATTAATATAACATGTGAAAAGATTTCAGATACAGAAGTAAAATAACATCATTAGCTATCAGGGAAATGCAAATCAAAACTACAAAGAGGGATCACCTCACTCTGGTCAGAATGGCTATAATTAACAAGACAGGAAACAACAAATATTGAAGAGGATGTGGAGAGAAGGGAGCGCTTGTTCACTGCTGGTGGGAGTGCAGACTGGTGCAGCCACTATGGAAAGCAGTATGGAGTTCCCTCAGAAAATTAAGGATAGATCTACCATATGATCCAGCTATCCCACTGCTGGGTATTTATCCAAGGAACTTGAAAACACAAAGGCACAAAGATACTGGCACCCCATGTTCGTTGCAGCGTTATACACAATAGCCAAGACTTGGAAGCAACCTAGGTGCCCATCAGGGGACGAATGGATAAAGAAGATGTGGTATTTATACACGATGGACTACTACTCAGCCATAAGAAAAGATGAAATCTGGCCATTTGTGACAACACGGATGGGTCTTAAGGGTATTATGCTGAGTTAAATAAGTCAGGGCGAGAAACTCAAATTCCATATTATCTCCCTCATAAGTAAAGGATAAAAACAATGACAAACAAACACATAGCATTGGAGATTGGATCGGTGGTTGTCATAGGGGGAGGGGGCAGGGGGGAGGGCATAGGGGTGATGAGGCTCCCATGTGAGGTGACGGACTATAATTCATTTTCTGGTAGTGAACACGATGTAATCTACACAGAATTCGAAATATATTATGATGTACATCAGAAAATAAATAAATAATTAATTTTAAAAAAAGAAACGTGACAGCTGCATCATGGTAAAGTCAGTTGTTCTCTTTGTCTGTCCACTTTATGTTACACCTAGTGGGACATCAATTGACCAAAAAAGGACTCGCTGCAAAGAACACCAGAATGCCTGAGACTTCTGTGCATCTATACGTCAAAAGGTTGGTGGGCCAGAGCAATGGAACTAGGGAAGCAGCCCCCTCCCCCTCCGAAGGCAGTGGCAATACAAAATGTGTATGCTGCCAGCGGTGGTTCTGGTGTCCTAACCTGAGGAGCACAGCTGCATGCATCAGCAGCCTGAGGCTACAGGAGCAGGCATGGTGCTTGTTGCATAGCCCCTCTTTGTCCCAGCAGTGGTGGGTGGTGCACACGACCTGAGGCTTCAGGACACACAGCAGTGCCAGCGACCCAGCTCCCTCTCTCTCTCTGACAGTGGCTCTGGTGTTTCCAGCCGTGGGTACAGCATCCACAGCACAGATATCCACAGCAAGGGTGGTGGTGCTCTGACCTGAGATTTCAAAATGCTCACCAGCGCGGGCCAGTGACCAGAGACTGCAGGAAGAACAATGACATTCGGTTTAGCCCTACCCCACCCCCCACGATGGTGGGGGGCGCCCATGCCCTGAGACTGCAGGCAACACAGCAGTGCCAGTGAACGAGCCCCCTCCGTTTCCCCAGACAGCAATGACTCTGACCCTGGTCTTTCAACATCAAGGGCTGCATTCAAAATGCAGATACCACTGGCAGAGGCAGTGGTGCCCTGATGCGAGGTTTCAAAAATCACACTTACCCACAACAACAACCAGAGGCTACAGGAGGAGAAAAGGTACTTCTGGCTTCACACCTGCCCCTCCGACAGCAGTGTAAGGTAGCATCTTCAACCTGAGGTGTCAGGAGCCACAGCAGAACTTGTGACACAGCCTCCAGCGGCAGCACCTCTGACATGGGCTCTACCACCATTGGGGGCTGCATACCGGACCCTGGGCCCATGCAACACCCATAAATCCAATGCCTCTAACCCATGTGTTTCTCTGGCAGTTCTCTTTGCCCAGGCAGATATGCATCTGTCTTGGGTGGCTGTTCCAGTTACCTTTAGCTAGTTAACAAATTATCCTGAAACTTGGCAACTTGCAAGAATTGTTTTATTTTTCTCACTATTTTGTGGGTCAGGAGTTTGGTAAGGGTTTAGCTCGGCAGGTCTTCCGTGGGGACTCTCGTATTGTTGCCATCTGATGGTGTGCAGGCTGTGTCATCACCAGGCTAGACTGGGATGATCATCCAAGATGCCGTTTCTTCTTCTTTGTCCTCTTTTAAGCCTATTTATTTTTATTTTCAGTGATTATGAAGACACATATCTATTGAAGCTTCAGGTCATTAAGCCAATGCACTCCAAATTCATTTTCTCCTATGCTGGCTGTGTCCACCATTCCCTCATCCCCTCTAACTTACTCTGTCTCTTTCCATTTGCCTTTTTCCCTTTAAAGTTGGAGAGAGGAATCAATTTTTCTTCCTTTGGTCTTACTTCCCTTCTGCTTTCACACACCTTTCCCTTCAGGACCTCGCATTAGAACTCTCCACACACCTCTTCTCTTCCTGTGTGGCCAGAGCATAAGCGAGATGGGGGATACGAATCAACCTCTTTTGTTCTGGGTCCACTCCTTCCCGCCATAGGTGTTACTAGGAATATAGGACAAGTGGTTTTCCTCAGGAATGCAATCTTTTCACAAGAGGGCAGTGCTTACAGGCTACAGAAAAATTTTCTCCTACAGAGTCATATATCTGCTAATGTGTCCAAACTGAGGATCATTGATAATATCCTTATAGAGAAGCTCTAAGCGTCTGTGTCCCACCTGCAGAAACAGAATTCTTATATAAGGGTCAGTTTAATTTGAGAAATACCTAGACTTTCTCTATATTTTACTAGGAATGAGCCAAGTTTCCTATGTTTGTATGCCAGGAAAGGGCAGGGAATAAATAATCTGTGAGGTCTTTCCTCTCCATTAGATTCTGTTTCACTAATGGTTTCAGGAACAATAGAGTTGGGCTTTCTCTTTTTTCCTACATTTAATCAAATTGCACTTGTCCTATGTCTGATTGACTGTTAATGTCATGATGCTGCCACATTTTGTTTTGCTCATGAGTAAGATGGAAATTCACATCCAAGTCCCATTACCCCTTCACGTTGTCAACATTTATATCAGTTGCCATATGAGTTAAAGTCACTACTTCTGCAGGTAGAATTGCATCTGGAGAGGAAAAGATGAAGTAAGTCCGTATAGGTCTGAAGTTGGACCTCTTCTTGCTCTTTGATGTCTTCTGCATCTGTCTGCCTTTCTATTCTTTTCTTAGTATTTGTCTAATATCTCTCTCATTCTCTGACCCTCTCTTGGGCTTCCCGCGCTTTTTTCTCCACAAGTTTTCAAAATGTAGTTCAGAAACATTTTTATCACTGTATTTGTTTTATGTATATTCAACGTGCCATGTGTAGCTGGAACTGCTGACATTGTTCCAGGATAAGTGAAGTCTAGGGAAATTTCAGCCTCACTCAACCTACTCATTTACGTATCCTCTTTCTCTCACTCTGCCATCTCACGTCTTTGCTACTATTTTCTGATTTTTGTCTTTGTTTCTGCTCTTACCCAAGAGCCCTTTAAGAAAGTGACCATTATGTTAGAAATGATTAGATTTGTTCCCTACTTTGAAATATTAAATGAAATGCTTATGTGGCCTAATACATTAGATCCCAAATCTGACTGCTTGCTTGCTGAGCAACTGAATTAGATTCTCTAGGTTAGAAAGTGTGATCTATTTAACTATTCATTTTGTCAAAGACAGAGGAAGTGTGTTATAGTTTTAATTATTTCATCTGACCCCTCTACTAAATCCTAATACTTGTAGGAGTAATATGGGTTTAAAAACATTTTATTAAGTATACCATATATTCAGAGAACTGAACAAATCATAAGGGTACAGCATGATGAATTTTCAGAAAGTGACTCCATAGGGTAACCAGCACACAGATCAAGACAAACAATGTCACTTGCCCCCAGAGGTTCTTATTATTCCGCTTTCCATCAGTGTCCCACAGGGGTAACTACTATTTGACTTTGAATACCAAAGCTAAATTGAGCCTGGTTTTGAACTTGATAAATTTAGAATCGTACAGGACATACTCTTTTGTGTCTAACTTCTTTGGCTCAATATTTTGCTTCATGAGATTCATTCCTGCTGTTGTGTTTAGACATTTGTTCTCGTTACTGAATAGATTTGCATTGTGTGCCTATCCCACAGTTTAATTACCCACTCTAATATTGATGGATATTTGGATAGTTTCCACTTTGGTCTGTTATAAATAGTACTCGTATGAAAATTCTAGAACAAGACCTTGGTGGCCAAATACTAGCATTCCTGTTGACTGTATGCTCATTCTCAGCTATAGCAGATACTGACAAAGTGTTTCACAAAGTGGTGGTTGTAGTAATTTACTCTCCAACCTGCAGTGTATGAGAAATCCAGTTGTTCCACTTGTTCAATCTCCTTGCCAAAATTCGGTTGGTGTGTCTGTATTTTTTATTTTAGCCATCATAGGAGGTGAGTGACTCTATTTCAAATGTAGGTTTACTTTGCATTTCTCTGGTGACTAATCATGTTAAGAGCCTTTCATATGTTGATCAGCCATTTGGATGTTCTCTGTTGTGAGTGCCTGTTCAAATGCTTTGCCTATTTTCTATTGAGTTGTCAGCTTTTTTCTTAGTGAGATTGTAAGGGTTCTTAATATGTTTTGCTCATGAGTTCTTTCTTCAACGTAAGTATTGATACCCTTTCTCTCCTCTGTAACTCTCATTTTTAGGCTTTATATGGTAATTTTTGATAACTGGAAGTTCTTAATTTTAATGTAGTGCAATGTTTCTATTTGTAGCCTGTATAGTGTTTTAACGTCCTGTTTAAAAAATCTGTCCTACTCCAAGCTCATAAATATTTTTCTATTTTTTCTTCTAAAAGAGTCTTTACTGTTCTATCTTTCACATTTAGATTTTATATCCACCTGAAATTGATGTTTGTGTATGGTGTGAGGTCAGGATCAAAATGTATTCTTTCCATATTCACATCCAACTTACCCGGCATTATTTATTGAAAACAACATGCTTCCCCTGCTACATTGTAACATCATCTGTCTTATCTGTAGGTGTGCTTCCAGCCTTCTATGTTCCATTTGTCTATGTATATAACGTTGTGCCAATAGCACCCAGTTTCAATTATTATAGCTTTAGTCTAGATATTTAGCAGTGTAAGTCCATCGCTTTTATTTTTCTTCTCCAAGAGTATCATGACTATTTTTGGCTCATTATGTAAGTCCCTCCACCCACCACCCATAACTGCTTTTAGTTTGATTGCCATTACATTGACTCTATAGAAAAATTTGGAGAAAATTGACATCTCTAAGTACACAGTCTTCCAATCCATGAGCATGTTGCAGCCCTCCTTTTATTTAGGTCTTTTAAATTTTTCTTAAAAATATTTTGTTGTTTGTAATCTAGGGGTCTTCTACATATTTCATCAAATTTAATCTTTCATATTTGAAGCTTTTGCTGTTATAGTTAATGGTATAATTCGTAAAGTCTAATTTTCTGTTTGTTTATTATTCCCCTTTTTGTAGGGTCCTTGTAAGGTTTTGGTATCAAGATTTTACAGTCCTCATAAAACAAGTTGGAAAATTTTCCCTCTTACTCAGTTTGCTGGATAGCATTATTTAAGATTAGCATAAAATATGGAAGCTGTGGGCCAGCCCCATGGCCTAGTAATTAAGTTCCTGTGCTCCTGTTTGGCAGCCCAAGGTTTGCCAGTTCGGATCCTGCATGTGAACCTGCACACTGCTCATCAAGCCATGCTGTGGAGGCATTCCACAGAGAAGCGCTAGAATACACAACTATGTACTGGGGCTTTGGCAAGAAAAACAAAGGAGGAAGATTGGCAACAGATGTTAGCTCAGGGCCAATCTTCCTTACACACACACACACAAAAGTAACACAGATTAAAGTGATGATCAATGTAAAGTAAGAAACTATTCTAAGAATTTAAACACATTTTTTTTAAAAATACGGAAGTTTGGATCCAGACTGTAATTCTAAATTTTTGTGTATATTATGATGTACATCATAATATATTTCAAATTCTGTGTAGATTAGATCATGTTCACCACCCAAAGACTAATTATAATCCAACAAGACACACGTGTGCCCAGCCACGCCTTTCACCCTGTTCCTTCCCTCCTTCCCCTCTGGTAACCACTACTCCAATCACTGTTGATATGTGATTGTTTGCTGTTGTTTTTGTCTTCCACTTATGGGTGAAATCATACAGTATTTGACTTTCTCCCTCTGACATTTTTCACTTAGTATAATACCCTCAAGGTTGATCTATATTGTCGCAAATGGCCAGGTTTCATCATTTCTTATGGCTGAGTAGTATTCCATTGTGTATATATATACACCACATCTTCTTTATCCATTTGTCCCTTGATGGGCACCTAGGTTGCTTCCAAGTCTTGGCTATTGTGAATAATGCTGCCATGAAAATAGAGATGCATGTATCTGTATGCATTTGTGTTTTCAAGCTCATTGGATAAAGACCCAACAGTGGAATCGCTGGATCCTATGGTAGATCTATTGTTAATGACCTAAGGATACTCCATACTGCTTTCTATAGTGGCTATGATACGGACCCTGATATCAGTTTCCTCACATTAAACCCAGAATATATGGGTTTAAAATCACACTCATTCCTTGCTTACTCTCTGGCTTCCTGGCTCCATAATCCACTATCCTCCATGGAGACAGATACCATCAAGGACAAGCACCTGGATTATCTCCTCCCCGCAAAGAGATACAGTCTGGTGGGAAAGCTGCTGACCAGCAAGGTCACAGGCTTCCTCTTCTCTGCGAGTAGTCTCAAGGCAAAAGACAGGCTGGTGGGAAAGCTCCAACCAGCAAGGCCATATGCTCCCACTCCCCTACCTAAAACCCCAAATAAAAACCCTTCCTTTTACCTTTGTGGGGAGTTTGGGATTTCAGCGTTAGCTTCCCTCTCTCCTTGCTCAGTGCTGTGCAAAAATAAAGTTCCTAGTTTCTTCCACCACACCCAGTGTCAGAGATTGGCTTGCTGCGCAACAGGTGAGCGAACTCACATCAGGTTCAGTAACAAATCTGGCTGACCTTTCAGGGGACAGACTCATCTCCTGCGGCCCACTGAAACCTCAGATCTCCACCTGGGGAGGCAGTTTTCCTCCACTGCTCAGAGTCGTCCGTCATCCCGGCAGGTCCCAACATGCAGCTCATGTTCTGTCCACACTGTGTCCAAGAACCAACTTTCTCCAGTTTCCCGGAGCCCGAGCACAGTCTTCCCTGGCCACCCTTCCAGCTGGGAGTCTTTTTCACTGAAGCTGGCCCCTGCCCAGGGACAGGGCTCCTGTGCTTCCCCCACCTCACCGGGCCCTGCCCTCAGGCGACACCACACCCTGCTGGTACGGTGTCCGTCATCTCCTCTTAAGCCATCCAGAGACCCGGTCTGCAAGTCTGGGGCTTGGGTCAGCTGCTCCTAAGCTCCCTGCAGCAATGGGAGAACTCGGGAAAACAAGCCTCAGGAGCCAAGTTGAGGGTGGCGATCTGAGGCCAGCAGAGAACCAGGGTTGAGGGCACCCCGGCCAGCCGCCAGCCACATCCATTCTGTTTTGCTGATGGTCTGAGACTGCTGCCCTCCTGACCATGCAGCTCCCTGCATGGGTGCTCCCCCTACATCTGCTCTCCCTCCTGCAGGCATTAGGTCCCTCCCCATCCCCGTGGACCCTGACAAGTCCAACTTGGCTCTAACCTGTGTCCCTTCCAGGGTGGAGAGCCATCATCCATGTCTGCTTCATCCTGGAGAGGGACCAGTGCATCAGCGACTTCAACGAAAAGATGAATAATCAGGACGTGCAGATGAAGCTCTTCAGTGGGGTCTCCGTGGGCAGGAGGGGCCTTAGGGACAGTGGCGTGGCTACAAGGAGTGGGCCGTCAACATCAGCCAGCACTAGAGGCAGCTGTGCTCAGCCTTTGGGCCAACAGCACCCTGTGTTCTGATCACAGTGTGTGTGTGTTCATGTGTGTGTGCATCGAGGTGGGTGTGCAAGCCAGCCCTGTCTCTCTCTATACCACCACTGTGAGTCGACCCCTCTTGGTCACTCTGCATCCACCCAGAGGATCCTTCTGACATCCCAGACCCTTGTGGCCCTGCCTCCTCCCTCCTCCACTCGAACCCCACCACCCACTGCCCTGGCCTCACAGAACACATTTAAACATCTCCACCATGACTGACACCCCTTTTCAGGCCAGCCACCTCTAGCCAGCACCCACTGGTGTTGTTCCTGCCCTCTCACTGTCGGTTCCTTCCCCCAACACCTCCTCAGCCCAGTGGGTCTCCGTCTGCCACCCTTGCTCCATGCCCACTTTCCTTTCCCTACATCACATCCTTCCTTTCCCAGCACACACTGAGCTCTGGGACAGCCCCACGCTCCCAACCCACAGCTCTGCCCATTCCTTCCATGGTCCCGGCCAGGTGAAATCCGCCCTGGGAGCCCAACTCTGTGCCTCTCCTGCACCTGACCCCAGCAGTCAGAGGGGCCGAGGCTGGTGCACAGCGCGGGCTGCTCCCACCTTCACATCATGACTGCAGATGTCAAGGCCCCCAGTGCCGACCATATCGTGCCCTGGCTCCCCTGACTCCTGCCTGCTCTAGGCAGTATTTCACTCGTCTGTCCCCTCCTCACCATCCACCCCTGCTTCCCTGTACAGCACAAACCTTCACCCCAAACAAGGCTCAGTGCATGGATTGTGCACACCACAGGCGGACACAGCACATATTGCTAGCTGGGAGGAGCCCAGGTGCAGCTTCTGAGACCCAGACTCCCCCAGGGAGAGGCCAGGCCCAAAGGCTGAGAGGGGTAGATACCCTGGAGTGGACAAAAGCCGCACTCACGGACTCTCTCCTCTTGAGCTTCTGGGGGAGTTCGGATTCTAATGGGTCAGGCTGGGAAGATGGGGCTCCACCCAGGGGAGGCTAGGGGCTGATTCAGGGCAACAAGGAGGAGGGCAGAAGGTCACGGGTCCCTGGAGGACAGGCACTGACAGCATAAGCCCCCTCCTCTTAATGTAATCCCCCCACAAGCCATCAAATGCAGGGACATTCCTCATGGAGGGTCTGTGTCAGGGCCGACAGAGCACTCCGGAGCCCAGGGACTTCCACACCATCCCATCCACAGAACGTGACTCTCTGCTCTCCAGGGCCAAGGGACCCCCTTTCATGTGGAGTCTTGAGATAAGGGAAACACCCCAGGAGCCTCAGCCACCCAGGCAGCTCCTCAGCTTGGGTGGCTCCCATCCCAAATAGAAAAATGTACAAGGAACAGTATAGAAAGGACCCATAATCCCACCACTCATCTCCAACTCAACTAGCTCCCAGAGATGGTCCTTTGTGTTTGAGGGGGGATCCAACTGGGAAATTTGTTTTTGGCTTTTCATGGCCTAACTGTCACCCTCCCAACTCTCCAGTGTCCTAGCTGGAAGGGTGAACCATCTAGAGATCACCTGGTTAGTTCACCTCCTGTGTTTACAGATGGCAGGAGCTGAGATGGGGAAGGAAGGAGGGGACTCAGGCCTGGGACCCTCCCCTCTGCACCTCAGCATCAGCTCTGCTCTGTCCCCTCACCCTCACCTGGAGAACGTGTCTTCACTGGATCCCCATCCTGCTCCTCCCTCCGCCACTGGCCACCATCCACCAGCTCCCTCACCCAAACATGGAAGAACAGCAAGAACAACCACAAGAGCCCTTGTTTATGGAGTTCTTGCCCTGTGCCAGTAAGGAATGAATCCTCCCACTAAGTCAGAGACAGCTTCCATCTTCAAGCCAGCCTACAGATGAAGAAAGTGACGCTTAGAGAGGTAGTCCCTTGGCCAGGGTCTCCGAGGCTGGAAGAGGTTAGATCTGGGCTATGCATCCAGGTCCTTAATTCCAGAGCTTTGCACCAACCACTATGCCTTGCCTTGGGACTAATCAGTCAAAAAGGGTACAATCACAAGATTGGATTGGCAATTGGGAGCATAGCATACATACCAGGAACTATGGAAATCATACTTGCATAGCTCCATGAATTACCCAATGGGAACACATCTGGCAACCGGTACCCACAAGAAATAGAACATGAGCTGCCCTTGAACGGCCACCTGATGCCCCCTCCCAGGTCCCTGCCTCTCCCCCAAGGGAAATCAATATTCTAACTTTCCATTTGTCTTTCTTGTCTTTGAACTCTATTGACATGGAATCATTCTGAGTGTCTCCTTCTATGTCGAGCTTCTTTCATTATGTTTGTAAGATTCATCAATATTCTTGAATGTGGCTGTGGCTGAACATTATTTCTGTATGGTATTGCACTATGAAACATAACCCATTTTATTTGTCCACTCCACCACTGATGTCCAGTGAGTTGTTTCCAGTTTGAGGATATGCCAAAAGATGCTGCTCTGAACATCTTGTATAAGTCTGCTGGCCAACATAGGAACACATCTATGTTGGGGACATCATTGTTGGGTCATAGACTATGTGCACATCCACCTCTAGGAGATACTACCAGAGAGCTTCAAAGTGGATGAAATAGTTTACCCTCACAGCTGTATATGAGAGTTCTAGTTGCTTCACATCCTCATTAACACTGGCTGTTGTCAGAGTTTTTGATTTTGACCATTGTGGCGTGCATGTAGGGGTATCTCGTCGTCATTTTAATTTGCATTTTCCTCACGAGTAATAATGTGGAGCATCCATTCACCTAATGATTCCCATTTGGGTATCTTTTTTGTGACATGCCTAGTCAAATCTCCTGCCCATTTCTTTTCATGGTGGATTGTCTGTGTGTGTCTTTATCAATTTATAGGAGTTAGTCACACATCCTAGAATCGTCTTTTGTCAGATAAATAAATGGTAAGTATTTATGCCCTTCGTGCCTGCCTTCTTTACTCTCTTAAAAGTTTCTTTAGACAAAAACAAGTTCTTCTTTTTAATACTTTCCAATTTATCCTTTTGTTCTATGAAATGCTTGCCTGCCCCAAGTTCTTGAAAATATTCTCCTAAGGTACGTGTCGCAGAAGGTATTTTATAACTTCCATTTGTATTTAAAATCCTTCTGGAATTGGTTTTTGTTAGTCCAGCCATTACGTAAAAACAATTTGGAGTTTTCTCCAGACATTAAAAGTGGAACTGTCATATGATGCAGCAATCCCACAGCTGGGGGCACATCGGAAGATAACAGAATCTGTGTCTTGAAGTAACTTCCGCACTCATGTGTGCACCACAGCATTTGTCACAACAGCCACCACAGGGAGCAAACCACGGGGCTATTCATGGATGAAGGGACAAAAAAATGTGGTGCATCTACACAATTGTATATTATTATATTATTCAGCTTTCAAAAAGAAAGAAATCCTGCCTTTCCTGACAACATGGATGTACCTGGAGGACATTATGCTAAGTTAAATAAGCCAGACACAGAAAGGGAATTACTGCATCGTCTTACTTATATGTGGAATCTGAAAAACTCAAATTCATAGAAACAGACAGTAGAATGGTGGCTCCCAGGGAGCGGGGGTGTGAGAGGGGAATGAGGAGATGTTGGTGAAAAGGTGCAAACTCTCAGTTAGGAGATAAATAAGCTATTGAGATCTAATATACAAAAAGATGACTATAGTTAATAATAATGTATTCTATACCTAAAAGTAAGTCATGGATAAAATGATTAGAAGATGCTATATCATGCAAACATTAAACACTGTAACTGTGAAAAGTGTGCCAACATGGGGGTGGTCCCATGGCCTTGTGGTAAGTTGGGCGTGCTCCACATCAGGGGTCTGCATTTGGTTCCCCGCTGCAGACCTACACCACTTGCCAATGGCCGTGCTGTGGTGGTGACCCACATACAAAACAGAGGAAGACTGGCACAGATGTTGGTTCAGGGCAAATCTCCTCAGCAAAGAAAAAACATTCTACCAACATGGAAAAACGGTTTCTGTAATTTGAAATGAGAAAACAAGCATAGAAAGCCACATCTAGGTTAAGACTACAGTGTAAATGATGGACACATAGGAAGAAGGACTGGGGGAAAACAGGAGACAATGAGGCAAAGATGGCTTCATGCGGTGGTGGGATTATTGAGGACTTACATGAGATTTAATCTTAAATTTAATGGCCCTCCCTCAGACAAATAGCAGAGACAAAAAGATTCAGCATACAAGGTTGAGAAAGCTTGTCCCTCATTATTCCCTTCATTGATCACATTCTTCTCAAATCATCTACAGTTGAGCTCCCTTTAGGTGGCCCCTGTGTCTTCTTTGAAAGCGTCAGGCAGTTTCCTGTGTCTCTGAAGAGAAAGGCTCAGAACTCCTTTGTGGAGGGGAGGCTCTAATCCCCCGTCCAACCCTCTGGCAGTTCCTGTCCATGGGAGCTGGGGCTGAGGGGAAATGGACCGCACAAAGAGAACTGTGTCCCCAGGAAGTGATGGGAGGGGGAAGAGTGAAAGGAAGGCAGGTGGTTCCAGCCCCTGAGAGCCCTGCAGCTCACAGCTGCATACGGCCCCTCCCAAGGGGGTGTGAGGGCACTATCTGTTTGTCCATCTGTGCCCCATCCACTAGAACAGACTTCTCCTCTATCCCTCAGGAATAGCCTATGGTCCTGACCACACGCAACCTATCAGACAGAGTGGAGGTTCATGAGAAGAAGTCTCTGGAAGCCCAGTGTCCTAGTCGATGGACCCAAAGCATGGTAGCATTCCCTCATGCTCCCTGATGGGGCCGGATCCAGGCAGGCTGCCCCACACGGCCTCCACATCAGATTCTTTCTCAATCGACTGCAGCCTGGCTTCTGTGCCACTGCACAGAAAGTGCTCTTGCTAAAGGAGGGTGCCCGACATCCTAAGGAGCAAACCCGAGAGCTCCTCCATCCCACTGCATCCCCGAGGAAACACTCCCTCCTCCAGGAGCCTTTCTCTTCCCCATCCATCTCTTCCTCCTCTCTAATAACTTCCAATCTGTGTCGCTAGCTCAGCCTCTACTCCTTACCCTTCAGTGCTGGAAGCCTTCTCCAAGGTCTGTCTTCTGCCCTCTTCTCTCCTCACTATTTACTCCCCTGGGAGGCAGCATCTGTTCCCAAGACTTTCACTCTCGACTATACACTGTTATGTCCGGTCCCCAAAAGTCTACTGAGTTCCAGATCTATTTTTCTACAGCCTAATGAAAAGCACCTTTAATGACTGCTTACCATGCCTGCGACTGTGCTAAGACAATATCCAAGACCATCTAACAAGAAACTGAATCTCAGAGAAGGTTGATAAGTTGTCCAAAGTCATCCAGTTACTATTTGGGGAAGCAGGGACGTGAGCTCACATCCCTGTGACTTTGAAGCCTGTGCCAGAAGCACTACACTCTACCGCAGCCCTAAAAGCAGATACACTCTCTACCTCCTCCTCGCTTCCCCCTCCCACCCAGCCCTAGCCCATTCCTCCTCTGGGACTCCCCGATCTGGGCTGAGAACATCAGCAGCAGCTCTTTGGCCTGTGGAGTCATGCTCGACTCCCTCTAGCTCACTCCATCCATCGAATCAAGCCCCAAATCCAGTCAATTCTCCTTACACGTCTCCCCACCTGTGTCTGCTGCCCGCAGCTCCCCAAGCGGCATTCATCACCTCCTCCCCCAACTCCACAAAATCCTGCATCACTCACTCTCCACCTGTCCTCCAGCCTCTCCCACACCACTGCCCTGGAAGCAGATCAGACTCCAGCAGCCCCACATGCTCTCAGCAGTTAAAGCCTCCCCCTGCCCCCCCCTTCGCCATGGAACCTTTCCTGCCACCCATCCCCAGTCTACCTGGTAAATTCCCCTGCCACCGCCTTCTCTCTCGTGTGTTCCACCCTGGGAGACTTACCAATTCCCCTTTTGCTACTCTCACAGCACTTTCTGTTTGCATTCACTTATGGATTTAAGTATTGACTATGGGTACCTACCATGTGCCAGGCACTGCCCCAGGGATGGAAATAAAATGGTGAGCAAGATAAAGGCAGCCTGGAACACACACAGTGCTGGGATACAGTCTGGCGCAGCTAGTTCTTTTAAGCTTTTTCTGCCACAAGAGTGCCATCCCCCCAAACATTATCCCCTGCACAGGCTCCTGCAGGAGAACTGTGGCCAAGTGAGGCCCCACTATCCATGCAGGAAGAGCCATCCTTGCACAGGATGTTGCAGGAAACCTGCCGCCAGCTGAGGCCCCACTATCCATGCAGGGAGAGCCATCCTTGGAAAGGCTACTGCAGGACACCGGCAGCTGGCTGAGGCCACACCATCTGAGCAGGGATAGCCATCCCCTGCACAGGCTCCTGCAGGAGATCTGCAGCTGAATGAGGCCCTACTATCCATGCAAGGAGAGCCATCCTTGCAGAGCCTCCTGTAGGAGACTTGCAGGGGCCTGAAATCCCACCTCCTGTGCAGGGAGAGCTATCCTTGAACAGGCTCCAGCAGGAAACCTGCCACAGGCTAGCCACCACCATCCAAGCAAGGAGAGTCTTCTCCTGCAGACTCTGGCAAGAGACCTGCAGCTGGCTGAGTCGCAACTAACTGAGCAGGGAGAGCCATCCCCTGCACTGGTTCCTGCAGGAGACATGCAAGCAGCTGAGGACCCATCCTCCATGTAGGGAGAGCCATCCTTGCACAAGCTCCTGCAGGAGATCTGCAGCCGAACGTGACCCCACCCTCCATGCAAGGAGAGCCATCCTTGCACAGGCTCTTGCAGCAGATCTGCGGGGAAATGAGGCCTCACCATCCATGCTGGGAGAGCCATACCCTGCACAGCCTCCTGCAGGAGACCTTCTGCCAGCTGAGGCACAACCATCACAGCCAGGGGACCCCTCCCCTACACAAGTTCCTGCAGGAGACCTGCCACCGACTGAGGCACCACCATCCGAGCAAGGAGAGTCATCCCCTGCACAGACTCTGGCAGGAGACCTGCAGCTGGCTGAGTCCCAACTAACGGAGCAGGGAGAGCCATGCCCTCCTCTGGCTCCTGCCCGGGTCCTGGAGCCAGCAGAAGCCATAGCCAAGGAGCAGAGAGAGCCATCCTCTGCTCTGGCTCCTGCTGGGGCTGTGGAGCCGGATGAAGACATAGCCGTGGAGCTGGGAGAGCCATCCCCTGCTACAGCACCTGCTGAGCTCTGGAGCCGGCTGAAGACATGGCCATGAAGACCAGGGAAAGCCACCCTCTGCTCCAGCTCCTGCCAGTACCCGGGAGAAGGCTGAAGGTGCGGCAAGGGAGCAGGGAGAGCCACCCCCTGCTACGGCTTCTGCTGGGGCTGTGCACCCAGCTGAAGCCGTGGCCACAGACCAGGGAGAGACATCCCCCACTCCCCCACCTGCTGGGGCTGTGGAGTCAGCTGAAACCTTGGCTGCAGAGCAGGGACAGCCATCCCCTGTCTGGGTCTTGCTGGAGCTTTGGAGCCAGCTGAAGATGCAGCCGTCAAGCATGGAGATCCATCTCCAGTTCCGGCTCATGCCAGGACCCAGGAGCTGGCTGAAGTTGCAACCAGGGAGCACGGAGAGCCATCCCCTGCAACGGCTCCTGCTGGGGCTGTGGAGCCAGCTGAAGACACAGCCGGGAAGTGGGGAGAGCCTTCTTCTGCTGCGGCTCCTGCCTGGTCCCTAGAGCTGGCTGAAGTGGCGGCCTCGGACCAGGGAGAGCAACCCCCTGTTGAGTCTCCTGCTAGGACCCTGGAGCCGGCCGAAGATGCGGCCACAGAGCAGGCAGATCCACCACCTGCTCAGGTGACTGCCAGGGCAAAGGAGCTGGTGGAAGCCACGGCAGCGGACGAGGGAGAGCAATCCCCTCCTCTGGCTCCTGCTGGGGCTGTGGAGCCGGCTGAAGATGTGGCCGTGGACCAGGGAGAGCCATCCCCTGTTGCAGCTCCTGCCAGGGCCCTGGAGCGGCCAGAAGTGGTGGTCTTGGATCAAGGAGAGCCATCCCATGCTACGCCTCCTGCTGGGGATGTGGACCTGAGTGAATACGCGGCCATGAAGCATGGAGAGCCATCCACTGCTCTGGCTCATGCAAGGGCCCTGGTGCCATTGGAAGTCATGATCAGGAAGCAGGGAGAGTCATGCCTGCTCTGGGTCCTGCTGGCACTTGTGGGGCCAGCTGAAGCTGCAGCCTCAGACCAGGGAGAGCCATCCCCTCCCCTGGTTCCTGCTGGGGCTGTGGAGTCAGCAGTAGCCTTGCCTGTGGACCAGGGACAGCCATCCCCTGCTCTGGCTCCTGCTTGGGCCATGAAGCAGCCTGAAGCCATGGACTCAGACCAGGGAGGGACATGCCCTGCTATGCCTCCTGCTGGGACTGTGGAGTCAGCTGAAGCTGTTGCTGCAGAGCAGGGAGAGTCAACCCCTGCTCTGGCTCCTGCAGTGGCCCTGGAGCCTGCTGAAGTCTCATCCACGGAGCAGGGAGAGATATCCCCTGCTCCGACTCCTGCCAGGCCCCTGGAGCCTACTCCCGCCCAGCCCTTTGGGGAACCCTTCCCATGCTAAGTCTGGGCAGGAGCTCCACGGGGTAGCGGCCCATGGGTTGACAGGCGCTAGAGGGATTGATAGGTCTAGACACCTGAAGACACCCTTAGCAAGTAGGTACTAGAACGACCCGCACTGCACACATGGGGGCATGGGGAGTCCCTGAGAGGCACATGGCTGTCCTGGGGGACATCACTGGCAAGAAGGAGGAGCCAGGTCTGACCAGCTCTGCGTCCCCAACGCTGGCCTCTGACTCGAGCCAGGCCTCCTCGGGGGCGGTGGGATGGGCTGTGTTGGTGCAAGTGTGGATGGCTGTGGTGTTGGGATGGAGGGTGAGCCGTCAGCGGCCCAGGGGGCCCTTAGGGAGGTCTCGTGTGAGCAGGAAGCCTAGGGAAGGGGACCCCAGGCAGTGACCTCACTGGGCCCAAGAGAACTTGGAACCCTGGTCTCTAGGCACCCAGCTCCTAGAGACAGCCCCCAACAGCTCACTCGTCTAGCACTCGTCTAGAAGGAGCAGCATGTTTCTCTGCTGTCTGCCTATCTGCCGGGGCCGCAGCCTCAGCAGAGCCCGCAAGGAGTGCCCTGGACGCAAAGGCGGGCTCCTGTCCCGCTCAAGACGTCTCTGGACGTTCGTGCGGAGGGACACAAAGGTAACACAGGGACGCCCGGGGTGGGCCAATCCAGGCCAGGCCACCACTGTGGTCCCACTTGGACAGCCCTACGTCCCCTCCCTGGGGGTGTGTGTGTGTGTGTGTGTGTGTTTGTTAGTGTGTGTGTGCATGTGTGTGTGTGTGTGTGGAAGGGTGGTTTGTGTGAGTGGACCACCGCGAGGAGGAGCAGGCTGATGAGGGGTTAGAAGCCTGGTGGGCCGGGCCCATTCCCACCCCAGTTCATGGCTGATCGGGTGGGACGTGGAGTGCCGGGAAGCACCGTCTGCCCGAGGTTTCTCCCGAGCCCCTGAGGTCTATCTGTTTCATCCCGGGGAGAATTCTGCACAGACACAGGGTGGTGCCTGATGTGGGAGCATTAGGGGCAGAGGGCAGAAGAAAGAGCAGGGGCAGCTGAGCAGGGCTCTGATGCTTCTGGGCTGACTGTTGGTCACTGTCTTTGCAGAGGTCCACTCGGGACACGGAGTCCAGCTCCCCGAGGGAGGAGAAGCTGGGCAGGAACAGCGTAGTGGCAGGCGTGGGGAAAAGGCTGCCGTCCTCAGGGACTGTTGGACAAGGATCAGAGCCAGCACAGGCCCCAGCCCGTGTGCGGGGAGCACAATCACATCCAGCAGCTCCTGCACAAGGGCAGGAGACAAGCGACGCCCCAGGACGGGAGCAGGGAGAGCCAGCCCCTCCTCAGGCTCAGGCAGGAGGCATGCAGCTGGCTCTCATGGAACCAGCTGAGCATGGAGAGCCATCCCCTGCTCAGGCTCCTGCCAGTGCCCTGGGGCAGGCTGAAGTGGTCGCCAGGGAGCAGGGAGAGCCATCGCCTGCTCCGGCTCCTGCCAGTGCTCTGGGGCAGGCTGAAGTTGTCGCCAGGGAGCAGGGAGAGCCATCCCCTGCTCTGGCTCCTGCCAGTGCCCCGGGGCAGGCTGAAGTGGTCGCCAGGGAGCAGGGAGAGCCAGCCCCTGCTCCAGAGCCTCCTGGAGCCCTGGAGCCCTCTCAGGCCCCAGCATTGTCCCCGGGAGAGCTCACTCTCCAACCCCCATCATCCCCAGCTCCTGAGCCATCCCTTCCACCTGCTCCCTCACCAGGACCTCCCTTCCTCTCCCTGCTTCCCCTGTATGTCTGTGTAGCCGTTTATGTTGCTCGTTTTCTTGTCTTTTTTTGGTGTTTATGTAAATTGTAAAATAAATTTCTTTATATTTTAAGAACTCTGCATTTTCTCCTTTTCAAGTGTACAATTCCCGAGCGTTAAGTACAGTCCCAATGCTCGGCCTCCATCACCACTGTCCGCTTGCTGAACATTCCCTTCACCACAAGGGAAGCCTTTTCCCAAAGCGCTCATGCCTCATTCCTCCTTCGCTCCCTGACAACGCCTATTCTGTGTTCTGGCAGGTTTTTGTCAGTCTTTTCTGGATGGCTCCTATCAGTGGAATCATGCAATATTTTCAGAAGCACTGATCGAAAGCAGCCGTGTCAGGAGCCTCTTGTGGTCCACAGGCGTGCTGGGGGCGGGGACCCCCACGTGTGCTGCCGGCAGGGCTGCTCTGTGTGCCTGGCCGGGGACAGGAGGCCCGGCTGCCCCGAGGGAGAGAGGACTGGGAGCCCCGCCACACCCAGGGGGGCAGGAGGCCAGGGCTGTGTCCATGCCGAGCAGGGCTGATGCAGTTCCTGCGCAACCCTCACGGGACAGTTGGGAAGCTGAGGCCAGGGGAAACAGGGACCGGCCCTGGGCCCACGAGGTGGGCAGAATCCAGAGGAGAAGCGAGGCTTCCAGGCCCCTGGGCCAGCTCTAGCATCCCAGGAGATTGGCCTTGGGAAGGAGAGCCCCTAAGATCCTGGGGGACCTCTGTCCACGCCCTCCCATTGGGGGCCCTTTCCTTTGGGCATCCGCACCTGGGCGCACACTCACTCTCACACTCACACACACTCTGCCTGCCCAGGGTGGGGGTCAGGAGGGGAGTGCACACTGGGGAGGTGACAGCTGGAAAGAAGAAAGAGGTTGGAGGTGGCTCTGCCTCGGCCCAGGGGTTTCCAGTCCCCTAGCAACATGCCCAGGTCTGCAGCATGAGGAGGAGAGATGCCTGACAAGGTCTGGGGTCCTGTGTCCACCACTCTGGGCACCTGGATGGAGGATGTCCCCGCCCCCAGTGTGGAAGGGGCTAGTGGATGGAAGGCCTGAGGTTACTCCTCCGTCAATTGAGGAGCCTAGAGGAGTGACTCCAAGGACCCCACAAGCTTGTAGAAGAGTCTATCGATCTCAGTTGTCCATCCATGACCCACCGTGCTCCGAGGCCTTGGACTGGGCCTTCTAGTCCCTCGAGGCCTTTCTGGGCAGAGGGCAGCCTGAGCTGTAGGTGGGCTGGGCACCTGGCTCCTGCAGAACGTGGCAGAGCACAGGACCCCTCCTCTGGAGAGCAGGACCGAGGCCATCCTTGTTGGAGCCTCGGGGCCCTCATTTGGACTTGGAGTGGAGTCAGTGCCCTGGCTGCAGTGAGGAGGCCTCGAGGGGAAAGTGCACACGTCGGGGCCAGTGCAGGGAGAGAGGGAGCAAGAGAGGCTTCGCAGGTCCCTCACATCACCCCCGGAGCCTGCACGGCCTTCTCCTTTGCGCCCTGGGCCCTGCTGGAACCGCTGCCTCCAGGCCCCGAACCAAGGTGTGTCTTTCATGGCCTGCTTTCCTGCCTGTTGCTGCAATGCTGGGCCTGACCACCAGGGGCTTGGTGGCCACTCGTGCTCGTGCTCAGAGGAGTAACTGGAAGAGGGAAGGCACACTCTGCGGTCCTTCTGGGGGTTCCCCTGGCCAAAGCAACAGGTACCTTTCATGATTGGCGCCCATGGCCACGATGGGAGGTGCTCAGAGGCGGAAGGGGGCTCTGAGGTCATCCCCTTCTTTCAGCTGCTGTGGGCACTGCGCTCACTCTGGGAAGGCGCGGTGTGAGCCTGGGGGCGGTTCTGAAAGCCCTCACGCGGCCCGTGTCCTCCAGGACCTCACCGCCTGCAAGGGGAAGGGACCGAGTGAGGGAAGCAAATCCATGTGGAAAAGACGCGCAGGTGCTAGAGGGCAAGGAAGCAGGGTGCTGGAGGGAGGGCCTGCAGCCCTGAGGTGGGTCGAAAGTCCTCTGAGCGGACATTGGTGCCACGAGCAGAAGGACACGAAGAGCCAGCCCTGCACACAGCCGGGTGCAGTGTGCCAAGGGAAGCTCCGAGGGCCAGATACTCGGAGGCGCAAGGGAATCTGGCCAAGAGGAGGTGAGAAAGGAGCTAGAGTGGCTGCAGAGAGCTGGGGAGGAGAGGAGGCTGGAGGGGAGGAGGGCAGGGCCAGACTCAGGCCTGGAAGGAGCTCCTAGCTGTCTAGGCTGGGTGTGAGCACCACCCTAACTTAGTACTCGTAAGAACAAACAGGTACCACCTCCTCGTTTCTCTCCCAGGATCCAGGCTCAGCTCTGCTAGGAACCTCTGCCTCCAGGTCTCCCGGGAGGCTGAGGCTGAGGCTGCAGGCTCAACGGAGGCTAGAGGGGCGGGGGCTGTCTCGGACACCACTGCCCGACTATTGGCAGGACGCCATTTGGATGGATTTGGGAGTCTTTTCCATCTGGGAGCCGGGACCCTCTACTAGCTCTTTGCACGAGGGCCACCAAGCGCAGCTCCTAAGATCTCATCTTGCTTCTTCTGAACAACGGATCAGAGAGACAGAGAGAAAGACGGAGAGAGACACAGACAGAAAGCCAGAGAGGAGAGACAGAGAGACAAAGAAGAAGAGACGGAAATGGAGAGAGAAAGAGACAGAGAAACAGAGACCGGGAGAGACTGAGAGAGACAGAAAATGACACAGCCCCAAAGAAAGACACAGAGGCCCAGAGAGATGCAGAGAGAGACAGAGAGAGACAGAGAGAGACAGAGAGAGAGAGAGAGAGAGAGAGAGAGAGAGATGGAGAGAGAATGAACACAGGAGAGAGGGCGGCAGGCAGAAGCCACAGACACGTCCTGAACTCCGTCTTGGAAGGGACATCCCATCCCTTTGCCATATTCTACTGGTTGGAACCCAGTTCCTTCCCCGCGAGGAGGCCGGATCACATAAGATGTGGCTAGGGGGTGGGAACACTGGGAGCCATTCTGGGGTCTCCCACGCACAGAGGTGCACAGGAGGCCGTTGGACCTGAGTCTGAACCTAACAGGAGGCCCCGGAAGGTTGTGAGCCAGAGGGAGATGATGTCTGAACAGCATTTCATGACAACGCTCCCTGGGGACACTGGGAAACAGGCAGGAGGGGCAGTGCCTTTCCCAGATGCCAGAGCAGCCCCAGGTCTGTTGGAGTTGTCTTGTCTGTCCCGCCCAGCCCTTTGGGGAACCCTTCCCGTGCTAAGTCTGGGCAGGAGCTCCACGGGGTAGCGGCCCATGGGTTGACAGGCGCTAGAGGGATTGATAGGTCTAGACACCTGAAGACACCCTTAGCAAGTAGGTACTAGAACGACCCGCACTGCACACATGGGGGCATGGGGAGTCCCTGAGAGGCACATGGCTGTCCAGGGGGACATCACTGGCAAGAAGGAGGAGCCAGGTCTGACCAGCTCTGCGTCCCCAACGCTGGCCTCTGACTCGAGCCAGGCCTCCTCGGGGGCGGTGGGATGGGCTGTGTTGGTGCAAGTGTGGATGGCTGTGGTGTTGGGATGGAGGGTGAGCCGTCAGCGGCCCAGGGGGCCCTTAGGGAGGTCTCGTGTGAGCAGGAAGCCTAGGGAAGGGGACCCCAGGCAGTGACCTCACTGGGCCCAAGAGAACTTGGAACCCTGGTCTCTAGGCACCCAGCTCCTAGAGACAGCCCCCAACAGCTCACTCGTCTAGCACTCGTCTAGAAGGAGCAGCATGTTTCTCTGCTGTCTGCCTATCTGCCGGGGCCGCAGCCTCAGCAGAGCCCGCAAGGAGTGCCCTGGACGCAAAGGCGGGCTCCTGTCCCGCTCAAGACGTCTCTGGACGTTCGTGCGGAGGGACACAAAGGTAACACAGGGACGCCCGGGGTGGGCCAATCCAGGCCAGGCCACCACTGTGGTCCCACTTGGACAGCCCTACGTCCCCTCCCTGGGGGTGTGTGTGTGTGTGTGTGTGTGTTTGTTAGTGTGTGTGTGCATGTGTGTGTGTGTGTGTGGAAGGGTGGTTTGTGTGAGTGGACCACCGCGAGGAGGAGCAGGCTGATGAGGGGTTAGAAGCCTGGTGGGCCGGGCCCATTCCCACCCCAGTTCATGGCTGATCGGGTGGGACGTGGAGTGCCGGGAAGCACCGTCTGCCCGAGGTTTCTCCCGAGCCCCTGAGGTCTATCTGTTTCATCCCGGGGAGAATTCTGCACAGACACAGGGTGGTGCCTGATGTGGGAGCATTAGGGGCAGAGGGCAGAAGAAAGAGCAGGGGCAGCTGAGCAGGGCTCTGATGCTTCTGGGCTGACTGTTGGTCACTGTCTTTGCAGAGGTCCACTCGGGACACGGAGTCCAGCTCCCCGAGGGAGGAGAAGCTGGGCAGGAACAGCGTAGTGGCAGGCGTGGGGAAAAGGCTGCCGTCCTCAGGGACTGTTGGACAAGGATCAGAGCCAGCACAGGCCCCAGCCCGTGTGCGGGGAGCACAATCACATCCAGCAGCTCCTGCACAAGGGCAGGAGACAAGCGACGCCCCAGGACGGGAGCAGGGAGAGCCAGCCCCTCCTCAGGCTCAGGCAGGAGGCATGCAGCTGGCTCTCATGGAACCAGCTGAGCATGGAGAGCCATCCCCTGCTCAGGCTCCTGCCAGTGCCCTGGGGCAGGCTGAAGTGGTCGCCAGGGAGCAGGGAGAGCCATCGCCTGCTCCGGCTCCTGCCAGTGCTCTGGGGCAGGCTGAAGTTGTCGCCAGGGAGCAGGGAGAGCCATCCCCTGCTCTGGCTCCTGCCAGTGCCCCGGGGCAGGCTGAAGTGGTCGCCAGGGAGCAGGGAGAGCCAGCCCCTGCTCCAGAGCCTCCTGGAGCCCTGGAGCCCTCTCAGGCCCCAGCATTGTCCCCGGGAGAGCTCACTCTCCAACCCCCATCATCCCCAGCTCCTGAGCCATCCCTTCCACCTGCTCCCTCACCAGGACCTCCCTTCCTCTCCCTGCTTCCCCTGTATGTCTGTGTAGCCGTTTATGTTGCTCGTTTTCTTGTCTTTTTTTGGTGTTTATGTAAATTGTAAAATAAATTTCTTTATATTTTAAGAACTCTGCATTTTCTCCTTTTCAAGTGTACAATTCCCGAGCGTTAAGTACAGTCCCAATGCTCGGCCTCCATCACCACTGTCCGCTTGCTGAACATTCCCTTCACCACAAGGGAAGCCTTTTCCCAAAGCGCTCATGCCTCATTCCTCCTTCGCTCCCTGACAACGCCTATTCTGTGTTCTGGCAGGTTTTTGTCAGTCTTTTCTGGATGGCTCCTATCAGTGGAATCATGCAATATTTTCAGAAGCACTGATCGAAAGCAGCCGTGTCAGGAGCCTCTTGTGGTCCACAGGCGTGCTGGGGGCGGGGACCCCCACGTGTGCTGCCGGCAGGGCTGCTCTGTGTGCCTGGCCGGGGACAGGAGGCCCGGCTGCCCCGAGGGAGAGAGGACTGGGAGCCCCGCCACACCCAGGGGGGCAGGAGGCCAGGGCTGTGTCCATGCCGAGCAGGGCTGATGCAGTTCCTGCGCAACCCTCACGGGACAGTTGGGAAGCTGAGGCCAGGGGAAACAGGGACCGGCCCTGGGCCCACGAGGTGGGCAGAATCCAGAGGAGAAGCGAGGCTTCCAGGCCCCTGGGCCAGCTCTAGCATCCCAGGAGATTGGCCTTGGGAAGGAGAGCCCCTAAGATCCTGGGGGACCTCTGTCCACGCCCTCCCATTGGGGGCCCTTTCCTTTGGGCATCCGCACCTGGGCGCACACTCACTCTCACACTCACACACACTCTGCCTGCCCAGGGTGGGGGTCAGGAGGGGAGTGCACACTGGGGAGGTGACAGCTGGAAAGAAGAAAGAGGTTGGAGGTGGCTCTGCCTCGGCCCAGGGGTTTCCAGTCCCCTAGCAACATGCCCAGGTCTGCAGCATGAGGAGGAGAGATGCCTGACAAGGTCTGGGGTCCTGTGTCCACCACTCTGGGCACCTGGATGGAGGATGTCCCCGCCCCCAGTGTGGAAGGGGCTAGTGGATGGAAGGCCTGAGGTTACTCCTCCGTCAATTGAGGAGCCTAGAGGAGTGACTCCAAGGACCCCACAAGCTTGTAGAAGAGTCTATCGATCTCAGTTGTCCATCCATGACCCACCGTGCTCCGAGGCCTTGGACTGGGCCTTCTAGTCCCTCGAGGCCTTTCTGGGCAGAGGGCAGCCTGAGCTGTAGGTGGGCTGGGCACCTGGCTCCTGCAGAACGTGGCAGAGCACAGGACCCCTCCTCTGGAGAGCAGGACCGAGGCCATCCTTGTTGGAGCCTCGGGGCCCTCATTTGGACTTGGAGTGGAGTCAGTGCCCTGGCTGCAGTGAGGAGGCCTCGAGGGGAAAGTGCACACGTCGGGGCCAGTGCAGGGAGAGAGGGAGCAAGAGAGGCTTCGCAGGTCCCTCACATCACCCCCGGAGCCTGCACGGCCTTCTCCTTTGCGCCCTGGGCCCTGCTGGAACCGCTGCCTCCAGGCCCCGAACCAAGGTGTGTCTTTCATGGCCTGCTTTCCTGCCTGTTGCTGCAATGCTGGGCCTGACCACCAGGGGCTTGGTGGCCACTCGTGCTCGTGCTCAGAGGAGTAACTGGAAGAGGGAAGGCACACTCTGCGGTCCTTCTGGGGGTTCCCCTGGCCAAAGCAACAGGTACCTTTCATGATTGGCGCCCATGGCCACGATGGGAGGTGCTCAGAGGCGGAAGGGGGCTCTGAGGTCATCCCCTTCTTTCAGCTGCTGTGGGCACTGCGCTCACTCTGGGAAGGCGCGGTGTGAGCCTGGGGGCGGTTCTGAAAGCCCTCACGCGGCCCGTGTCCTCCAGGACCTCACCGCCTGCAAGGGGAAGGGACCGAGTGAGGGAAGCAAATCCATGTGGAAAAGACGCGCAGGTGCTAGAGGGCAAGGAAGCAGGGTGCTGGAGGGAGGGCCTGCAGCCCTGAGGTGGGTCGAAAGTCCTCTGAGCGGACATTGGTGCCACGAGCAGAAGGACACGAAGAGCCAGCCCTGCACACAGCCGGGTGCAGTGTGCCAAGGGAAGCTCCGAGGGCCAGATACTCGGAGGCGCAAGGGAATCTGGCCAAGAGGAGGTGAGAAAGGAGCTAGAGTGGCTGCAGAGAGCTGGGGAGGAGAGGAGGCTGGAGGGGAGGAGGGCAGGGCCAGACTCAGGCCTGGAAGGAGCTCCTAGCTGTCTAGGCTGGGTGTGAGCACCACCCTAACTTAGTACTCGTAAGAACAAACAGGTACCACCTCCTCGTTTCTCTCCCAGGATCCAGGCTCAGCTCTGCTAGGAACCTCTGCCTCCAGGTCTCCCGGGAGGCTGAGGCTGAGGCTGCAGGCTCAACGGAGGCTAGAGGGGCGGGGGCTGTCTCGGACACCACTGCCCGACTATTGGCAGGACGCCATTTGGATGGATTTGGGAGTCTTTTCCATCTGGGAGCCGGGACCCTCTACTAGCTCTTTGCACGAGGGCCACCAAGCGCAGCTCCTAAGATCTCATCTTGCTTCTTCTGAACAACGGATCAGAGAGACAGAGAGAAAGACGGAGAGAGACACAGACAGAAAGCCAGAGAGGAGAGACAGAGAGACAAAGAAGAAGAGACGGAAATGGAGAGAGAAAGAGACAGAGAAACAGAGACCGGGAGAGACTGAGAGAGACAGAAAATGACACAGCCCCAAAGAAAGACACAGAGGCCCAGAGAGATGCAGAGAGAGACAGAGAGAGACAGAGAGAGACAGAGAGAGAGAGAGAGAGAGAGAGAGAGAGAGATGGAGAGAGAATGAACACAGGAGAGAGGGCGGCAGGCAGAAGCCACAGACACGTCCTGAACTCCGTCTTGGAAGGGACATCCCATCCCTTTGCCATATTCTACTGGTTGGAACCCAGTTCCTTCCCCGCGAGGAGGCCGGATCACATAAGATGTGGCTAGGGGGTGGGAACACTGGGAGCCATTCTGGGGTCTCCCACGCACAGAGGTGCACAGGAGGCCGTTGGACCTGAGTCTGAACCTAACAGGAGGCCCCGGAAGGTTGTGAGCCAGAGGGAGATGATGTCTGAACAGCATTTCATGACAACGCTCCCTGGGGACACTGGGAAACAGGCAGGAGGGGCAGTGCCTTTCCCAGATGCCAGAGCAGCCCCAGGTCTGTTGGAGTTGTCTTGTCTGTCCCGCCCAGCCCTTTGGGGAACCCTTCCCGTGCTAAGTCTGGGCAGGAGCTCCACGGGGTAGCGGCCCATGGGTTGACAGGCGCTAGAGGGATTGATAGGTCTAGACACCTGAAGACACCCTTAGCAAGTAGGTACTAGAACGACCCGCACTGCACACATGGGGGCATGGGGAGTCCCTGAGAGGCACATGGCTGTCCAGGGGGACATCACTGGCAAGAAGGAGGAGCCAGGTCTGACCAGCTCTGCGTCCCCAACGCTGGCCTCTGACTCGAGCCAGGCCTCCTCGGGGGCGGTGGGATGGGCTGTGTTGGTGCAAGTGTGGATGGCTGTGGTGTTGGGATGGAGGGTGAGCCGTCAGCGGCCCAGGGGGCCCTTAGGGAGGTCTCGTGTGAGCAGGAAGCCTAGGGAAGGGGACCCCAGGCAGTGACCTCACTGGGCCCAAGAGAACTTGGAACCCTGGTCTCTAGGCACCCAGCTCCTAGAGACAGCCCCCAACAGCTCACTCGTCTAGCACTCGTCTAGAAGGAGCAGCATGTTTCTCTGCTGTCTGCCTATCTGCCGGGGCCGCAGCCTCAGCAGAGCCCGCAAGGAGTGCCCTGGACGCAAAGGCGGGCTCCTGTCCCGCTCAAGACGTCTCTGGACGTTCGTGCGGAGGGACACAAAGGTAACACAGGGACGCCCGGGGTGGGCCAATCCAGGCCAGGCCACCACTGTGGTCCCACTTGGACAGCCCTACGTCCCCTCCCTGGGGGTGTGTGTGTGTGTGTGTGTGTGTGTTTGTTAGTGTGTGTGTGCATGTGTGTGTGTGTGTGTGGAAGGGTGGTTTGTGTGAGTGGACCACCGCGAGGAGGAGCAGGCTGATGAGGGGTTAGAAGCCTGGTGGGCCGGGCCCATTCCCACCCCAGTTCATGGCTGATCGGGTGGGACGTGGAGTGCCGGGAAGCACCGTCTGCCCGAGGTTTCTCCCGAGCCCCTGAGGTCTATCTGTTTCATCCCGGGGAGAATTCTGCACAGACACAGGGTGGTGCCTGATGTGGGAGCATTAGGGGCAGAGGGCAGAAGAAAGAGCAGGGGCAGCTGAGCAGGGCTCTGATGCTTCTGGGCTGACTGTTGGTCACTGTCTTTGCAGAGGTCCACTCGGGACACGGAGTCCAGCTCCCCGAGGGAGGAGAAGCTGGGCAGGAACAGCGTAGTGGCAGGCGTGGGGAAAAGGCTGCCGTCCTCAGGGACTGTTGGACAAGGATCAGAGCCAGCACAGGCCCCAGCCCGTGTGCGGGGAGCACAATCACATCCAGCAGCTCCTGCACAAGGGCAGGAGACAAGCGACGCCCCAGGACGGGAGCAGGGAGAGCCAGCCCCTCCTCAGGCTCAGGCAGGAGGCATGCAGCTGGCTCTCATGGAACCAGCTGAGCATGGAGAGCCATCCCCTGCTCAGGCTCCTGCCAGTGCCCTGGGGCAGGCTGAAGTGGTCGCCAGGGAGCAGGGAGAGCCATCGCCTGCTCCGGCTCCTGCCAGTGCTCTGGGGCAGGCTGAAGTTGTCGCCAGGGAGCAGGGAGAGCCATCCCCTGCTCTGGCTCCTGCCAGTGCCCCGGGGCAGGCTGAAGTGGTCGCCAGGGAGCAGGGAGAGCCAGCCCCTGCTCCAGAGCCTCCTGGAGCCCTGGAGCCCTCTCAGGCCCCAGCATTGTCCCCGGGAGAGCTCACTCTCCAACCCCCATCATCCCCAGCTCCTGAGCCATCCCTTCCACCTGCTCCCTCACCAGGACCTCCCTTCCTCTCCCTGCTTCCCCTGTATGTCTGTGTAGCCGTTTATGTTGCTCGTTTTCTTGTCTTTTTTTGGTGTTTATGTAAATTGTAAAATAAATTTCTTTATATTTTAAGAACTCTGCATTTTCTCCTTTTCAAGTGTACAATTCCCGAGCGTTAAGTACAGTCCCAATGCTCGGCCTCCATCACCACTGTCCGCTTGCTGAACATTCCCTTCACCACAAGGGAAGCCTTTTCCCAAAGCGCTCATGCCTCATTCCTCCTTCGCTCCCTGACAACGCCTATTCTGTGTTCTGGCAGGTTTTTGTCAGTCTTTTCTGGATGGCTCCTATCAGTGGAATCATGCAATATTTTCAGAAGCACTGATCGAAAGCAGCCGTGTCAGGAGCCTCTTGTGGTCCACAGGCGTGCTGGGGGCGGGGACCCCCACGTGTGCTGCCGGCAGGGCTGCTCTGTGTGCCTGGCCGGGGACAGGAGGCCCGGCTGCCCCGAGGGAGAGAGGACTGGGAGCCCCGCCACACCCAGGGGGGCAGGAGGCCAGGGCTGTGTCCATGCCGAGCAGGGCTGATGCAGTTCCTGCGCAACCCTCACGGGACAGTTGGGAAGCTGAGGCCAGGGGAAACAGGGACCGGCCCTGGGCCCACGAGGTGGGCAGAATCCAGAGGAGAAGCGAGGCTTCCAGGCCCCTGGGCCAGCTCTAGCATCCCAGGAGATTGGCCTTGGGAAGGAGAGCCCCTAAGATCCTGGGGGACCTCTGTCCACGCCCTCCCATTGGGGGCCCTTTCCTTTGGGCATCCGCACCTGGGCGCACACTCACTCTCACACTCACACACACTCTGCCTGCCCAGGGTGGGGGTCAGGAGGGGAGTGCACACTGGGGAGGTGACAGCTGGAAAGAAGAAAGAGGTTGGAGGTGGCTCTGCCTCGGCCCAGGGGTTTCCAGTCCCCTAGCAACATGCCCAGGTCTGCAGCATGAGGAGGAGAGATGCCTGACAAGGTCTGGGGTCCTGTGTCCACCACTCTGGGCACCTGGATGGAGGATGTCCCCGCCCCCAGTGTGGAAGGGGCTAGTGGATGGAAGGCCTGAGGTTACTCCTCCGTCAATTGAGGAGCCTAGAGGAGTGACTCCAAGGACCCCACAAGCTTGTAGAAGAGTCTATCGATCTCAGTTGTCCATCCATGACCCACCGTGCTCCGAGGCCTTGGACTGGGCCTTCTAGTCCCTCGAGGCCTTTCTGGGCAGAGGGCAGCCTGAGCTGTAGGTGGGCTGGGCACCTGGCTCCTGCAGAACGTGGCAGAGCACAGGACCCCTCCTCTGGAGAGCAGGACCGAGGCCATCCTTGTTGGAGCCTCGGGGCCCTCATTTGGACTTGGAGTGGAGTCAGTGCCCTGGCTGCAGTGAGGAGGCCTCGAGGGGAAAGTGCACACGTCGGGGCCAGTGCAGGGAGAGAGGGAGCAAGAGAGGCTTCGCAGGTCCCTCACATCACCCCCGGAGCCTGCACGGCCTTCTCCTTTGCGCCCTGGGCCCTGCTGGAACCGCTGCCTCCAGGCCCCGAACCAAGGTGTGTCTTTCATGGCCTGCTTTCCTGCCTGTTGCTGCAATGCTGGGCCTGACCACCAGGGGCTTGGTGGCCACTCGTGCTCGTGCTCAGAGGAGTAACTGGAAGAGGGAAGGCACACTCTGCGGTCCTTCTGGGGGTTCCCCTGGCCAAAGCAACAGGTACCTTTCATGATTGGCGCCCATGGCCACGATGGGAGGTGCTCAGAGGCGGAAGGGGGCTCTGAGGTCATCCCCTTCTTTCAGCTGCTGTGGGCACTGCGCTCACTCTGGGAAGGCGCGGTGTGAGCCTGGGGGCGGTTCTGAAAGCCCTCACGCGGCCCGTGTCCTCCAGGACCTCACCGCCTGCAAGGGGAAGGGACCGAGTGAGGGAAGCAAATCCATGTGGAAAAGACGCGCAGGTGCTAGAGGGCAAGGAAGCAGGGTGCTGGAGGGAGGGCCTGCAGCCCTGAGGTGGGTCGAAAGTCCTCTGAGCGGACATTGGTGCCACGAGCAGAAGGACACGAAGAGCCAGCCCTGCACACAGCCGGGTGCAGTGTGCCAAGGGAAGCTCCGAGGGCCAGATACTCGGAGGCGCAAGGGAATCTGGCCAAGAGGAGGTGAGAAAGGAGCTAGAGTGGCTGCAGAGAGCTGGGGAGGAGAGGAGGCTGGAGGGGAGGAGGGCAGGGCCAGACTCAGGCCTGGAAGGAGCTCCTAGCTGTCTAGGCTGGGTGTGAGCACCACCCTAACTTAGTACTCGTAAGAACAAACAGGTACCACCTCCTCGTTTCTCTCCCAGGATCCAGGCTCAGCTCTGCTAGGAACCTCTGCCTCCAGGTCTCCCGGGAGGCTGAGGCTGAGGCTGCAGGCTCAACGGAGGCTAGAGGGGCGGGGGCTGTCTCGGACACCACTGCCCGACTATTGGCAGGACGCCATTTGGATGGATTTGGGAGTCTTTTCCATCTGGGAGCCGGGACCCTCTACTAGCTCTTTGCACGAGGGCCACCAAGCGCAGCTCCTAAGATCTCATCTTGCTTCTTCTGAACAACGGATCAGAGAGACAGAGAGAAAGACGGAGAGAGACACAGACAGAAAGCCAGAGAGGAGAGACAGAGAGACAAAGAAGAAGAGACGGAAATGGAGAGAGAAAGAGACAGAGAAACAGAGACCGGGAGAGACTGAGAGAGACAGAAAATGACACAGCCCCAAAGAAAGACACAGAGGCCCAGAGAGACGCAGAGAGAGACAGAGAGAGACAGAGAGAGACAGAGAGAGAGAGAGAGAGAGAGAGAGAGAGAGATGGAGAGAGAATGAACACAGGAGAGAGGGCGGCAGGCAGAAGCCACAGACACGTCCTGAACTCCGTCTTGGAAGGGACATCCCATCCCTTTGCCATATTCTACTGGTTGGAACCCAGTTCCTTCCCCGCGAGGAGGCCGGATCACATAAGATGTGGCTAGGGGGTGGGAACACTGGGAGCCATTCTGGGGTCTCCCACGCACAGAGGTGCACAGGAGGCCGTTGGACCTGAGTCTGAACCTAACAGGAGGCCCCGGAAGGTTGTGAGCCAGAGGGAGATGATGTCTGAACAGCATTTCATGACAACGCTCCCTGGGGACACTGGGAAACAGGCAGGAGGGGCAGTGCCTTTCCCAGATGCCAGAGCAGCCCCAGGTCTGTTGGAGTTGTCTTGTCTGTCCCGCCCAGCCCTTTGGGGAACCCTTCCCGTGCTAAGTCTGGGCAGGAGCTCCACGGGGTAGCGGCCCATGGGTTGACAGGCGCTAGAGGGATTGATAGGTCTAGACACCTGAAGACACCCTTAGCAAGTAGGTACTAGAACGACCCGCACTGCACACATGGGGGCATGGGGAGTCCCTGAGAGGCACATGGCTGTCCAGGGGGACATCACTGGCAAGAAGGAGGAGCCAGGTCTGACCAGCTCTGCGTCCCCAACGCTGGCCTCTGACTCGAGCCAGGCCTCCTCGGGGGCGGTGGGATGGGCTGTGTTGGTGCAAGTGTGGATGGCTGTGGTGTTGGGATGGAGGGTGAGCCGTCAGCGGCCCAGGGGGCCCTTAGGGAGGTCTCGTGTGAGCAGGAAGCCTAGGGAAGGGGACCCCAGGCAGTGACCTCACTGGGCCCAAGAGAACTTGGAACCCTGGTCTCTAGGCACCCAGCTCCTAGAGACAGCCCCCAACAGCTCACTCGTCTAGCACTCGTCTAGAAGGAGCAGCATGTTTCTCTGCTGTCTGCCTATCTGCCGGGGCCGCAGCCTCAGCAGAGCCCGCAAGGAGTGCCCTGGACGCAAAGGCGGGCTCCTGTCCCGCTCAAGACGTCTCTGGACGTTCGTGCGGAGGGACACAAAGGTAACACAGGGACGCCCGGGGTGGGCCAATCCAGGCCAGGCCACCACTGTGGTCCCACTTGGACAGCCCTACGTCCCCTCCCTGGGGGTGTGTGTGTGTGTGTGTGTGTGTGTTTGTTAGTGTGTGTGTGCATGTGTGTGTGTGTGTGTGGAAGGGTGGTTTGTGTGAGTGGACCACCGCGAGGAGGAGCAGGCTGATGAGGGGTTAGAAGCCTGGTGGGCCGGGCCCATTCCCACCCCAGTTCATGGCTGATCGGGTGGGACGTGGAGTGCCGGGAAGCACCGTCTGCCCGAGGTTTCTCCCGAGCCCCTGAGGTCTATCTGTTTCATCCCGGGGAGAATTCTGCACAGACACAGGGTGGTGCCTGATGTGGGAGCATTAGGGGCAGAGGGCAGAAGAAAGAGCAGGGGCAGCTGAGCAGGGCTCTGATGCTTCTGGGCTGACTGTTGGTCACTGTCTTTGCAGAGGTCCACTCGGGACACGGAGTCCAGCTCCCCGAGGGAGGAGAAGCTGGGCAGGAACAGCGTAGTGGCAGGCGTGGGGAAAAGGCTGCCGTCCTCAGGGACTGTTGGACAAGGATCAGAGCCAGCACAGGCCCCAGCCCGTGTGCGGGGAGCACAATCACATCCAGCAGCTCCTGCACAAGGGCAGGAGACAAGCGACGCCCCAGGACGGGAGCAGGGAGAGCCAGCCCCTCCTCAGGCTCAGGCAGGAGGCATGCAGCTGGCTCTCATGGAACCAGCTGAGCATGGAGAGCCATCCCCTGCTCAGGCTCCTGCCAGTGCCCTGGGGCAGGCTGAAGTGGTCGCCAGGGAGCAGGGAGAGCCATCGCCTGCTCCGGCTCCTGCCAGTGCTCTGGGGCAGGCTGAAGTTGTCGCCAGGGAGCAGGGAGAGCCATCCCCTGCTCTGGCTCCTGCCAGTGCCCCGGGGCAGGCTGAAGTGGTCGCCAGGGAGCAGGGAGAGCCAGCCCCTGCTCCAGAGCCTCCTGGAGCCCTGGAGCCCTCTCAGGCCCCAGCATTGTCCCCGGGAGAGCTCACTCTCCAACCCCCATCATCCCCAGCTCCTGAGCCATCCCTTCCACCTGCTCCCTCACCAGGACCTCCCTTCCTCTCCCTGCTTCCCCTGTATGTCTGTGTAGCCGTTTATGTTGCTCGTTTTCTTGTCTTTTTTTGGTGTTTATGTAAATTGTAAAATAAATTTCTTTATATTTTAAGAACTCTGCATTTTCTCCTTTTCAAGTGTACAATTCCCGAGCGTTAAGTACAGTCCCAATGCTCGGCCTCCATCACCACTGTCCGCTTGCTGAACATTCCCTTCACCACAAGGGAAGCCTTTTCCCAAAGCGCTCATGCCTCATTCCTCCTTCGCTCCCTGACAACGCCTATTCTGTGTTCTGGCAGGTTTTTGTCAGTCTTTTCTGGATGGCTCCTATCAGTGGAATCATGCAATATTTTCAGAAGCACTGATCGAAAGCAGCCGTGTCAGGAGCCTCTTGTGGTCCACAGGCGTGCTGGGGGCGGGGACCCCCACGTGTGCTGCCGGCAGGGCTGCTCTGTGTGCCTGGCCGGGGACAGGAGGCCCGGCTGCCCCGAGGGAGAGAGGACTGGGAGCCCCGCCACACCCAGGGGGGCAGGAGGCCAGGGCTGTGTCCATGCCGAGCAGGGCTGATGCAGTTCCTGCGCAACCCTCACGGGACAGTTGGGAAGCTGAGGCCAGGGGAAACAGGGACCGGCCCTGGGCCCACGAGGTGGGCAGAATCCAGAGGAGAAGCGAGGCTTCCAGGCCCCTGGGCCAGCTCTAGCATCCCAGGAGATTGGCCTTGGGAAGGAGAGCCCCTAAGATCCTGGGGGACCTCTGTCCACGCCCTCCCATTGGGGGCCCTTTCCTTTGGGCATCCGCACCTGGGCGCACACTCACTCTCACACTCACACACACTCTGCCTGCCCAGGGTGGGGGTCAGGAGGGGAGTGCACACTGGGGAGGTGACAGCTGGAAAGAAGAAAGAGGTTGGAGGTGGCTCTGCCTCGGCCCAGGGGTTTCCAGTCCCCTAGCAACATGCCCAGGTCTGCAGCATGAGGAGGAGAGATGCCTGACAAGGTCTGGGGTCCTGTGTCCACCACTCTGGGCACCTGGATGGAGGATGTCCCCGCCCCCAGTGTGGAAGGGGCTAGTGGATGGAAGGCCTGAGGTTACTCCTCCGTCAATTGAGGAGCCTAGAGGAGTGACTCCAAGGACCCCACAAGCTTGTAGAAGAGTCTATCGATCTCAGTTGTCCATCCATGACCCACCGTGCTCCGAGGCCTTGGACTGGGCCTTCTAGTCCCTCGAGGCCTTTCTGGGCAGAGGGCAGCCTGAGCTGTAGGTGGGCTGGGCACCTGGCTCCTGCAGAACGTGGCAGAGCACAGGACCCCTCCTCTGGAGAGCAGGACCGAGGCCATCCTTGTTGGAGCCTCGGGGCCCTCATTTGGACTTGGAGTGGAGTCAGTGCCCTGGCTGCAGTGAGGAGGCCTCGAGGGGAAAGTGCACACGTCGGGGCCAGTGCAGGGAGAGAGGGAGCAAGAGAGGCTTCGCAGGTCCCTCACATCACCCCCGGAGCCTGCACGGCCTTCTCCTTTGCGCCCTGGGCCCTGCTGGAACCGCTGCCTCCAGGCCCCGAACCAAGGTGTGTCTTTCATGGCCTGCTTTCCTGCCTGTTGCTGCAATGCTGGGCCTGACCACCAGGGGCTTGGTGGCCACTCGTGCTCGTGCTCAGAGGAGTAACTGGAAGAGGGAAGGCACACTCTGCGGTCCTTCTGGGGGTTCCCCTGGCCAAAGCAACAGGTACCTTTCATGATTGGCGCCCATGGCCACGATGGGAGGTGCTCAGAGGCGGAAGGGGGCTCTGAGGTCATCCCCTTCTTTCAGCTGCTGTGGGCACTGCGCTCACTCTGGGAAGGCGCGGTGTGAGCCTGGGGGCGGTTCTGAAAGCCCTCACGCGGCCCGTGTCCTCCAGGACCTCACCGCCTGCAAGGGGAAGGGACCGAGTGAGGGAAGCAAATCCATGTGGAAAAGACGCGCAGGTGCTAGAGGGCAAGGAAGCAGGGTGCTGGAGGGAGGGCCTGCAGCCCTGAGGTGGGTCGAAAGTCCTCTGAGCGGACATTGGTGCCACGAGCAGAAGGACACGAAGAGCCAGCCCTGCACACAGCCGGGTGCAGTGTGCCAAGGGAAGCTCCGAGGGCCAGATACTCGGAGGCGCAAGGGAATCTGGCCAAGAGGAGGTGAGAAAGGAGCTAGAGTGGCTGCAGAGAGCTGGGGAGGAGAGGAGGCTGGAGGGGAGGAGGGCAGGGCCAGACTCAGGCCTGGAAGGAGCTCCTAGCTGTCTAGGCTGGGTGTGAGCACCACCCTAACTTAGTACTCGTAAGAACAAACAGGTACCACCTCCTCGTTTCTCTCCCAGGATCCAGGCTCAGCTCTGCTAGGAACCTCTGCCTCCAGGTCTCCCGGGAGGCTGAGGCTGAGGCTGCAGGCTCAACGGAGGCTAGAGGGGCGGGGGCTGTCTCGGACACCACTGCCCGACTATTGGCAGGACGCCATTTGGATGGATTTGGGAGTCTTTTCCATCTGGGAGCCGGGACCCTCTACTAGCTCTTTGCACGAGGGCCACCAAGCGCAGCTCCTAAGATCTCATCTTGCTTCTTCTGAACAACGGATCAGAGAGACAGAGAGAAAGACGGAGAGAGACACAGACAGAAAGCCAGAGAGGAGAGACAGAGAGACAAAGAAGAAGAGACGGAAATGGAGAGAGAAAGAGACAGAGAAACAGAGACCGGGAGAGACTGAGAGAGACAGAAAATGACACAGCCCCAAAGAAAGACACAGAGGCCCAGAGAGACGCAGAGAGAGACAGAGAGAGACAGAGAGAGACAGAGAGAGAGAGAGAGAGAGAGAGAGAGAGAGAGATGGAGAGAGAATGAACACAGGAGAGAGGGCGGCAGGCAGAAGCCACAGACACGTCCTGAACTCCGTCTTGGAAGGGACATCCCATCCCTTTGCCATATTCTACTGGTTGGAACCCAGTTCCTTCCCCGCGAGGAGGCCGGATCACATAAGATGTGGCTAGGGGGTGGGAACACTGGGAGCCATTCTGGGGTCTCCCACGCACAGAGGTGCACAGGAGGCCGTTGGACCTGAGTCTGAACCTAACAGGAGGCCCCGGAAGGTTGTGAGCCAGAGGGAGATGATGTCTGAACAGCATTTCATGACAACGCTCCCTGGGGACACTGGGAAACAGGCAGGAGGGGCAGTGCCTTTCCCAGATGCCAGAGCAGCCCCAGGTCTGTTGGAGTTGTCTTGTCTGTCCCGCCCAGCCCTTTGGGGAACCCTTCCCGTGCTAAGTCTGGGCAGGAGCTCCACGGGGTAGCGGCCCATGGGTTGACAGGCGCTAGAGGGATTGATAGGTCTAGACACCTGAAGACACCCTTAGCAAGTAGGTACTAGAACGACCCGCACTGCACACATGGGGGCATGGGGAGTCCCTGAGAGGCACATGGCTGTCCAGGGGGACATCACTGGCAAGAAGGAGGAGCCAGGTCTGACCAGCTCTGCGTCCCCAACGCTGGCCTCTGACTCGAGCCAGGCCTCCTCGGGGGCGGTGGGATGGGCTGTGTTGGTGCAAGTGTGGATGGCTGTGGTGTTGGGATGGAGGGTGAGCCGTCAGCGGCCCAGGGGGCCCTTAGGGAGGTCTCGTGTGAGCAGGAAGCCTAGGGAAGGGGACCCCAGGCAGTGACCTCACTGGGCCCAAGAGAACTTGGAACCCTGGTCTCTAGGCACCCAGCTCCTAGAGACAGCCCCCAACAGCTCACTCGTCTAGCACTCGTCTAGAAGGAGCAGCATGTTTCTCTGCTGTCTGCCTATCTGCCGGGGCCGCAGCCTCAGCAGAGCCCGCAAGGAGTGCCCTGGACGCAAAGGCGGGCTCCTGTCCCGCTCAAGACGTCTCTGGACGTTCGTGCGGAGGGACACAAAGGTAACACAGGGACGCCCGGGGTGGGCCAATCCAGGCCAGGCCACCACTGTGGTCCCACTTGGACAGCCCTACGTCCCCTCCCTGGGGGTGTGTGTGTGTGTGTGTGTGTGTGTTTGTTAGTGTGTGTGTGCATGTGTGTGTGTGTGTGTGGAAGGGTGGTTTGTGTGAGTGGACCACCGCGAGGAGGAGCAGGCTGATGAGGGGTTAGAAGCCTGGTGGGCCGGGCCCATTCCCACCCCAGTTCATGGCTGATCGGGTGGGACGTGGAGTGCCGGGAAGCACCGTCTGCCCGAGGTTTCTCCCGAGCCCCTGAGGTCTATCTGTTTCATCCCGGGGAGAATTCTGCACAGACACAGGGTGGTGCCTGATGTGGGAGCATTAGGGGCAGAGGGCAGAAGAAAGAGCAGGGGCAGCTGAGCAGGGCTCTGATGCTTCTGGGCTGACTGTTGGTCACTGTCTTTGCAGAGGTCCACTCGGGACACGGAGTCCAGCTCCCCGAGGGAGGAGAAGCTGGGCAGGAACAGCGTAGTGGCAGGCGTGGGGAAAAGGCTGCCGTCCTCAGGGACTGTTGGACAAGGATCAGAGCCAGCACAGGCCCCAGCCCGTGTGCGGGGAGCACAATCACATCCAGCAGCTCCTGCACAAGGGCAGGAGACAAGCGACGCCCCAGGACGGGAGCAGGGAGAGCCAGCCCCTCCTCAGGCTCAGGCAGGAGGCATGCAGCTGGCTCTCATGGAACCAGCTGAGCATGGAGAGCCATCCCCTGCTCAGGCTCCTGCCAGTGCCCTGGGGCAGGCTGAAGTGGTCGCCAGGGAGCAGGGAGAGCCATCGCCTGCTCCGGCTCCTGCCAGTGCTCTGGGGCAGGCTGAAGTTGTCGCCAGGGAGCAGGGAGAGCCATCCCCTGCTCTGGCTCCTGCCAGTGCCCCGGGGCAGGCTGAAGTGGTCGCCAGGGAGCAGGGAGAGCCAGCCCCTGCTCCAGAGCCTCCTGGAGCCCTGGAGCCCTCTCAGGCCCCAGCATTGTCCCCGGGAGAGCTCACTCTCCAACCCCCATCATCCCCAGCTCCTGAGCCATCCCTTCCACCTGCTCCCTCACCAGGACCTCCCTTCCTCTCCCTGCTTCCCCTGTATGTCTGTGTAGCCGTTTATGTTGCTCGTTTTCTTGTCTTTTTTTGGTGTTTATGTAAATTGTAAAATAAATTTCTTTATATTTTAAGAACTCTGCATTTTCTCCTTTTCAAGTGTACAATTCCCGAGCGTTAAGTACAGTCCCAATGCTCGGCCTCCATCACCACTGTCCGCTTGCTGAACATTCCCTTCACCACAAGGGAAGCCTTTTCCCAAAGCGCTCATGCCTCATTCCTCCTTCGCTCCCTGACAACGCCTATTCTGTGTTCTGGCAGGTTTTTGTCAGTCTTTTCTGGATGGCTCCTATCAGTGGAATCATGCAATATTTTCAGAAGCACTGATCGAAAGCAGCCGTGTCAGGAGCCTCTTGTGGTCCACAGGCGTGCTGGGGGCGGGGACCCCCACGTGTGCTGCCGGCAGGGCTGCTCTGTGTGCCTGGCCGGGGACAGGAGGCCCGGCTGCCCCGAGGGAGAGAGGACTGGGAGCCCCGCCACACCCAGGGGGGCAGGAGGCCAGGGCTGTGTCCATGCCGAGCAGGGCTGATGCAGTTCCTGCGCAACCCTCACGGGACAGTTGGGAAGCTGAGGCCAGGGGAAACAGGGACCGGCCCTGGGCCCACGAGGTGGGCAGAATCCAGAGGAGAAGCGAGGCTTCCAGGCCCCTGGGCCAGCTCTAGCATCCCAGGAGATTGGCCTTGGGAAGGAGAGCCCCTAAGATCCTGGGGGACCTCTGTCCACGCCCTCCCATTGGGGGCCCTTTCCTTTGGGCATCCGCACCTGGGCGCACACTCACTCTCACACTCACACACACTCTGCCTGCCCAGGGTGGGGGTCAGGAGGGGAGTGCACACTGGGGAGGTGACAGCTGGAAAGAAGAAAGAGGTTGGAGGTGGCTCTGCCTCGGCCCAGGGGTTTCCAGTCCCCTAGCAACATGCCCAGGTCTGCAGCATGAGGAGGAGAGATGCCTGACAAGGTCTGGGGTCCTGTGTCCACCACTCTGGGCACCTGGATGGAGGATGTCCCCGCCCCCAGTGTGGAAGGGGCTAGTGGATGGAAGGCCTGAGGTTACTCCTCCGTCAATTGAGGAGCCTAGAGGAGTGACTCCAAGGACCCCACAAGCTTGTAGAAGAGTCTATCGATCTCAGTTGTCCATCCATGACCCACCGTGCTCCGAGGCCTTGGACTGGGCCTTCTAGTCCCTCGAGGCCTTTCTGGGCAGAGGGCAGCCTGAGCTGTAGGTGGGCTGGGCACCTGGCTCCTGCAGAACGTGGCAGAGCACAGGACCCCTCCTCTGGAGAGCAGGACCGAGGCCATCCTTGTTGGAGCCTCGGGGCCCTCATTTGGACTTGGAGTGGAGTCAGTGCCCTGGCTGCAGTGAGGAGGCCTCGAGGGGAAAGTGCACACGTCGGGGCCAGTGCAGGGAGAGAGGGAGCAAGAGAGGCTTCGCAGGTCCCTCACATCACCCCCGGAGCCTGCACGGCCTTCTCCTTTGCGCCCTGGGCCCTGCTGGAACCGCTGCCTCCAGGCCCCGAACCAAGGTGTGTCTTTCATGGCCTGCTTTCCTGCCTGTTGCTGCAATGCTGGGCCTGACCACCAGGGGCTTGGTGGCCACTCGTGCTCGTGCTCAGAGGAGTAACTGGAAGAGGGAAGGCACACTCTGCGGTCCTTCTGGGGGTTCCCCTGGCCAAAGCAACAGGTACCTTTCATGATTGGCGCCCATGGCCACGATGGGAGGTGCTCAGAGGCGGAAGGGGGCTCTGAGGTCATCCCCTTCTTTCAGCTGCTGTGGGCACTGCGCTCACTCTGGGAAGGCGCGGTGTGAGCCTGGGGGCGGTTCTGAAAGCCCTCACGCGGCCCGTGTCCTCCAGGACCTCACCGCCTGCAAGGGGAAGGGACCGAGTGAGGGAAGCAAATCCATGTGGAAAAGACGCGCAGGTGCTAGAGGGCAAGGAAGCAGGGTGCTGGAGGGAGGGCCTGCAGCCCTGAGGTGGGTCGAAAGTCCTCTGAGCGGACATTGGTGCCACGAGCAGAAGGACACGAAGAGCCAGCCCTGCACACAGCCGGGTGCAGTGTGCCAAGGGAAGCTCCGAGGGCCAGATACTCGGAGGCGCAAGGGAATCTGGCCAAGAGGAGGTGAGAAAGGAGCTAGAGTGGCTGCAGAGAGCTGGGGAGGAGAGGAGGCTGGAGGGGAGGAGGGCAGGGCCAGACTCAGGCCTGGAAGGAGCTCCTAGCTGTCTAGGCTGGGTGTGAGCACCACCCTAACTTAGTACTCGTAAGAACAAACAGGTACCACCTCCTCGTTTCTCTCCCAGGATCCAGGCTCAGCTCTGCTAGGAACCTCTGCCTCCAGGTCTCCCGGGAGGCTGAGGCTGAGGCTGCAGGCTCAACGGAGGCTAGAGGGGCGGGGGCTGTCTCGGACACCACTGCCCGACTATTGGCAGGACGCCATTTGGATGGATTTGGGAGTCTTTTCCATCTGGGAGCCGGGACCCTCTACTAGCTCTTTGCACGAGGGCCACCAAGCGCAGCTCCTAAGATCTCATCTTGCTTCTTCTGAACAACGGATCAGAGAGACAGAGAGAAAGACGGAGAGAGACACAGACAGAAAGCCAGAGAGGAGAGACAGAGAGACAAAGAAGAAGAGACGGAAATGGAGAGAGAAAGAGACAGAGAAACAGAGACCGGGAGAGACTGAGAGAGACAGAAAATGACACAGCCCCAAAGAAAGACACAGAGGCCCAGAGAGACGCAGAGAGAGACAGAGAGAGACAGAGAGAGACAGAGAGAGAGAGAGAGAGAGAGAGAGAGAGAGAGATGGAGAGAGAATGAACACAGGAGAGAGGGCGGCAGGCAGAAGCCACAGACACGTCCTGAACTCCGTCTTGGAAGGGACATCCCATCCCTTTGCCATATTCTACTGGTTGGAACCCAGTTCCTTCCCCGCGAGGAGGCCGGATCACATAAGATGTGGCTAGGGGGTGGGAACACTGGGAGCCATTCTGGGGTCTCCCACGCACAGAGGTGCACAGGAGGCCGTTGGACCTGAGTCTGAACCTAACAGGAGGCCCCGGAAGGTTGTGAGCCAGAGGGAGATGATGTCTGAACAGCATTTCATGACAACGCTCCCTGGGGACACTGGGAAACAGGCAGGAGGGGCAGTGCCTTTCCCAGATGCCAGAGCAGCCCCAGGTCTGTTGGAGTTGTCTTGTCTGTCCCGCCCAGCCCTTTGGGGAACCCTTCCCGTGCTAAGTCTGGGCAGGAGCTCCACGGGGTAGCGGCCCATGGGTTGACAGGCGCTAGAGGGATTGATAGGTCTAGACACCTGAAGACACCCTTAGCAAGTAGGTACTAGAACGACCCGCACTGCACACATGGGGGCATGGGGAGTCCCTGAGAGGCACATGGCTGTCCAGGGGGACATCACTGGCAAGAAGGAGGAGCCAGGTCTGACCAGCTCTGCGTCCCCAACGCTGGCCTCTGACTCGAGCCAGGCCTCCTCGGGGGCGGTGGGATGGGCTGTGTTGGTGCAAGTGTGGATGGCTGTGGTGTTGGGATGGAGGGTGAGCCGTCAGCGGCCCAGGGGGCCCTTAGGGAGGTCTCGTGTGAGCAGGAAGCCTAGGGAAGGGGACCCCAGGCAGTGACCTCACTGGGCCCAAGAGAACTTGGAACCCTGGTCTCTAGGCACCCAGCTCCTAGAGACAGCCCCCAACAGCTCACTCGTCTAGCACTCGTCTAGAAGGAGCAGCATGTTTCTCTGCTGTCTGCCTATCTGCCGGGGCCGCAGCCTCAGCAGAGCCCGCAAGGAGTGCCCTGGACGCAAAGGCGGGCTCCTGTCCCGCTCAAGACGTCTCTGGACGTTCGTGCGGAGGGACACAAAGGTAACACAGGGACGCCCGGGGTGGGCCAATCCAGGCCAGGCCACCACTGTGGTCCCACTTGGACAGCCCTACGTCCCCTCCCTGGGGGTGTGTGTGTGTGTGTGTGTGTGTGTGTGTTAGTGTGTGTGTGCATGTGTGTGTGTGTGTGTGGAAGGGTGGTTTGTGTGAGTGGACCACCGCGAGGAGGAGCAGGCTGATGAGGGGTTAGAAGCCTGGTGGGCCGGGCCCATTCCCACCCCAGTTCATGGCTGATCGGGTGGGACGTGGAGTGCCGGGAAGCACCGTCTGCCCGAGGTTTCTCCCGAGCCCCTGAGGTCTATCTGTTTCATCCCGGGGAGAATTCTGCACAGACACAGGGTGGTGCCTGATGTGGGAGCATTAGGGGCAGAGGGCAGAAGAAAGAGCAGGGGCAGCTGAGCAGGGCTCTGATGCTTCTGGGCTGACTGTTGGTCACTGTCTTTGCAGAGGTCCACTCGGGACACGGAGTCCAGCTCCCCGAGGGAGGAGAAGCTGGGCAGGAACAGCGTAGTGGCAGGCGTGGGGAAAAGGCTGCCGTCCTCAGGGACTGTTGGACAAGGATCAGAGCCAGCACAGGCCCCAGCCCGTGTGCGGGGAGCACAATCACATCCAGCAGCTCCTGCACAAGGGCAGGAGACAAGCGACGCCCCAGGACGGGAGCAGGGAGAGCCAGCCCCTCCTCAGGCTCAGGCAGGAGGCATGCAGCTGGCTCTCATGGAACCAGCTGAGCATGGAGAGCCATCCCCTGCTCAGGCTCCTGCCAGTGCCCTGGGGCAGGCTGAAGTGGTCGCCAGGGAGCAGGGAGAGCCATCGCCTGCTCCGGCTCCTGCCAGTGCTCTGGGGCAGGCTGAAGTTGTCGCCAGGGAGCAGGGAGAGCCATCCCCTGCTCTGGCTCCTGCCAGTGCCCCGGGGCAGGCTGAAGTGGTCGCCAGGGAGCAGGGAGAGCCAGCCCCTGCTCCAGAGCCTCCTGGAGCCCTGGAGCCCTCTCAGGCCCCAGCATTGTCCCCGGGAGAGCTCACTCTCCAACCCCCATCATCCCCAGCTCCTGAGCCATCCCTTCCACCTGCTCCCTCACCAGGACCTCCCTTCCTCTCCCTGCTTCCCCTGTATGTCTGTGTAGCCGTTTATGTTGCTCGTTTTCTTGTCTTTTTTTGGTGTTTATGTAAATTGTAAAATAAATTTCTTTATATTTTAAGAACTCTGCATTTTCTCCTTTTCAAGTGTACAATTCCCGAGCGTTAAGTACAGTCCCAATGCTCGGCCTCCATCACCACTGTCCGCTTGCTGAACATTCCCTTCACCACAAGGGAAGCCTTTTCCCAAAGCGCTCATGCCTCATTCCTCCTTCGCTCCCTGACAACGCCTATTCTGTGTTCTGGCAGGTTTTTGTCAGTCTTTTCTGGATGGCTCCTATCAGTGGAATCATGCAATATTTTCAGAAGCACTGATCGAAAGCAGCCGTGTCAGGAGCCTCTTGTGGTCCACAGGCGTGCTGGGGGCGGGGACCCCCACGTGTGCTGCCGGCAGGGCTGCTCTGTGTGCCTGGCCGGGGACAGGAGGCCCGGCTGCCCCGAGGGAGAGAGGACTGGGAGCCCCGCCACACCCAGGGGGGCAGGAGGCCAGGGCTGTGTCCATGCCGAGCAGGGCTGATGCAGTTCCTGCGCAACCCTCACGGGACAGTTGGGAAGCTGAGGCCAGGGGAAACAGGGACCGGCCCTGGGCCCACGAGGTGGGCAGAATCCAGAGGAGAAGCGAGGCTTCCAGGCCCCTGGGCCAGCTCTAGCATCCCAGGAGATTGGCCTTGGGAAGGAGAGCCCCTAAGATCCTGGGGGACCTCTGTCCACGCCCTCCCATTGGGGGCCCTTTCCTTTGGGCATCCGCACCTGGGCGCACACTCACTCTCACACTCACACACACTCTGCCTGCCCAGGGTGGGGGTCAGGAGGGGAGTGCACACTGGGGAGGTGACAGCTGGAAAGAAGAAAGAGGTTGGAGGTGGCTCTGCCTCGGCCCAGGGGTTTCCAGTCCCCTAGCAACATGCCCAGGTCTGCAGCATGAGGAGGAGAGATGCCTGACAAGGTCTGGGGTCCTGTGTCCACCACTCTGGGCACCTGGATGGAGGATGTCCCCGCCCCCAGTGTGGAAGGGGCTAGTGGATGGAAGGCCTGAGGTTACTCCTCCGTCAATTGAGGAGCCTAGAGGAGTGACTCCAAGGACCCCACAAGCTTGTAGAAGAGTCTATCGATCTCAGTTGTCCATCCATGACCCACCGTGCTCCGAGGCCTTGGACTGGGCCTTCTAGTCCCTCGAGGCCTTTCTGGGCAGAGGGCAGCCTGAGCTGTAGGTGGGCTGGGCACCTGGCTCCTGCAGAACGTGGCAGAGCACAGGACCCCTCCTCTGGAGAGCAGGACCGAGGCCATCCTTGTTGGAGCCTCGGGGCCCTCATTTGGACTTGGAGTGGAGTCAGTGCCCTGGCTGCAGTGAGGAGGCCTCGAGGGGAAAGTGCACACGTCGGGGCCAGTGCAGGGAGAGAGGGAGCAAGAGAGGCTTCGCAGGTCCCTCACATCACCCCCGGAGCCTGCACGGCCTTCTCCTTTGCGCCCTGGGCCCTGCTGGAACCGCTGCCTCCAGGCCCCGAACCAAGGTGTGTCTTTCATGGCCTGCTTTCCTGCCTGTTGCTGCAATGCTGGGCCTGACCACCAGGGGCTTGGTGGCCACTCGTGCTCGTGCTCAGAGGAGTAACTGGAAGAGGGAAGGCACACTCTGCGGTCCTTCTGGGGGTTCCCCTGGCCAAAGCAACAGGTACCTTTCATGATTGGCGCCCATGGCCACGATGGGAGGTGCTCAGAGGCGGAAGGGGGCTCTGAGGTCATCCCCTTCTTTCAGCTGCTGTGGGCACTGCGCTCACTCTGGGAAGGCGCGGTGTGAGCCTGGGGGCGGTTCTGAAAGCCCTCACGCGGCCCGTGTCCTCCAGGACCTCACCGCCTGCAAGGGGAAGGGACCGAGTGAGGGAAGCAAATCCATGTGGAAAAGACGCGCAGGTGCTAGAGGGCAAGGAAGCAGGGTGCTGGAGGGAGGGCCTGCAGCCCTGAGGTGGGTCGAAAGTCCTCTGAGCGGACATTGGTGCCACGAGCAGAAGGACACGAAGAGCCAGCCCTGCACACAGCCGGGTGCAGTGTGCCAAGGGAAGCTCCGAGGGCCAGATACTCGGAGGCGCAAGGGAATCTGGCCAAGAGGAGGTGAGAAAGGAGCTAGAGTGGCTGCAGAGAGCTGGGGAGGAGAGGAGGCTGGAGGGGAGGAGGGCAGGGCCAGACTCAGGCCTGGAAGGAGCTCCTAGCTGTCTAGGCTGGGTGTGAGCACCACCCTAACTTAGTACTCGTAAGAACAAACAGGTACCACCTCCTCGTTTCTCTCCCAGGATCCAGGCTCAGCTCTGCTAGGAACCTCTGCCTCCAGGTCTCCCGGGAGGCTGAGGCTGAGGCTGCAGGCTCAACGGAGGCTAGAGGGGCGGGGGCTGTCTCGGACACCACTGCCCGACTATTGGCAGGACGCCATTTGGATGGATTTGGGAGTCTTTTCCATCTGGGAGCCGGGACCCTCTACTAGCTCTTTGCACGAGGGCCACCAAGCGCAGCTCCTAAGATCTCATCTTGCTTCTTCTGAACAACGGATCAGAGAGACAGAGAGAAAGACGGAGAGAGACACAGACAGAAAGCCAGAGAGGAGAGACAGAGAGACAAAGAAGAAGAGACGGAAATGGAGAGAGAAAGAGACAGAGAAACAGAGACCGGGAGAGACTGAGAGAGACAGAAAATGACACAGCCCCAAAGAAAGACACAGAGGCCCAGAGAGACGCAGAGAGAGACAGAGAGAGACAGAGAGAGACAGAGAGAGAGAGAGAGAGAGAGAGAGAGAGAGAGATGGAGAGAGAATGAACACAGGAGAGAGGGCGGCAGGCAGAAGCCACAGACACGTCCTGAACTCCGTCTTGGAAGGGACATCCCATCCCTTTGCCATATTCTACTGGTTGGAACCCAGTTCCTTCCCCGCGAGGAGGCCGGATCACATAAGATGTGGCTAGGGGGTGGGAACACTGGGAGCCATTCTGGGGTCTCCCACGCACAGAGGTGCACAGGAGGCCGTTGGACCTGAGTCTGAACCTAACAGGAGGCCCCGGAAGGTTGTGAGCCAGAGGGAGATGATGTCTGAACAGCATTTCATGACAACGCTCCCTGGGGACACTGGGAAACAGGCAGGAGGGGCAGTGCCTTTCCCAGATGCCAGAGCAGCCCCAGGTCTGTTGGAGTTGTCTTGTCTGTCCCGCCCAGCCCTTTGGGGAACCCTTCCCGTGCTAAGTCTGGGCAGGAGCTCCACGGGGTAGCGGCCCATGGGTTGACAGGCGCTAGAGGGATTGATAGGTCTAGACACCTGAAGACACCCTTAGCAAGTAGGTACTAGAACGACCCGCACTGCACACATGGGGGCATGGGGAGTCCCTGAGAGGCACATGGCTGTCCAGGGGGACATCACTGGCAAGAAGGAGGAGCCAGGTCTGACCAGCTCTGCGTCCCCAACGCTGGCCTCTGACTCGAGCCAGGCCTCCTCGGGGGCGGTGGGATGGGCTGTGTTGGTGCAAGTGTGGATGGCTGTGGTGTTGGGATGGAGGGTGAGCCGTCAGCGGCCCAGGGGGCCCTTAGGGAGGTCTCGTGTGAGCAGGAAGCCTAGGGAAGGGGACCCCAGGCAGTGACCTCACTGGGCCCAAGAGAACTTGGAACCCTGGTCTCTAGGCACCCAGCTCCTAGAGACAGCCCCCAACAGCTCACTCGTCTAGCACTCGTCTAGAAGGAGCAGCATGTTTCTCTGCTGTCTGCCTATCTGCCGGGGCCGCAGCCTCAGCAGAGCCCGCAAGGAGTGCCCTGGACGCAAAGGCGGGCTCCTGTCCCGCTCAAGACGTCTCTGGACGTTCGTGCGGAGGGACACAAAGGTAACACAGGGACGCCCGGGGTGGGCCAATCCAGGCCAGGCCACCACTGTGGTCCCACTTGGACAGCCCTACGTCCCCTCCCTGGGGGTGTGTGTGTGTGTGTGTGTGTGTGTGTGTTAGTGTGTGTGTGCATGTGTGTGTGTGTGTGTGGAAGGGTGGTTTGTGTGAGTGGACCACCGCGAGGAGGAGCAGGCTGATGAGGGGTTAGAAGCCTGGTGGGCCGGGCCCATTCCCACCCCAGTTCATGGCTGATCGGGTGGGACGTGGAGTGCCGGGAAGCACCGTCTGCCCGAGGTTTCTCCCGAGCCCCTGAGGTCTATCTGTTTCATCCCGGGGAGAATTCTGCACAGACACAGGGTGGTGCCTGATGTGGGAGCATTAGGGGCAGAGGGCAGAAGAAAGAGCAGGGGCAGCTGAGCAGGGCTCTGATGCTTCTGGGCTGACTGTTGGTCACTGTCTTTGCAGAGGTCCACTCGGGACACGGAGTCCAGCTCCCCGAGGGAGGAGAAGCTGGGCAGGAACAGCGTAGTGGCAGGCGTGGGGAAAAGGCTGCCGTCCTCAGGGACTGTTGGACAAGGATCAGAGCCAGCACAGGCCCCAGCCCGTGTGCGGGGAGCACAATCACATCCAGCAGCTCCTGCACAAGGGCAGGAGACAAGCGACGCCCCAGGACGGGAGCAGGGAGAGCCAGCCCCTCCTCAGGCTCAGGCAGGAGGCATGCAGCTGGCTCTCATGGAACCAGCTGAGCATGGAGAGCCATCCCCTGCTCAGGCTCCTGCCAGTGCCCTGGGGCAGGCTGAAGTGGTCGCCAGGGAGCAGGGAGAGCCATCGCCTGCTCCGGCTCCTGCCAGTGCTCTGGGGCAGGCTGAAGTTGTCGCCAGGGAGCAGGGAGAGCCATCCCCTGCTCTGGCTCCTGCCAGTGCCCCGGGGCAGGCTGAAGTGGTCGCCAGGGAGCAGGGAGAGCCAGCCCCTGCTCCAGAGCCTCCTGGAGCCCTGGAGCCCTCTCAGGCCCCAGCATTGTCCCCGGGAGAGCTCACTCTCCAACCCCCATCATCCCCAGCTCCTGAGCCATCCCTTCCACCTGCTCCCTCACCAGGACCTCCCTTCCTCTCCCTGCTTCCCCTGTATGTCTGTGTAGCCGTTTATGTTGCTCGTTTTCTTGTCTTTTTTTGGTGTTTATGTAAATTGTAAAATAAATTTCTTTATATTTTAAGAACTCTGCATTTTCTCCTTTTCAAGTGTACAATTCCCGAGCGTTAAGTACAGTCCCAATGCTCGGCCTCCATCACCACTGTCCGCTTGCTGAACATTCCCTTCACCACAAGGGAAGCCTTTTCCCAAAGCGCTCATGCCTCATTCCTCCTTCGCTCCCTGACAACGCCTATTCTGTGTTCTGGCAGGTTTTTGTCAGTCTTTTCTGGATGGCTCCTATCAGTGGAATCATGCAATATTTTCAGAAGCACTGATCGAAAGCAGCCGTGTCAGGAGCCTCTTGTGGTCCACAGGCGTGCTGGGGGCGGGGACCCCCACGTGTGCTGCCGGCAGGGCTGCTCTGTGTGCCTGGCCGGGGACAGGAGGCCCGGCTGCCCCGAGGGAGAGAGGACTGGGAGCCCCGCCACACCCAGGGGGGCAGGAGGCCAGGGCTGTGTCCATGCCGAGCAGGGCTGATGCAGTTCCTGCGCAACCCTCACGGGACAGTTGGGAAGCTGAGGCCAGGGGAAACAGGGACCGGCCCTGGGCCCACGAGGTGGGCAGAATCCAGAGGAGAAGCGAGGCTTCCAGGCCCCTGGGCCAGCTCTAGCATCCCAGGAGATTGGCCTTGGGAAGGAGAGCCCCTAAGATCCTGGGGGACCTCTGTCCACGCCCTCCCATTGGGGGCCCTTTCCTTTGGGCATCCGCACCTGGGCGCACACTCACTCTCACACTCACACACACTCTGCCTGCCCAGGGTGGGGGTCAGGAGGGGAGTGCACACTGGGGAGGTGACAGCTGGAAAGAAGAAAGAGGTTGGAGGTGGCTCTGCCTCGGCCCAGGGGTTTCCAGTCCCCTAGCAACATGCCCAGGTCTGCAGCATGAGGAGGAGAGATGCCTGACAAGGTCTGGGGTCCTGTGTCCACCACTCTGGGCACCTGGATGGAGGATGTCCCCGCCCCCAGTGTGGAAGGGGCTAGTGGATGGAAGGCCTGAGGTTACTCCTCCGTCAATTGAGGAGCCTAGAGGAGTGACTCCAAGGACCCCACAAGCTTGTAGAAGAGTCTATCGATCTCAGTTGTCCATCCATGACCCACCGTGCTCCGAGGCCTTGGACTGGGCCTTCTAGTCCCTCGAGGCCTTTCTGGGCAGAGGGCAGCCTGAGCTGTAGGTGGGCTGGGCACCTGGCTCCTGCAGAACGTGGCAGAGCACAGGACCCCTCCTCTGGAGAGCAGGACCGAGGCCATCCTTGTTGGAGCCTCGGGGCCCTCATTTGGACTTGGAGTGGAGTCAGTGCCCTGGCTGCAGTGAGGAGGCCTCGAGGGGAAAGTGCACACGTCGGGGCCAGTGCAGGGAGAGAGGGAGCAAGAGAGGCTTCGCAGGTCCCTCACATCACCCCCGGAGCCTGCACGGCCTTCTCCTTTGCGCCCTGGGCCCTGCTGGAACCGCTGCCTCCAGGCCCCGAACCAAGGTGTGTCTTTCATGGCCTGCTTTCCTGCCTGTTGCTGCAATGCTGGGCCTGACCACCAGGGGCTTGGTGGCCACTCGTGCTCGTGCTCAGAGGAGTAACTGGAAGAGGGAAGGCACACTCTGCGGTCCTTCTGGGGGTTCCCCTGGCCAAAGCAACAGGTACCTTTCATGATTGGCGCCCATGGCCACGATGGGAGGTGCTCAGAGGCGGAAGGGGGCTCTGAGGTCATCCCCTTCTTTCAGCTGCTGTGGGCACTGCGCTCACTCTGGGAAGGCGCGGTGTGAGCCTGGGGGCGGTTCTGAAAGCCCTCACGCGGCCCGTGTCCTCCAGGACCTCACCGCCTGCAAGGGGAAGGGACCGAGTGAGGGAAGCAAATCCATGTGGAAAAGACGCGCAGGTGCTAGAGGGCAAGGAAGCAGGGTGCTGGAGGGAGGGCCTGCAGCCCTGAGGTGGGTCGAAAGTCCTCTGAGCGGACATTGGTGCCACGAGCAGAAGGACACGAAGAGCCAGCCCTGCACACAGCCGGGTGCAGTGTGCCAAGGGAAGCTCCGAGGGCCAGATACTCGGAGGCGCAAGGGAATCTGGCCAAGAGGAGGTGAGAAAGGAGCTAGAGTGGCTGCAGAGAGCTGGGGAGGAGAGGAGGCTGGAGGGGAGGAGGGCAGGGCCAGACTCAGGCCTGGAAGGAGCTCCTAGCTGTCTAGGCTGGGTGTGAGCACCACCCTAACTTAGTACTCGTAAGAACAAACAGGTACCACCTCCTCGTTTCTCTCCCAGGATCCAGGCTCAGCTCTGCTAGGAACCTCTGCCTCCAGGTCTCCCGGGAGGCTGAGGCTGAGGCTGCAGGCTCAACGGAGGCTAGAGGGGCGGGGGCTGTCTCGGACACCACTGCCCGACTATTGGCAGGACGCCATTTGGATGGATTTGGGAGTCTTTTCCATCTGGGAGCCGGGACCCTCTACTAGCTCTTTGCACGAGGGCCACCAAGCGCAGCTCCTAAGATCTCATCTTGCTTCTTCTGAACAACGGATCAGAGAGACAGAGAGAAAGACGGAGAGAGACACAGACAGAAAGCCAGAGAGGAGAGACAGAGAGACAAAGAAGAAGAGACGGAAATGGAGAGAGAAAGAGACAGAGAAACAGAGACCGGGAGAGACTGAGAGAGACAGAAAATGACACAGCCCCAAAGAAAGACACAGAGGCCCAGAGAGACGCAGAGAGAGACAGAGAGAGACAGAGAGAGACAGAGAGAGAGAGAGAGAGAGAGAGAGAGAGAGAGATGGAGAGAGAATGAACACAGGAGAGAGGGCGGCAGGCAGAAGCCACAGACACGTCCTGAACTCCGTCTTGGAAGGGACATCCCATCCCTTTGCCATATTCTACTGGTTGGAACCCAGTTCCTTCCCCGCGAGGAGGCCGGATCACATAAGATGTGGCTAGGGGGTGGGAACACTGGGAGCCATTCTGGGGTCTCCCACGCACAGAGGTGCACAGGAGGCCGTTGGACCTGAGTCTGAACCTAACAGGAGGCCCCGGAAGGTTGTGAGCCAGAGGGAGATGATGTCTGAACAGCATTTCATGACAACGCTCCCTGGGGACACTGGGAAACAGGCAGGAGGGGCAGTGCCTTTCCCAGATGCCAGAGCAGCCCCAGGTCTGTTGGAGTTGTCTTGTCTGTCCCGCCCAGCCCTTTGGGGAACCCTTCCCGTGCTAAGTCTGGGCAGGAGCTCCACGGGGTAGCGGCCCATGGGTTGACAGGCGCTAGAGGGATTGATAGGTCTAGACACCTGAAGACACCCTTAGCAAGTAGGTACTAGAACGACCCGCACTGCACACATGGGGGCATGGGGAGTCCCTGAGAGGCACATGGCTGTCCAGGGGGACATCACTGGCAAGAAGGAGGAGCCAGGTCTGACCAGCTCTGCGTCCCCAACGCTGGCCTCTGACTCGAGCCAGGCCTCCTCGGGGGCGGTGGGATGGGCTGTGTTGGTGCAAGTGTGGATGGCTGTGGTGTTGGGATGGAGGGTGAGCCGTCAGCGGCCCAGGGGGCCCTTAGGGAGGTCTCGTGTGAGCAGGAAGCCTAGGGAAGGGGACCCCAGGCAGTGACCTCACTGGGCCCAAGAGAACTTGGAACCCTGGTCTCTAGGCACCCAGCTCCTAGAGACAGCCCCCAACAGCTCACTCGTCTAGCACTCGTCTAGAAGGAGCAGCATGTTTCTCTGCTGTCTGCCTATCTGCCGGGGCCGCAGCCTCAGCAGAGCCCGCAAGGAGTGCCCTGGACGCAAAGGCGGGCTCCTGTCCCGCTCAAGACGTCTCTGGACGTTCGTGCGGAGGGACACAAAGGTAACACAGGGACGCCCGGGGTGGGCCAATCCAGGCCAGGCCACCACTGTGGTCCCACTTGGACAGCCCTACGTCCCCTCCCTGGGGGTGTGTGTGTGTGTGTGTGTGTGTGTGTGTTAGTGTGTGTGTGCATGTGTGTGTGTGTGTGTGGAAGGGTGGTTTGTGTGAGTGGACCACCGCGAGGAGGAGCAGGCTGATGAGGGGTTAGAAGCCTGGTGGGCCGGGCCCATTCCCACCCCAGTTCATGGCTGATCGGGTGGGACGTGGAGTGCCGGGAAGCACCGTCTGCCCGAGGTTTCTCCCGAGCCCCTGAGGTCTATCTGTTTCATCCCGGGGAGAATTCTGCACAGACACAGGGTGGTGCCTGATGTGGGAGCATTAGGGGCAGAGGGCAGAAGAAAGAGCAGGGGCAGCTGAGCAGGGCTCTGATGCTTCTGGGCTGACTGTTGGTCACTGTCTTTGCAGAGGTCCACTCGGGACACGGAGTCCAGCTCCCCGAGGGAGGAGAAGCTGGGCAGGAACAGCGTAGTGGCAGGCGTGGGGAAAAGGCTGCCGTCCTCAGGGACTGTTGGACAAGGATCAGAGCCAGCACAGGCCCCAGCCCGTGTGCGGGGAGCACAATCACATCCAGCAGCTCCTGCACAAGGGCAGGAGACAAGCGACGCCCCAGGACGGGAGCAGGGAGAGCCAGCCCCTCCTCAGGCTCAGGCAGGAGGCATGCAGCTGGCTCTCATGGAACCAGCTGAGCATGGAGAGCCATCCCCTGCTCAGGCTCCTGCCAGTGCCCTGGGGCAGGCTGAAGTGGTCGCCAGGGAGCAGGGAGAGCCATCGCCTGCTCCGGCTCCTGCCAGTGCTCTGGGGCAGGCTGAAGTTGTCGCCAGGGAGCAGGGAGAGCCATCCCCTGCTCTGGCTCCTGCCAGTGCCCCGGGGCAGGCTGAAGTGGTCGCCAGGGAGCAGGGAGAGCCAGCCCCTGCTCCAGAGCCTCCTGGAGCCCTGGAGCCCTCTCAGGCCCCAGCATTGTCCCCGGGAGAGCTCACTCTCCAACCCCCATCATCCCCAGCTCCTGAGCCATCCCTTCCACCTGCTCCCTCACCAGGACCTCCCTTCCTCTCCCTGCTTCCCCTGTATGTCTGTGTAGCCGTTTATGTTGCTCGTTTTCTTGTCTTTTTTTGGTGTTTATGTAAATTGTAAAATAAATTTCTTTATATTTTAAGAACTCTGCATTTTCTCCTTTTCAAGTGTACAATTCCCGAGCGTTAAGTACAGTCCCAATGCTCGGCCTCCATCACCACTGTCCGCTTGCTGAACATTCCCTTCACCACAAGGGAAGCCTTTTCCCAAAGCGCTCATGCCTCATTCCTCCTTCGCTCCCTGACAACGCCTATTCTGTGTTCTGGCAGGTTTTTGTCAGTCTTTTCTGGATGGCTCCTATCAGTGGAATCATGCAATATTTTCAGAAGCACTGATCGAAAGCAGCCGTGTCAGGAGCCTCTTGTGGTCCACAGGCGTGCTGGGGGCGGGGACCCCCACGTGTGCTGCCGGCAGGGCTGCTCTGTGTGCCTGGCCGGGGACAGGAGGCCCGGCTGCCCCGAGGGAGAGAGGACTGGGAGCCCCGCCACACCCAGGGGGGCAGGAGGCCAGGGCTGTGTCCATGCCGAGCAGGGCTGATGCAGTTCCTGCGCAACCCTCACGGGACAGTTGGGAAGCTGAGGCCAGGGGAAACAGGGACCGGCCCTGGGCCCACGAGGTGGGCAGAATCCAGAGGAGAAGCGAGGCTTCCAGGCCCCTGGGCCAGCTCTAGCATCCCAGGAGATTGGCCTTGGGAAGGAGAGCCCCTAAGATCCTGGGGGACCTCTGTCCACGCCCTCCCATTGGGGGCCCTTTCCTTTGGGCATCCGCACCTGGGCGCACACTCACTCTCACACTCACACACACTCTGCCTGCCCAGGGTGGGGGTCAGGAGGGGAGTGCACACTGGGGAGGTGACAGCTGGAAAGAAGAAAGAGGTTGGAGGTGGCTCTGCCTCGGCCCAGGGGTTTCCAGTCCCCTAGCAACATGCCCAGGTCTGCAGCATGAGGAGGAGAGATGCCTGACAAGGTCTGGGGTCCTGTGTCCACCACTCTGGGCACCTGGATGGAGGATGTCCCCGCCCCCAGTGTGGAAGGGGCTAGTGGATGGAAGGCCTGAGGTTACTCCTCCGTCAATTGAGGAGCCTAGAGGAGTGACTCCAAGGACCCCACAAGCTTGTAGAAGAGTCTATCGATCTCAGTTGTCCATCCATGACCCACCGTGCTCCGAGGCCTTGGACTGGGCCTTCTAGTCCCTCGAGGCCTTTCTGGGCAGAGGGCAGCCTGAGCTGTAGGTGGGCTGGGCACCTGGCTCCTGCAGAACGTGGCAGAGCACAGGACCCCTCCTCTGGAGAGCAGGACCGAGGCCATCCTTGTTGGAGCCTCGGGGCCCTCATTTGGACTTGGAGTGGAGTCAGTGCCCTGGCTGCAGTGAGGAGGCCTCGAGGGGAAAGTGCACACGTCGGGGCCAGTGCAGGGAGAGAGGGAGCAAGAGAGGCTTCGCAGGTCCCTCACATCACCCCCGGAGCCTGCACGGCCTTCTCCTTTGCGCCCTGGGCCCTGCTGGAACCGCTGCCTCCAGGCCCCGAACCAAGGTGTGTCTTTCATGGCCTGCTTTCCTGCCTGTTGCTGCAATGCTGGGCCTGACCACCAGGGGCTTGGTGGCCACTCGTGCTCGTGCTCAGAGGAGTAACTGGAAGAGGGAAGGCACACTCTGCGGTCCTTCTGGGGGTTCCCCTGGCCAAAGCAACAGGTACCTTTCATGATTGGCGCCCATGGCCACGATGGGAGGTGCTCAGAGGCGGAAGGGGGCTCTGAGGTCATCCCCTTCTTTCAGCTGCTGTGGGCACTGCGCTCACTCTGGGAAGGCGCGGTGTGAGCCTGGGGGCGGTTCTGAAAGCCCTCACGCGGCCCGTGTCCTCCAGGACCTCACCGCCTGCAAGGGGAAGGGACCGAGTGAGGGAAGCAAATCCATGTGGAAAAGACGCGCAGGTGCTAGAGGGCAAGGAAGCAGGGTGCTGGAGGGAGGGCCTGCAGCCCTGAGGTGGGTCGAAAGTCCTCTGAGCGGACATTGGTGCCACGAGCAGAAGGACACGAAGAGCCAGCCCTGCACACAGCCGGGTGCAGTGTGCCAAGGGAAGCTCCGAGGGCCAGATACTCGGAGGCGCAAGGGAATCTGGCCAAGAGGAGGTGAGAAAGGAGCTAGAGTGGCTGCAGAGAGCTGGGGAGGAGAGGAGGCTGGAGGGGAGGAGGGCAGGGCCAGACTCAGGCCTGGAAGGAGCTCCTAGCTGTCTAGGCTGGGTGTGAGCACCACCCTAACTTAGTACTCGTAAGAACAAACAGGTACCACCTCCTCGTTTCTCTCCCAGGATCCAGGCTCAGCTCTGCTAGGAACCTCTGCCTCCAGGTCTCCCGGGAGGCTGAGGCTGAGGCTGCAGGCTCAACGGAGGCTAGAGGGGCGGGGGCTGTCTCGGACACCACTGCCCGACTATTGGCAGGACGCCATTTGGATGGATTTGGGAGTCTTTTCCATCTGGGAGCCGGGACCCTCTACTAGCTCTTTGCACGAGGGCCACCAAGCGCAGCTCCTAAGATCTCATCTTGCTTCTTCTGAACAACGGATCAGAGAGACAGAGAGAAAGACGGAGAGAGACACAGACAGAAAGCCAGAGAGGAGAGACAGAGAGACAAAGAAGAAGAGACGGAAATGGAGAGAGAAAGAGACAGAGAAACAGAGACCGGGAGAGACTGAGAGAGACAGAAAATGACACAGCCCCAAAGAAAGACACAGAGGCCCAGAGAGACGCAGAGAGAGACAGAGAGAGACAGAGAGAGACAGAGAGAGAGAGAGAGAGAGAGAGAGAGAGAGAGATGGAGAGAGAATGAACACAGGAGAGAGGGCGGCAGGCAGAAGCCACAGACACGTCCTGAACTCCGTCTTGGAAGGGACATCCCATCCCTTTGCCATATTCTACTGGTTGGAACCCAGTTCCTTCCCCGCGAGGAGGCCGGATCACATAAGATGTGGCTAGGGGGTGGGAACACTGGGAGCCATTCTGGGGTCTCCCACGCACAGAGGTGCACAGGAGGCCGTTGGACCTGAGTCTGAACCTAACAGGAGGCCCCGGAAGGTTGTGAGCCAGAGGGAGATGATGTCTGAACAGCATTTCATGACAACGCTCCCTGGGGACACTGGGAAACAGGCAGGAGGGGCAGTGCCTTTCCCAGATGCCAGAGCAGCCCCAGGTCTGTTGGAGTTGTCTTGTCTGTCCCGCCCAGCCCTTTGGGGAACCCTTCCCGTGCTAAGTCTGGGCAGGAGCTCCACGGGGTAGCGGCCCATGGGTTGACAGGCGCTAGAGGGATTGATAGGTCTAGACACCTGAAGACACCCTTAGCAAGTAGGTACTAGAACGACCCGCACTGCACACATGGGGGCATGGGGAGTCCCTGAGAGGCACATGGCTGTCCAGGGGGACATCACTGGCAAGAAGGAGGAGCCAGGTCTGACCAGCTCTGCGTCCCCAACGCTGGCCTCTGACTCGAGCCAGGCCTCCTCGGGGGCGGTGGGATGGGCTGTGTTGGTGCAAGTGTGGATGGCTGTGGTGTTGGGATGGAGGGTGAGCCGTCAGCGGCCCAGGGGGCCCTTAGGGAGGTCTCGTGTGAGCAGGAAGCCTAGGGAAGGGGACCCCAGGCAGTGACCTCACTGGGCCCAAGAGAACTTGGAACCCTGGTCTCTAGGCACCCAGCTCCTAGAGACAGCCCCCAACAGCTCACTCGTCTAGCACTCGTCTAGAAGGAGCAGCATGTTTCTCTGCTGTCTGCCTATCTGCCGGGGCCGCAGCCTCAGCAGAGCCCGCAAGGAGTGCCCTGGACGCAAAGGCGGGCTCCTGTCCCGCTCAAGACGTCTCTGGACGTTCGTGCGGAGGGACACAAAGGTAACACAGGGACGCCCGGGGTGGGCCAATCCAGGCCAGGCCACCACTGTGGTCCCACTTGGACAGCCCTACGTCCCCTCCCTGGGGGTGTGTGTGTGTGTGTGTGTGTGTGTGTGTTAGTGTGTGTGTGCATGTGTGTGTGTGTGTGTGGAAGGGTGGTTTGTGTGAGTGGACCACCGCGAGGAGGAGCAGGCTGATGAGGGGTTAGAAGCCTGGTGGGCCGGGCCCATTCCCACCCCAGTTCATGGCTGATCGGGTGGGACGTGGAGTGCCGGGAAGCACCGTCTGCCCGAGGTTTCTCCCGAGCCCCTGAGGTCTATCTGTTTCATCCCGGGGAGAATTCTGCACAGACACAGGGTGGTGCCTGATGTGGGAGCATTAGGGGCAGAGGGCAGAAGAAAGAGCAGGGGCAGCTGAGCAGGGCTCTGATGCTTCTGGGCTGACTGTTGGTCACTGTCTTTGCAGAGGTCCACTCGGGACACGGAGTCCAGCTCCCCGAGGGAGGAGAAGCTGGGCAGGAACAGCGTAGTGGCAGGCGTGGGGAAAAGGCTGCCGTCCTCAGGGACTGTTGGACAAGGATCAGAGCCAGCACAGGCCCCAGCCCGTGTGCGGGGAGCACAATCACATCCAGCAGCTCCTGCACAAGGGCAGGAGACAAGCGACGCCCCAGGACGGGAGCAGGGAGAGCCAGCCCCTCCTCAGGCTCAGGCAGGAGGCATGCAGCTGGCTCTCATGGAACCAGCTGAGCATGGAGAGCCATCCCCTGCTCAGGCTCCTGCCAGTGCCCTGGGGCAGGCTGAAGTGGTCGCCAGGGAGCAGGGAGAGCCATCGCCTGCTCCGGCTCCTGCCAGTGCTCTGGGGCAGGCTGAAGTTGTCGCCAGGGAGCAGGGAGAGCCATCCCCTGCTCTGGCTCCTGCCAGTGCCCCGGGGCAGGCTGAAGTGGTCGCCAGGGAGCAGGGAGAGCCAGCCCCTGCTCCAGAGCCTCCTGGAGCCCTGGAGCCCTCTCAGGCCCCAGCATTGTCCCCGGGAGAGCTCACTCTCCAACCCCCATCATCCCCAGCTCCTGAGCCATCCCTTCCACCTGCTCCCTCACCAGGACCTCCCTTCCTCTCCCTGCTTCCCCTGTATGTCTGTGTAGCCGTTTATGTTGCTCGTTTTCTTGTCTTTTTTTGGTGTTTATGTAAATTGTAAAATAAATTTCTTTATATTTTAAGAACTCTGCATTTTCTCCTTTTCAAGTGTACAATTCCCGAGCGTTAAGTACAGTCCCAATGCTCGGCCTCCATCACCACTGTCCGCTTGCTGAACATTCCCTTCACCACAAGGGAAGCCTTTTCCCAAAGCGCTCATGCCTCATTCCTCCTTCGCTCCCTGACAACGCCTATTCTGTGTTCTGGCAGGTTTTTGTCAGTCTTTTCTGGATGGCTCCTATCAGTGGAATCATGCAATATTTTCAGAAGCACTGATCGAAAGCAGCCGTGTCAGGAGCCTCTTGTGGTCCACAGGCGTGCTGGGGGCGGGGACCCCCACGTGTGCTGCCGGCAGGGCTGCTCTGTGTGCCTGGCCGGGGACAGGAGGCCCGGCTGCCCCGAGGGAGAGAGGACTGGGAGCCCCGCCACACCCAGGGGGGCAGGAGGCCAGGGCTGTGTCCATGCCGAGCAGGGCTGATGCAGTTCCTGCGCAACCCTCACGGGACAGTTGGGAAGCTGAGGCCAGGGGAAACAGGGACCGGCCCTGGGCCCACGAGGTGGGCAGAATCCAGAGGAGAAGCGAGGCTTCCAGGCCCCTGGGCCAGCTCTAGCATCCCAGGAGATTGGCCTTGGGAAGGAGAGCCCCTAAGATCCTGGGGGACCTCTGTCCACGCCCTCCCATTGGGGGCCCTTTCCTTTGGGCATCCGCACCTGGGCGCACACTCACTCTCACACTCACACACACTCTGCCTGCCCAGGGTGGGGGTCAGGAGGGGAGTGCACACTGGGGAGGTGACAGCTGGAAAGAAGAAAGAGGTTGGAGGTGGCTCTGCCTCGGCCCAGGGGTTTCCAGTCCCCTAGCAACATGCCCAGGTCTGCAGCATGAGGAGGAGAGATGCCTGACAAGGTCTGGGGTCCTGTGTCCACCACTCTGGGCACCTGGATGGAGGATGTCCCCGCCCCCAGTGTGGAAGGGGCTAGTGGATGGAAGGCCTGAGGTTACTCCTCCGTCAATTGAGGAGCCTAGAGGAGTGACTCCAAGGACCCCACAAGCTTGTAGAAGAGTCTATCGATCTCAGTTGTCCATCCATGACCCACCGTGCTCCGAGGCCTTGGACTGGGCCTTCTAGTCCCTCGAGGCCTTTCTGGGCAGAGGGCAGCCTGAGCTGTAGGTGGGCTGGGCACCTGGCTCCTGCAGAACGTGGCAGAGCACAGGACCCCTCCTCTGGAGAGCAGGACCGAGGCCATCCTTGTTGGAGCCTCGGGGCCCTCATTTGGACTTGGAGTGGAGTCAGTGCCCTGGCTGCAGTGAGGAGGCCTCGAGGGGAAAGTGCACACGTCGGGGCCAGTGCAGGGAGAGAGGGAGCAAGAGAGGCTTCGCAGGTCCCTCACATCACCCCCGGAGCCTGCACGGCCTTCTCCTTTGCGCCCTGGGCCCTGCTGGAACCGCTGCCTCCAGGCCCCGAACCAAGGTGTGTCTTTCATGGCCTGCTTTCCTGCCTGTTGCTGCAATGCTGGGCCTGACCACCAGGGGCTTGGTGGCCACTCGTGCTCGTGCTCAGAGGAGTAACTGGAAGAGGGAAGGCACACTCTGCGGTCCTTCTGGGGGTTCCCCTGGCCAAAGCAACAGGTACCTTTCATGATTGGCGCCCATGGCCACGATGGGAGGTGCTCAGAGGCGGAAGGGGGCTCTGAGGTCATCCCCTTCTTTCAGCTGCTGTGGGCACTGCGCTCACTCTGGGAAGGCGCGGTGTGAGCCTGGGGGCGGTTCTGAAAGCCCTCACGCGGCCCGTGTCCTCCAGGACCTCACCGCCTGCAAGGGGAAGGGACCGAGTGAGGGAAGCAAATCCATGTGGAAAAGACGCGCAGGTGCTAGAGGGCAAGGAAGCAGGGTGCTGGAGGGAGGGCCTGCAGCCCTGAGGTGGGTCGAAAGTCCTCTGAGCGGACATTGGTGCCACGAGCAGAAGGACACGAAGAGCCAGCCCTGCACACAGCCGGGTGCAGTGTGCCAAGGGAAGCTCCGAGGGCCAGATACTCGGAGGCGCAAGGGAATCTGGCCAAGAGGAGGTGAGAAAGGAGCTAGAGTGGCTGCAGAGAGCTGGGGAGGAGAGGAGGCTGGAGGGGAGGAGGGCAGGGCCAGACTCAGGCCTGGAAGGAGCTCCTAGCTGTCTAGGCTGGGTGTGAGCACCACCCTAACTTAGTACTCGTAAGAACAAACAGGTACCACCTCCTCGTTTCTCTCCCAGGATCCAGGCTCAGCTCTGCTAGGAACCTCTGCCTCCAGGTCTCCCGGGAGGCTGAGGCTGAGGCTGCAGGCTCAACGGAGGCTAGAGGGGCGGGGGCTGTCTCGGACACCACTGCCCGACTATTGGCAGGACGCCATTTGGATGGATTTGGGAGTCTTTTCCATCTGGGAGCCGGGACCCTCTACTAGCTCTTTGCACGAGGGCCACCAAGCGCAGCTCCTAAGATCTCATCTTGCTTCTTCTGAACAACGGATCAGAGAGACAGAGAGAAAGACGGAGAGAGACACAGACAGAAAGCCAGAGAGGAGAGACAGAGAGACAAAGAAGAAGAGACGGAAATGGAGAGAGAAAGAGACAGAGAAACAGAGACCGGGAGAGACTGAGAGAGACAGAAAATGACACAGCCCCAAAGAAAGACACAGAGGCCCAGAGAGACGCAGAGAGAGACAGAGAGAGACAGAGAGAGACAGAGAGAGAGAGAGAGAGAGAGAGAGAGAGAGAGATGGAGAGAGAATGAACACAGGAGAGAGGGCGGCAGGCAGAAGCCACAGACACGTCCTGAACTCCGTCTTGGAAGGGACATCCCATCCCTTTGCCATATTCTACTGGTTGGAACCCAGTTCCTTCCCCGCGAGGAGGCCGGATCACATAAGATGTGGCTAGGGGGTGGGAACACTGGGAGCCATTCTGGGGTCTCCCACGCACAGAGGTGCACAGGAGGCCGTTGGACCTGAGTCTGAACCTAACAGGAGGCCCCGGAAGGTTGTGAGCCAGAGGGAGATGATGTCTGAACAGCATTTCATGACAACGCTCCCTGGGGACACTGGGAAACAGGCAGGAGGGGCAGTGCCTTTCCCAGATGCCAGAGCAGCCCCAGGTCTGTTGGAGTTGTCTTGTCTGTCCCGCCCAGCCCTTTGGGGAACCCTTCCCGTGCTAAGTCTGGGCAGGAGCTCCACGGGGTAGCGGCCCATGGGTTGACAGGCGCTAGAGGGATTGATAGGTCTAGACACCTGAAGACACCCTTAGCAAGTAGGTACTAGAACGACCCGCACTGCACACATGGGGGCATGGGGAGTCCCTGAGAGGCACATGGCTGTCCAGGGGGACATCACTGGCAAGAAGGAGGAGCCAGGTCTGACCAGCTCTGCGTCCCCAACGCTGGCCTCTGACTCGAGCCAGGCCTCCTCGGGGGCGGTGGGATGGGCTGTGTTGGTGCAAGTGTGGATGGCTGTGGTGTTGGGATGGAGGGTGAGCCGTCAGCGGCCCAGGGGGCCCTTAGGGAGGTCTCGTGTGAGCAGGAAGCCTAGGGAAGGGGACCCCAGGCAGTGACCTCACTGGGCCCAAGAGAACTTGGAACCCTGGTCTCTAGGCACCCAGCTCCTAGAGACAGCCCCCAACAGCTCACTCGTCTAGCACTCGTCTAGAAGGAGCAGCATGTTTCTCTGCTGTCTGCCTATCTGCCGGGGCCGCAGCCTCAGCAGAGCCCGCAAGGAGTGCCCTGGACGCAAAGGCGGGCTCCTGTCCCGCTCAAGACGTCTCTGGACGTTCGTGCGGAGGGACACAAAGGTAACACAGGGACGCCCGGGGTGGGCCAATCCAGGCCAGGCCACCACTGTGGTCCCACTTGGACAGCCCTACGTCCCCTCCCTGGGGGTGTGTGTGTGTGTGTGTGTGTGTGTGTGTTAGTGTGTGTGTGCATGTGTGTGTGTGTGTGTGGAAGGGTGGTTTGTGTGAGTGGACCACCGCGAGGAGGAGCAGGCTGATGAGGGGTTAGAAGCCTGGTGGGCCGGGCCCATTCCCACCCCAGTTCATGGCTGATCGGGTGGGACGTGGAGTGCCGGGAAGCACCGTCTGCCCGAGGTTTCTCCCGAGCCCCTGAGGTCTATCTGTTTCATCCCGGGGAGAATTCTGCACAGACACAGGGTGGTGCCTGATGTGGGAGCATTAGGGGCAGAGGGCAGAAGAAAGAGCAGGGGCAGCTGAGCAGGGCTCTGATGCTTCTGGGCTGACTGTTGGTCACTGTCTTTGCAGAGGTCCACTCGGGACACGGAGTCCAGCTCCCCGAGGGAGGAGAAGCTGGGCAGGAACAGCGTAGTGGCAGGCGTGGGGAAAAGGCTGCCGTCCTCAGGGACTGTTGGACAAGGATCAGAGCCAGCACAGGCCCCAGCCCGTGTGCGGGGAGCACAATCACATCCAGCAGCTCCTGCACAAGGGCAGGAGACAAGCGACGCCCCAGGACGGGAGCAGGGAGAGCCAGCCCCTCCTCAGGCTCAGGCAGGAGGCATGCAGCTGGCTCTCATGGAACCAGCTGAGCATGGAGAGCCATCCCCTGCTCAGGCTCCTGCCAGTGCCCTGGGGCAGGCTGAAGTGGTCGCCAGGGAGCAGGGAGAGCCATCGCCTGCTCCGGCTCCTGCCAGTGCTCTGGGGCAGGCTGAAGTTGTCGCCAGGGAGCAGGGAGAGCCATCCCCTGCTCTGGCTCCTGCCAGTGCCCCGGGGCAGGCTGAAGTGGTCGCCAGGGAGCAGGGAGAGCCAGCCCCTGCTCCAGAGCCTCCTGGAGCCCTGGAGCCCTCTCAGGCCCCAGCATTGTCCCCGGGAGAGCTCACTCTCCAACCCCCATCATCCCCAGCTCCTGAGCCATCCCTTCCACCTGCTCCCTCACCAGGACCTCCCTTCCTCTCCCTGCTTCCCCTGTATGTCTGTGTAGCCGTTTATGTTGCTCGTTTTCTTGTCTTTTTTTGGTGTTTATGTAAATTGTAAAATAAATTTCTTTATATTTTAAGAACTCTGCATTTTCTCCTTTTCAAGTGTACAATTCCCGAGCGTTAAGTACAGTCCCAATGCTCGGCCTCCATCACCACTGTCCGCTTGCTGAACATTCCCTTCACCACAAGGGAAGCCTTTTCCCAAAGCGCTCATGCCTCATTCCTCCTTCGCTCCCTGACAACGCCTATTCTGTGTTCTGGCAGGTTTTTGTCAGTCTTTTCTGGATGGCTCCTATCAGTGGAATCATGCAATATTTTCAGAAGCACTGATCGAAAGCAGCCGTGTCAGGAGCCTCTTGTGGTCCACAGGCGTGCTGGGGGCGGGGACCCCCACGTGTGCTGCCGGCAGGGCTGCTCTGTGTGCCTGGCCGGGGACAGGAGGCCCGGCTGCCCCGAGGGAGAGAGGACTGGGAGCCCCGCCACACCCAGGGGGGCAGGAGGCCAGGGCTGTGTCCATGCCGAGCAGGGCTGATGCAGTTCCTGCGCAACCCTCACGGGACAGTTGGGAAGCTGAGGCCAGGGGAAACAGGGACCGGCCCTGGGCCCACGAGGTGGGCAGAATCCAGAGGAGAAGCGAGGCTTCCAGGCCCCTGGGCCAGCTCTAGCATCCCAGGAGATTGGCCTTGGGAAGGAGAGCCCCTAAGATCCTGGGGGACCTCTGTCCACGCCCTCCCATTGGGGGCCCTTTCCTTTGGGCATCCGCACCTGGGCGCACACTCACTCTCACACTCACACACACTCTGCCTGCCCAGGGTGGGGGTCAGGAGGGGAGTGCACACTGGGGAGGTGACAGCTGGAAAGAAGAAAGAGGTTGGAGGTGGCTCTGCCTCGGCCCAGGGGTTTCCAGTCCCCTAGCAACATGCCCAGGTCTGCAGCATGAGGAGGAGAGATGCCTGACAAGGTCTGGGGTCCTGTGTCCACCACTCTGGGCACCTGGATGGAGGATGTCCCCGCCCCCAGTGTGGAAGGGGCTAGTGGATGGAAGGCCTGAGGTTACTCCTCCGTCAATTGAGGAGCCTAGAGGAGTGACTCCAAGGACCCCACAAGCTTGTAGAAGAGTCTATCGATCTCAGTTGTCCATCCATGACCCACCGTGCTCCGAGGCCTTGGACTGGGCCTTCTAGTCCCTCGAGGCCTTTCTGGGCAGAGGGCAGCCTGAGCTGTAGGTGGGCTGGGCACCTGGCTCCTGCAGAACGTGGCAGAGCACAGGACCCCTCCTCTGGAGAGCAGGACCGAGGCCATCCTTGTTGGAGCCTCGGGGCCCTCATTTGGACTTGGAGTGGAGTCAGTGCCCTGGCTGCAGTGAGGAGGCCTCGAGGGGAAAGTGCACACGTCGGGGCCAGTGCAGGGAGAGAGGGAGCAAGAGAGGCTTCGCAGGTCCCTCACATCACCCCCGGAGCCTGCACGGCCTTCTCCTTTGCGCCCTGGGCCCTGCTGGAACCGCTGCCTCCAGGCCCCGAACCAAGGTGTGTCTTTCATGGCCTGCTTTCCTGCCTGTTGCTGCAATGCTGGGCCTGACCACCAGGGGCTTGGTGGCCACTCGTGCTCGTGCTCAGAGGAGTAACTGGAAGAGGGAAGGCACACTCTGCGGTCCTTCTGGGGGTTCCCCTGGCCAAAGCAACAGGTACCTTTCATGATTGGCGCCCATGGCCACGATGGGAGGTGCTCAGAGGCGGAAGGGGGCTCTGAGGTCATCCCCTTCTTTCAGCTGCTGTGGGCACTGCGCTCACTCTGGGAAGGCGCGGTGTGAGCCTGGGGGCGGTTCTGAAAGCCCTCACGCGGCCCGTGTCCTCCAGGACCTCACCGCCTGCAAGGGGAAGGGACCGAGTGAGGGAAGCAAATCCATGTGGAAAAGACGCGCAGGTGCTAGAGGGCAAGGAAGCAGGGTGCTGGAGGGAGGGCCTGCAGCCCTGAGGTGGGTCGAAAGTCCTCTGAGCGGACATTGGTGCCACGAGCAGAAGGACACGAAGAGCCAGCCCTGCACACAGCCGGGTGCAGTGTGCCAAGGGAAGCTCCGAGGGCCAGATACTCGGAGGCGCAAGGGAATCTGGCCAAGAGGAGGTGAGAAAGGAGCTAGAGTGGCTGCAGAGAGCTGGGGAGGAGAGGAGGCTGGAGGGGAGGAGGGCAGGGCCAGACTCAGGCCTGGAAGGAGCTCCTAGCTGTCTAGGCTGGGTGTGAGCACCACCCTAACTTAGTACTCGTAAGAACAAACAGGTACCACCTCCTCGTTTCTCTCCCAGGATCCAGGCTCAGCTCTGCTAGGAACCTCTGCCTCCAGGTCTCCCGGGAGGCTGAGGCTGAGGCTGCAGGCTCAACGGAGGCTAGAGGGGCGGGGGCTGTCTCGGACACCACTGCCCGACTATTGGCAGGACGCCATTTGGATGGATTTGGGAGTCTTTTCCATCTGGGAGCCGGGACCCTCTACTAGCTCTTTGCACGAGGGCCACCAAGCGCAGCTCCTAAGATCTCATCTTGCTTCTTCTGAACAACGGATCAGAGAGACAGAGAGAAAGACGGAGAGAGACACAGACAGAAAGCCAGAGAGGAGAGACAGAGAGACAAAGAAGAAGAGACGGAAATGGAGAGAGAAAGAGACAGAGAAACAGAGACCGGGAGAGACTGAGAGAGACAGAAAATGACACAGCCCCAAAGAAAGACACAGAGGCCCAGAGAGACGCAGAGAGAGACAGAGAGAGACAGAGAGAGACAGAGAGAGAGAGAGAGAGAGAGAGAGAGAGAGAGATGGAGAGAGAATGAACACAGGAGAGAGGGCGGCAGGCAGAAGCCACAGACACGTCCTGAACTCCGTCTTGGAAGGGACATCCCATCCCTTTGCCATATTCTACTGGTTGGAACCCAGTTCCTTCCCCGCGAGGAGGCCGGATCACATAAGATGTGGCTAGGGGGTGGGAACACTGGGAGCCATTCTGGGGTCTCCCACGCACAGAGGTGCACAGGAGGCCGTTGGACCTGAGTCTGAACCTAACAGGAGGCCCCGGAAGGTTGTGAGCCAGAGGGAGATGATGTCTGAACAGCATTTCATGACAACGCTCCCTGGGGACACTGGGAAACAGGCAGGAGGGGCAGTGCCTTTCCCAGATGCCAGAGCAGCCCCAGGTCTGTTGGAGTTGTCTTGTCTGTCCCGCCCAGCCCTTTGGGGAACCCTTCCCGTGCTAAGTCTGGGCAGGAGCTCCACGGGGTAGCGGCCCATGGGTTGACAGGCGCTAGAGGGATTGATAGGTCTAGACACCTGAAGACACCCTTAGCAAGTAGGTACTAGAACGACCCGCACTGCACACATGGGGGCATGGGGAGTCCCTGAGAGGCACATGGCTGTCCAGGGGGACATCACTGGCAAGAAGGAGGAGCCAGGTCTGACCAGCTCTGCGTCCCCAACGCTGGCCTCTGACTCGAGCCAGGCCTCCTCGGGGGCGGTGGGATGGGCTGTGTTGGTGCAAGTGTGGATGGCTGTGGTGTTGGGATGGAGGGTGAGCCGTCAGCGGCCCAGGGGGCCCTTAGGGAGGTCTCGTGTGAGCAGGAAGCCTAGGGAAGGGGACCCCAGGCAGTGACCTCACTGGGCCCAAGAGAACTTGGAACCCTGGTCTCTAGGCACCCAGCTCCTAGAGACAGCCCCCAACAGCTCACTCGTCTAGCACTCGTCTAGAAGGAGCAGCATGTTTCTCTGCTGTCTGCCTATCTGCCGGGGCCGCAGCCTCAGCAGAGCCCGCAAGGAGTGCCCTGGACGCAAAGGCGGGCTCCTGTCCCGCTCAAGACGTCTCTGGACGTTCGTGCGGAGGGACACAAAGGTAACACAGGGACGCCCGGGGTGGGCCAATCCAGGCCAGGCCACCACTGTGGTCCCACTTGGACAGCCCTACGTCCCCTCCCTGGGGGTGTGTGTGTGTGTGTGTGTGTGTGTGTGTTAGTGTGTGTGTGCATGTGTGTGTGTGTGTGTGGAAGGGTGGTTTGTGTGAGTGGACCACCGCGAGGAGGAGCAGGCTGATGAGGGGTTAGAAGCCTGGTGGGCCGGGCCCATTCCCACCCCAGTTCATGGCTGATCGGGTGGGACGTGGAGTGCCGGGAAGCACCGTCTGCCCGAGGTTTCTCCCGAGCCCCTGAGGTCTATCTGTTTCATCCCGGGGAGAATTCTGCACAGACACAGGGTGGTGCCTGATGTGGGAGCATTAGGGGCAGAGGGCAGAAGAAAGAGCAGGGGCAGCTGAGCAGGGCTCTGATGCTTCTGGGCTGACTGTTGGTCACTGTCTTTGCAGAGGTCCACTCGGGACACGGAGTCCAGCTCCCCGAGGGAGGAGAAGCTGGGCAGGAACAGCGTAGTGGCAGGCGTGGGGAAAAGGCTGCCGTCCTCAGGGACTGTTGGACAAGGATCAGAGCCAGCACAGGCCCCAGCCCGTGTGCGGGGAGCACAATCACATCCAGCAGCTCCTGCACAAGGGCAGGAGACAAGCGACGCCCCAGGACGGGAGCAGGGAGAGCCAGCCCCTCCTCAGGCTCAGGCAGGAGGCATGCAGCTGGCTCTCATGGAACCAGCTGAGCATGGAGAGCCATCCCCTGCTCAGGCTCCTGCCAGTGCCCTGGGGCAGGCTGAAGTGGTCGCCAGGGAGCAGGGAGAGCCATCGCCTGCTCCGGCTCCTGCCAGTGCTCTGGGGCAGGCTGAAGTTGTCGCCAGGGAGCAGGGAGAGCCATCCCCTGCTCTGGCTCCTGCCAGTGCCCCGGGGCAGGCTGAAGTGGTCGCCAGGGAGCAGGGAGAGCCAGCCCCTGCTCCAGAGCCTCCTGGAGCCCTGGAGCCCTCTCAGGCCCCAGCATTGTCCCCGGGAGAGCTCACTCTCCAACCCCCATCATCCCCAGCTCCTGAGCCATCCCTTCCACCTGCTCCCTCACCAGGACCTCCCTTCCTCTCCCTGCTTCCCCTGTATGTCTGTGTAGCCGTTTATGTTGCTCGTTTTCTTGTCTTTTTTTGGTGTTTATGTAAATTGTAAAATAAATTTCTTTATATTTTAAGAACTCTGCATTTTCTCCTTTTCAAGTGTACAATTCCCGAGCGTTAAGTACAGTCCCAATGCTCGGCCTCCATCACCACTGTCCGCTTGCTGAACATTCCCTTCACCACAAGGGAAGCCTTTTCCCAAAGCGCTCATGCCTCATTCCTCCTTCGCTCCCTGACAACGCCTATTCTGTGTTCTGGCAGGTTTTTGTCAGTCTTTTCTGGATGGCTCCTATCAGTGGAATCATGCAATATTTTCAGAAGCACTGATCGAAAGCAGCCGTGTCAGGAGCCTCTTGTGGTCCACAGGCGTGCTGGGGGCGGGGACCCCCACGTGTGCTGCCGGCAGGGCTGCTCTGTGTGCCTGGCCGGGGACAGGAGGCCCGGCTGCCCCGAGGGAGAGAGGACTGGGAGCCCCGCCACACCCAGGGGGGCAGGAGGCCAGGGCTGTGTCCATGCCGAGCAGGGCTGATGCAGTTCCTGCGCAACCCTCACGGGACAGTTGGGAAGCTGAGGCCAGGGGAAACAGGGACCGGCCCTGGGCCCACGAGGTGGGCAGAATCCAGAGGAGAAGCGAGGCTTCCAGGCCCCTGGGCCAGCTCTAGCATCCCAGGAGATTGGCCTTGGGAAGGAGAGCCCCTAAGATCCTGGGGGACCTCTGTCCACGCCCTCCCATTGGGGGCCCTTTCCTTTGGGCATCCGCACCTGGGCGCACACTCACTCTCACACTCACACACACTCTGCCTGCCCAGGGTGGGGGTCAGGAGGGGAGTGCACACTGGGGAGGTGACAGCTGGAAAGAAGAAAGAGGTTGGAGGTGGCTCTGCCTCGGCCCAGGGGTTTCCAGTCCCCTAGCAACATGCCCAGGTCTGCAGCATGAGGAGGAGAGATGCCTGACAAGGTCTGGGGTCCTGTGTCCACCACTCTGGGCACCTGGATGGAGGATGTCCCCGCCCCCAGTGTGGAAGGGGCTAGTGGATGGAAGGCCTGAGGTTACTCCTCCGTCAATTGAGGAGCCTAGAGGAGTGACTCCAAGGACCCCACAAGCTTGTAGAAGAGTCTATCGATCTCAGTTGTCCATCCATGACCCACCGTGCTCCGAGGCCTTGGACTGGGCCTTCTAGTCCCTCGAGGCCTTTCTGGGCAGAGGGCAGCCTGAGCTGTAGGTGGGCTGGGCACCTGGCTCCTGCAGAACGTGGCAGAGCACAGGACCCCTCCTCTGGAGAGCAGGACCGAGGCCATCCTTGTTGGAGCCTCGGGGCCCTCATTTGGACTTGGAGTGGAGTCAGTGCCCTGGCTGCAGTGAGGAGGCCTCGAGGGGAAAGTGCACACGTCGGGGCCAGTGCAGGGAGAGAGGGAGCAAGAGAGGCTTCGCAGGTCCCTCACATCACCCCCGGAGCCTGCACGGCCTTCTCCTTTGCGCCCTGGGCCCTGCTGGAACCGCTGCCTCCAGGCCCCGAACCAAGGTGTGTCTTTCATGGCCTGCTTTCCTGCCTGTTGCTGCAATGCTGGGCCTGACCACCAGGGGCTTGGTGGCCACTCGTGCTCGTGCTCAGAGGAGTAACTGGAAGAGGGAAGGCACACTCTGCGGTCCTTCTGGGGGTTCCCCTGGCCAAAGCAACAGGTACCTTTCATGATTGGCGCCCATGGCCACGATGGGAGGTGCTCAGAGGCGGAAGGGGGCTCTGAGGTCATCCCCTTCTTTCAGCTGCTGTGGGCACTGCGCTCACTCTGGGAAGGCGCGGTGTGAGCCTGGGGGCGGTTCTGAAAGCCCTCACGCGGCCCGTGTCCTCCAGGACCTCACCGCCTGCAAGGGGAAGGGACCGAGTGAGGGAAGCAAATCCATGTGGAAAAGACGCGCAGGTGCTAGAGGGCAAGGAAGCAGGGTGCTGGAGGGAGGGCCTGCAGCCCTGAGGTGGGTCGAAAGTCCTCTGAGCGGACATTGGTGCCACGAGCAGAAGGACACGAAGAGCCAGCCCTGCACACAGCCGGGTGCAGTGTGCCAAGGGAAGCTCCGAGGGCCAGATACTCGGAGGCGCAAGGGAATCTGGCCAAGAGGAGGTGAGAAAGGAGCTAGAGTGGCTGCAGAGAGCTGGGGAGGAGAGGAGGCTGGAGGGGAGGAGGGCAGGGCCAGACTCAGGCCTGGAAGGAGCTCCTAGCTGTCTAGGCTGGGTGTGAGCACCACCCTAACTTAGTACTCGTAAGAACAAACAGGTACCACCTCCTCGTTTCTCTCCCAGGATCCAGGCTCAGCTCTGCTAGGAACCTCTGCCTCCAGGTCTCCCGGGAGGCTGAGGCTGAGGCTGCAGGCTCAACGGAGGCTAGAGGGGCGGGGGCTGTCTCGGACACCACTGCCCGACTATTGGCAGGACGCCATTTGGATGGATTTGGGAGTCTTTTCCATCTGGGAGCCGGGACCCTCTACTAGCTCTTTGCACGAGGGCCACCAAGCGCAGCTCCTAAGATCTCATCTTGCTTCTTCTGAACAACGGATCAGAGAGACAGAGAGAAAGACGGAGAGAGACACAGACAGAAAGCCAGAGAGGAGAGACAGAGAGACAAAGAAGAAGAGACGGAAATGGAGAGAGAAAGAGACAGAGAAACAGAGACCGGGAGAGACTGAGAGAGACAGAAAATGACACAGCCCCAAAGAAAGACACAGAGGCCCAGAGAGACGCAGAGAGAGACAGAGAGAGACAGAGAGAGACAGAGAGAGAGAGAGAGAGAGAGAGAGAGAGAGAGATGGAGAGAGAATGAACACAGGAGAGAGGGCGGCAGGCAGAAGCCACAGACACGTCCTGAACTCCGTCTTGGAAGGGACATCCCATCCCTTTGCCATATTCTACTGGTTGGAACCCAGTTCCTTCCCCGCGAGGAGGCCGGATCACATAAGATGTGGCTAGGGGGTGGGAACACTGGGAGCCATTCTGGGGTCTCCCACGCACAGAGGTGCACAGGAGGCCGTTGGACCTGAGTCTGAACCTAACAGGAGGCCCCGGAAGGTTGTGAGCCAGAGGGAGATGATGTCTGAACAGCATTTCATGACAACGCTCCCTGGGGACACTGGGAAACAGGCAGGAGGGGCAGTGCCTTTCCCAGATGCCAGAGCAGCCCCAGGTCTGTTGGAGTTGTCTTGTCTGTCCCGCCCAGCCCTTTGGGGAACCCTTCCCGTGCTAAGTCTGGGCAGGAGCTCCACGGGGTAGCGGCCCATGGGTTGACAGGCGCTAGAGGGATTGATAGGTCTAGACACCTGAAGACACCCTTAGCAAGTAGGTACTAGAACGACCCGCACTGCACACATGGGGGCATGGGGAGTCCCTGAGAGGCACATGGCTGTCCAGGGGGACATCACTGGCAAGAAGGAGGAGCCAGGTCTGACCAGCTCTGCGTCCCCAACGCTGGCCTCTGACTCGAGCCAGGCCTCCTCGGGGGCGGTGGGATGGGCTGTGTTGGTGCAAGTGTGGATGGCTGTGGTGTTGGGATGGAGGGTGAGCCGTCAGCGGCCCAGGGGGCCCTTAGGGAGGTCTCGTGTGAGCAGGAAGCCTAGGGAAGGGGACCCCAGGCAGTGACCTCACTGGGCCCAAGAGAACTTGGAACCCTGGTCTCTAGGCACCCAGCTCCTAGAGACAGCCCCCAACAGCTCACTCGTCTAGCACTCGTCTAGAAGGAGCAGCATGTTTCTCTGCTGTCTGCCTATCTGCCGGGGCCGCAGCCTCAGCAGAGCCCGCAAGGAGTGCCCTGGACGCAAAGGCGGGCTCCTGTCCCGCTCAAGACGTCTCTGGACGTTCGTGCGGAGGGACACAAAGGTAACACAGGGACGCCCGGGGTGGGCCAATCCAGGCCAGGCCACCACTGTGGTCCCACTTGGACAGCCCTACGTCCCCTCCCTGGGGGTGTGTGTGTGTGTGTGTGTGTGTGTGTGTTAGTGTGTGTGTGCATGTGTGTGTGTGTGTGTGGAAGGGTGGTTTGTGTGAGTGGACCACCGCGAGGAGGAGCAGGCTGATGAGGGGTTAGAAGCCTGGTGGGCCGGGCCCATTCCCACCCCAGTTCATGGCTGATCGGGTGGGACGTGGAGTGCCGGGAAGCACCGTCTGCCCGAGGTTTCTCCCGAGCCCCTGAGGTCTATCTGTTTCATCCCGGGGAGAATTCTGCACAGACACAGGGTGGTGCCTGATGTGGGAGCATTAGGGGCAGAGGGCAGAAGAAAGAGCAGGGGCAGCTGAGCAGGGCTCTGATGCTTCTGGGCTGACTGTTGGTCACTGTCTTTGCAGAGGTCCACTCGGGACACGGAGTCCAGCTCCCCGAGGGAGGAGAAGCTGGGCAGGAACAGCGTAGTGGCAGGCGTGGGGAAAAGGCTGCCGTCCTCAGGGACTGTTGGACAAGGATCAGAGCCAGCACAGGCCCCAGCCCGTGTGCGGGGAGCACAATCACATCCAGCAGCTCCTGCACAAGGGCAGGAGACAAGCGACGCCCCAGGACGGGAGCAGGGAGAGCCAGCCCCTCCTCAGGCTCAGGCAGGAGGCATGCAGCTGGCTCTCATGGAACCAGCTGAGCATGGAGAGCCATCCCCTGCTCAGGCTCCTGCCAGTGCCCTGGGGCAGGCTGAAGTGGTCGCCAGGGAGCAGGGAGAGCCATCGCCTGCTCCGGCTCCTGCCAGTGCTCTGGGGCAGGCTGAAGTTGTCGCCAGGGAGCAGGGAGAGCCATCCCCTGCTCTGGCTCCTGCCAGTGCCCCGGGGCAGGCTGAAGTGGTCGCCAGGGAGCAGGGAGAGCCAGCCCCTGCTCCAGAGCCTCCTGGAGCCCTGGAGCCCTCTCAGGCCCCAGCATTGTCCCCGGGAGAGCTCACTCTCCAACCCCCATCATCCCCAGCTCCTGAGCCATCCCTTCCACCTGCTCCCTCACCAGGACCTCCCTTCCTCTCCCTGCTTCCCCTGTATGTCTGTGTAGCCGTTTATGTTGCTCGTTTTCTTGTCTTTTTTTGGTGTTTATGTAAATTGTAAAATAAATTTCTTTATATTTTAAGAACTCTGCATTTTCTCCTTTTCAAGTGTACAATTCCCGAGCGTTAAGTACAGTCCCAATGCTCGGCCTCCATCACCACTGTCCGCTTGCTGAACATTCCCTTCACCACAAGGGAAGCCTTTTCCCAAAGCGCTCATGCCTCATTCCTCCTTCGCTCCCTGACAACGCCTATTCTGTGTTCTGGCAGGTTTTTGTCAGTCTTTTCTGGATGGCTCCTATCAGTGGAATCATGCAATATTTTCAGAAGCACTGATCGAAAGCAGCCGTGTCAGGAGCCTCTTGTGGTCCACAGGCGTGCTGGGGGCGGGGACCCCCACGTGTGCTGCCGGCAGGGCTGCTCTGTGTGCCTGGCCGGGGACAGGAGGCCCGGCTGCCCCGAGGGAGAGAGGACTGGGAGCCCCGCCACACCCAGGGGGGCAGGAGGCCAGGGCTGTGTCCATGCCGAGCAGGGCTGATGCAGTTCCTGCGCAACCCTCACGGGACAGTTGGGAAGCTGAGGCCAGGGGAAACAGGGACCGGCCCTGGGCCCACGAGGTGGGCAGAATCCAGAGGAGAAGCGAGGCTTCCAGGCCCCTGGGCCAGCTCTAGCATCCCAGGAGATTGGCCTTGGGAAGGAGAGCCCCTAAGATCCTGGGGGACCTCTGTCCACGCCCTCCCATTGGGGGCCCTTTCCTTTGGGCATCCGCACCTGGGCGCACACTCACTCTCACACTCACACACACTCTGCCTGCCCAGGGTGGGGGTCAGGAGGGGAGTGCACACTGGGGAGGTGACAGCTGGAAAGAAGAAAGAGGTTGGAGGTGGCTCTGCCTCGGCCCAGGGGTTTCCAGTCCCCTAGCAACATGCCCAGGTCTGCAGCATGAGGAGGAGAGATGCCTGACAAGGTCTGGGGTCCTGTGTCCACCACTCTGGGCACCTGGATGGAGGATGTCCCCGCCCCCAGTGTGGAAGGGGCTAGTGGATGGAAGGCCTGAGGTTACTCCTCCGTCAATTGAGGAGCCTAGAGGAGTGACTCCAAGGACCCCACAAGCTTGTAGAAGAGTCTATCGATCTCAGTTGTCCATCCATGACCCACCGTGCTCCGAGGCCTTGGACTGGGCCTTCTAGTCCCTCGAGGCCTTTCTGGGCAGAGGGCAGCCTGAGCTGTAGGTGGGCTGGGCACCTGGCTCCTGCAGAACGTGGCAGAGCACAGGACCCCTCCTCTGGAGAGCAGGACCGAGGCCATCCTTGTTGGAGCCTCGGGGCCCTCATTTGGACTTGGAGTGGAGTCAGTGCCCTGGCTGCAGTGAGGAGGCCTCGAGGGGAAAGTGCACACGTCGGGGCCAGTGCAGGGAGAGAGGGAGCAAGAGAGGCTTCGCAGGTCCCTCACATCACCCCCGGAGCCTGCACGGCCTTCTCCTTTGCGCCCTGGGCCCTGCTGGAACCGCTGCCTCCAGGCCCCGAACCAAGGTGTGTCTTTCATGGCCTGCTTTCCTGCCTGTTGCTGCAATGCTGGGCCTGACCACCAGGGGCTTGGTGGCCACTCGTGCTCGTGCTCAGAGGAGTAACTGGAAGAGGGAAGGCACACTCTGCGGTCCTTCTGGGGGTTCCCCTGGCCAAAGCAACAGGTACCTTTCATGATTGGCGCCCATGGCCACGATGGGAGGTGCTCAGAGGCGGAAGGGGGCTCTGAGGTCATCCCCTTCTTTCAGCTGCTGTGGGCACTGCGCTCACTCTGGGAAGGCGCGGTGTGAGCCTGGGGGCGGTTCTGAAAGCCCTCACGCGGCCCGTGTCCTCCAGGACCTCACCGCCTGCAAGGGGAAGGGACCGAGTGAGGGAAGCAAATCCATGTGGAAAAGACGCGCAGGTGCTAGAGGGCAAGGAAGCAGGGTGCTGGAGGGAGGGCCTGCAGCCCTGAGGTGGGTCGAAAGTCCTCTGAGCGGACATTGGTGCCACGAGCAGAAGGACACGAAGAGCCAGCCCTGCACACAGCCGGGTGCAGTGTGCCAAGGGAAGCTCCGAGGGCCAGATACTCGGAGGCGCAAGGGAATCTGGCCAAGAGGAGGTGAGAAAGGAGCTAGAGTGGCTGCAGAGAGCTGGGGAGGAGAGGAGGCTGGAGGGGAGGAGGGCAGGGCCAGACTCAGGCCTGGAAGGAGCTCCTAGCTGTCTAGGCTGGGTGTGAGCACCACCCTAACTTAGTACTCGTAAGAACAAACAGGTACCACCTCCTCGTTTCTCTCCCAGGATCCAGGCTCAGCTCTGCTAGGAACCTCTGCCTCCAGGTCTCCCGGGAGGCTGAGGCTGAGGCTGCAGGCTCAACGGAGGCTAGAGGGGCGGGGGCTGTCTCGGACACCACTGCCCGACTATTGGCAGGACGCCATTTGGATGGATTTGGGAGTCTTTTCCATCTGGGAGCCGGGACCCTCTACTAGCTCTTTGCACGAGGGCCACCAAGCGCAGCTCCTAAGATCTCATCTTGCTTCTTCTGAACAACGGATCAGAGAGACAGAGAGAAAGACGGAGAGAGACACAGACAGAAAGCCAGAGAGGAGAGACAGAGAGACAAAGAAGAAGAGACGGAAATGGAGAGAGAAAGAGACAGAGAAACAGAGACCGGGAGAGACTGAGAGAGACAGAAAATGACACAGCCCCAAAGAAAGACACAGAGGCCCAGAGAGACGCAGAGAGAGACAGAGAGAGACAGAGAGAGACAGAGAGAGAGAGAGAGAGAGAGAGAGAGAGAGAGATGGAGAGAGAATGAACACAGGAGAGAGGGCGGCAGGCAGAAGCCACAGACACGTCCTGAACTCCGTCTTGGAAGGGACATCCCATCCCTTTGCCATATTCTACTGGTTGGAACCCAGTTCCTTCCCCGCGAGGAGGCCGGATCACATAAGATGTGGCTAGGGGGTGGGAACACTGGGAGCCATTCTGGGGTCTCCCACGCACAGAGGTGCACAGGAGGCCGTTGGACCTGAGTCTGAACCTAACAGGAGGCCCCGGAAGGTTGTGAGCCAGAGGGAGATGATGTCTGAACAGCATTTCATGACAACGCTCCCTGGGGACACTGGGAAACAGGCAGGAGGGGCAGTGCCTTTCCCAGATGCCAGAGCAGCCCCAGGTCTGTTGGAGTTGTCTTGTCTGTCCCGCCCAGCCCTTTGGGGAACCCTTCCCGTGCTAAGTCTGGGCAGGAGCTCCACGGGGTAGCGGCCCATGGGTTGACAGGCGCTAGAGGGATTGATAGGTCTAGACACCTGAAGACACCCTTAGCAAGTAGGTACTAGAACGACCCGCACTGCACACATGGGGGCATGGGGAGTCCCTGAGAGGCACATGGCTGTCCAGGGGGACATCACTGGCAAGAAGGAGGAGCCAGGTCTGACCAGCTCTGCGTCCCCAACGCTGGCCTCTGACTCGAGCCAGGCCTCCTCGGGGGCGGTGGGATGGGCTGTGTTGGTGCAAGTGTGGATGGCTGTGGTGTTGGGATGGAGGGTGAGCCGTCAGCGGCCCAGGGGGCCCTTAGGGAGGTCTCGTGTGAGCAGGAAGCCTAGGGAAGGGGACCCCAGGCAGTGACCTCACTGGGCCCAAGAGAACTTGGAACCCTGGTCTCTAGGCACCCAGCTCCTAGAGACAGCCCCCAACAGCTCACTCGTCTAGCACTCGTCTAGAAGGAGCAGCATGTTTCTCTGCTGTCTGCCTATCTGCCGGGGCCGCAGCCTCAGCAGAGCCCGCAAGGAGTGCCCTGGACGCAAAGGCGGGCTCCTGTCCCGCTCAAGACGTCTCTGGACGTTCGTGCGGAGGGACACAAAGGTAACACAGGGACGCCCGGGGTGGGCCAATCCAGGCCAGGCCACCACTGTGGTCCCACTTGGACAGCCCTACGTCCCCTCCCTGGGGGTGTGTGTGTGTGTGTGTGTGTGTGTGTGTTAGTGTGTGTGTGCATGTGTGTGTGTGTGTGTGGAAGGGTGGTTTGTGTGAGTGGACCACCGCGAGGAGGAGCAGGCTGATGAGGGGTTAGAAGCCTGGTGGGCCGGGCCCATTCCCACCCCAGTTCATGGCTGATCGGGTGGGACGTGGAGTGCCGGGAAGCACCGTCTGCCCGAGGTTTCTCCCGAGCCCCTGAGGTCTATCTGTTTCATCCCGGGGAGAATTCTGCACAGACACAGGGTGGTGCCTGATGTGGGAGCATTAGGGGCAGAGGGCAGAAGAAAGAGCAGGGGCAGCTGAGCAGGGCTCTGATGCTTCTGGGCTGACTGTTGGTCACTGTCTTTGCAGAGGTCCACTCGGGACACGGAGTCCAGCTCCCCGAGGGAGGAGAAGCTGGGCAGGAACAGCGTAGTGGCAGGCGTGGGGAAAAGGCTGCCGTCCTCAGGGACTGTTGGACAAGGATCAGAGCCAGCACAGGCCCCAGCCCGTGTGCGGGGAGCACAATCACATCCAGCAGCTCCTGCACAAGGGCAGGAGACAAGCGACGCCCCAGGACGGGAGCAGGGAGAGCCAGCCCCTCCTCAGGCTCAGGCAGGAGGCATGCAGCTGGCTCTCATGGAACCAGCTGAGCATGGAGAGCCATCCCCTGCTCAGGCTCCTGCCAGTGCCCTGGGGCAGGCTGAAGTGGTCGCCAGGGAGCAGGGAGAGCCATCGCCTGCTCCGGCTCCTGCCAGTGCTCTGGGGCAGGCTGAAGTTGTCGCCAGGGAGCAGGGAGAGCCATCCCCTGCTCTGGCTCCTGCCAGTGCCCCGGGGCAGGCTGAAGTGGTCGCCAGGGAGCAGGGAGAGCCAGCCCCTGCTCCAGAGCCTCCTGGAGCCCTGGAGCCCTCTCAGGCCCCAGCATTGTCCCCGGGAGAGCTCACTCTCCAACCCCCATCATCCCCAGCTCCTGAGCCATCCCTTCCACCTGCTCCCTCACCAGGACCTCCCTTCCTCTCCCTGCTTCCCCTGTATGTCTGTGTAGCCGTTTATGTTGCTCGTTTTCTTGTCTTTTTTTGGTGTTTATGTAAATTGTAAAATAAATTTCTTTATATTTTAAGAACTCTGCATTTTCTCCTTTTCAAGTGTACAATTCCCGAGCGTTAAGTACAGTCCCAATGCTCGGCCTCCATCACCACTGTCCGCTTGCTGAACATTCCCTTCACCACAAGGGAAGCCTTTTCCCAAAGCGCTCATGCCTCATTCCTCCTTCGCTCCCTGACAACGCCTATTCTGTGTTCTGGCAGGTTTTTGTCAGTCTTTTCTGGATGGCTCCTATCAGTGGAATCATGCAATATTTTCAGAAGCACTGATCGAAAGCAGCCGTGTCAGGAGCCTCTTGTGGTCCACAGGCGTGCTGGGGGCGGGGACCCCCACGTGTGCTGCCGGCAGGGCTGCTCTGTGTGCCTGGCCGGGGACAGGAGGCCCGGCTGCCCCGAGGGAGAGAGGACTGGGAGCCCCGCCACACCCAGGGGGGCAGGAGGCCAGGGCTGTGTCCATGCCGAGCAGGGCTGATGCAGTTCCTGCGCAACCCTCACGGGACAGTTGGGAAGCTGAGGCCAGGGGAAACAGGGACCGGCCCTGGGCCCACGAGGTGGGCAGAATCCAGAGGAGAAGCGAGGCTTCCAGGCCCCTGGGCCAGCTCTAGCATCCCAGGAGATTGGCCTTGGGAAGGAGAGCCCCTAAGATCCTGGGGGACCTCTGTCCACGCCCTCCCATTGGGGGCCCTTTCCTTTGGGCATCCGCACCTGGGCGCACACTCACTCTCACACTCACACACACTCTGCCTGCCCAGGGTGGGGGTCAGGAGGGGAGTGCACACTGGGGAGGTGACAGCTGGAAAGAAGAAAGAGGTTGGAGGTGGCTCTGCCTCGGCCCAGGGGTTTCCAGTCCCCTAGCAACATGCCCAGGTCTGCAGCATGAGGAGGAGAGATGCCTGACAAGGTCTGGGGTCCTGTGTCCACCACTCTGGGCACCTGGATGGAGGATGTCCCCGCCCCCAGTGTGGAAGGGGCTAGTGGATGGAAGGCCTGAGGTTACTCCTCCGTCAATTGAGGAGCCTAGAGGAGTGACTCCAAGGACCCCACAAGCTTGTAGAAGAGTCTATCGATCTCAGTTGTCCATCCATGACCCACCGTGCTCCGAGGCCTTGGACTGGGCCTTCTAGTCCCTCGAGGCCTTTCTGGGCAGAGGGCAGCCTGAGCTGTAGGTGGGCTGGGCACCTGGCTCCTGCAGAACGTGGCAGAGCACAGGACCCCTCCTCTGGAGAGCAGGACCGAGGCCATCCTTGTTGGAGCCTCGGGGCCCTCATTTGGACTTGGAGTGGAGTCAGTGCCCTGGCTGCAGTGAGGAGGCCTCGAGGGGAAAGTGCACACGTCGGGGCCAGTGCAGGGAGAGAGGGAGCAAGAGAGGCTTCGCAGGTCCCTCACATCACCCCCGGAGCCTGCACGGCCTTCTCCTTTGCGCCCTGGGCCCTGCTGGAACCGCTGCCTCCAGGCCCCGAACCAAGGTGTGTCTTTCATGGCCTGCTTTCCTGCCTGTTGCTGCAATGCTGGGCCTGACCACCAGGGGCTTGGTGGCCACTCGTGCTCGTGCTCAGAGGAGTAACTGGAAGAGGGAAGGCACACTCTGCGGTCCTTCTGGGGGTTCCCCTGGCCAAAGCAACAGGTACCTTTCATGATTGGCGCCCATGGCCACGATGGGAGGTGCTCAGAGGCGGAAGGGGGCTCTGAGGTCATCCCCTTCTTTCAGCTGCTGTGGGCACTGCGCTCACTCTGGGAAGGCGCGGTGTGAGCCTGGGGGCGGTTCTGAAAGCCCTCACGCGGCCCGTGTCCTCCAGGACCTCACCGCCTGCAAGGGGAAGGGACCGAGTGAGGGAAGCAAATCCATGTGGAAAAGACGCGCAGGTGCTAGAGGGCAAGGAAGCAGGGTGCTGGAGGGAGGGCCTGCAGCCCTGAGGTGGGTCGAAAGTCCTCTGAGCGGACATTGGTGCCACGAGCAGAAGGACACGAAGAGCCAGCCCTGCACACAGCCGGGTGCAGTGTGCCAAGGGAAGCTCCGAGGGCCAGATACTCGGAGGCGCAAGGGAATCTGGCCAAGAGGAGGTGAGAAAGGAGCTAGAGTGGCTGCAGAGAGCTGGGGAGGAGAGGAGGCTGGAGGGGAGGAGGGCAGGGCCAGACTCAGGCCTGGAAGGAGCTCCTAGCTGTCTAGGCTGGGTGTGAGCACCACCCTAACTTAGTACTCGTAAGAACAAACAGGTACCACCTCCTCGTTTCTCTCCCAGGATCCAGGCTCAGCTCTGCTAGGAACCTCTGCCTCCAGGTCTCCCGGGAGGCTGAGGCTGAGGCTGCAGGCTCAACGGAGGCTAGAGGGGCGGGGGCTGTCTCGGACACCACTGCCCGACTATTGGCAGGACGCCATTTGGATGGATTTGGGAGTCTTTTCCATCTGGGAGCCGGGACCCTCTACTAGCTCTTTGCACGAGGGCCACCAAGCGCAGCTCCTAAGATCTCATCTTGCTTCTTCTGAACAACGGATCAGAGAGACAGAGAGAAAGACGGAGAGAGACACAGACAGAAAGCCAGAGAGGAGAGACAGAGAGACAAAGAAGAAGAGACGGAAATGGAGAGAGAAAGAGACAGAGAAACAGAGACCGGGAGAGACTGAGAGAGACAGAAAATGACACAGCCCCAAAGAAAGACACAGAGGCCCAGAGAGACGCAGAGAGAGACAGAGAGAGACAGAGAGAGACAGAGAGAGAGAGAGAGAGAGAGAGAGAGAGAGATGGAGAGAGAATGAACACAGGAGAGAGGGCGGCAGGCAGAAGCCACAGACACGTCCTGAACTCCGTCTTGGAAGGGACATCCCATCCCTTTGCCATATTCTACTGGTTGGAACCCAGTTCCTTCCCCGCGAGGAGGCCGGATCACATAAGATGTGGCTAGGGGGTGGGAACACTGGGAGCCATTCTGGGGTCTCCCACGCACAGAGGTGCACAGGAGGCCGTTGGACCTGAGTCTGAACCTAACAGGAGGCCCCGGAAGGTTGTGAGCCAGAGGGAGATGATGTCTGAACAGCATTTCATGACAACGCTCCCTGGGGACACTGGGAAACAGGCAGGAGGGGCAGTGCCTTTCCCAGATGCCAGAGCAGCCCCAGGTCTGTTGGAGTTGTCTTGTCTGTCCCGCCCAGCCCTTTGGGGAACCCTTCCCGTGCTAAGTCTGGGCAGGAGCTCCACGGGGTAGCGGCCCATGGGTTGACAGGCGCTAGAGGGATTGATAGGTCTAGACACCTGAAGACACCCTTAGCAAGTAGGTACTAGAACGACCCGCACTGCACACATGGGGGCATGGGGAGTCCCTGAGAGGCACATGGCTGTCCAGGGGGACATCACTGGCAAGAAGGAGGAGCCAGGTCTGACCAGCTCTGCGTCCCCAACGCTGGCCTCTGACTCGAGCCAGGCCTCCTCGGGGGCGGTGGGATGGGCTGTGTTGGTGCAAGTGTGGATGGCTGTGGTGTTGGGATGGAGGGTGAGCCGTCAGCGGCCCAGGGGGCCCTTAGGGAGGTCTCGTGTGAGCAGGAAGCCTAGGGAAGGGGACCCCAGGCAGTGACCTCACTGGGCCCAAGAGAACTTGGAACCCTGGTCTCTAGGCACCCAGCTCCTAGAGACAGCCCCCAACAGCTCACTCGTCTAGCACTCGTCTAGAAGGAGCAGCATGTTTCTCTGCTGTCTGCCTATCTGCCGGGGCCGCAGCCTCAGCAGAGCCCGCAAGGAGTGCCCTGGACGCAAAGGCGGGCTCCTGTCCCGCTCAAGACGTCTCTGGACGTTCGTGCGGAGGGACACAAAGGTAACACAGGGACGCCCGGGGTGGGCCAATCCAGGCCAGGCCACCACTGTGGTCCCACTTGGACAGCCCTACGTCCCCTCCCTGGGGGTGTGTGTGTGTGTGTGTGTGTGTGTGTTAGTGTGTGTGTGCATGTGTGTGTGTGTGTGTGGAAGGGTGGTTTGTGTGAGTGGACCACCGCGAGGAGGAGCAGGCTGATGAGGGGTTAGAAGCCTGGTGGGCCGGGCCCATTCCCACCCCAGTTCATGGCTGATCGGGTGGGACGTGGAGTGCCGGGAAGCACCGTCTGCCCGAGGTTTCTCCCGAGCCCCTGAGGTCTATCTGTTTCATCCCGGGGAGAATTCTGCACAGACACAGGGTGGTGCCTGATGTGGGAGCATTAGGGGCAGAGGGCAGAAGAAAGAGCAGGGGCAGCTGAGCAGGGCTCTGATGCTTCTGGGCTGACTGTTGGTCACTGTCTTTGCAGAGGTCCACTCGGGACACGGAGTCCAGCTCCCCGAGGGAGGAGAAGCTGGGCAGGAACAGCGTAGTGGCAGGCGTGGGGAAAAGGCTGCCGTCCTCAGGGACTGTTGGACAAGGATCAGAGCCAGCACAGGCCCCAGCCCGTGTGCGGGGAGCACAATCACATCCAGCAGCTCCTGCACAAGGGCAGGAGACAAGCGACGCCCCAGGACGGGAGCAGGGAGAGCCAGCCCCTCCTCAGGCTCAGGCAGGAGGCATGCAGCTGGCTCTCATGGAACCAGCTGAGCATGGAGAGCCATCCCCTGCTCAGGCTCCTGCCAGTGCCCTGGGGCAGGCTGAAGTGGTCGCCAGGGAGCAGGGAGAGCCATCGCCTGCTCCGGCTCCTGCCAGTGCTCTGGGGCAGGCTGAAGTTGTCGCCAGGGAGCAGGGAGAGCCATCCCCTGCTCTGGCTCCTGCCAGTGCCCCGGGGCAGGCTGAAGTGGTCGCCAGGGAGCAGGGAGAGCCAGCCCCTGCTCCAGAGCCTCCTGGAGCCCTGGAGCCCTCTCAGGCCCCAGCATTGTCCCCGGGAGAGCTCACTCTCCAACCCCCATCATCCCCAGCTCCTGAGCCATCCCTTCCACCTGCTCCCTCACCAGGACCTCCCTTCCTCTCCCTGCTTCCCCTGTATGTCTGTGTAGCCGTTTATGTTGCTCGTTTTCTTGTCTTTTTTTGGTGTTTATGTAAATTGTAAAATAAATTTCTTTATATTTTAAGAACTCTGCATTTTCTCCTTTTCAAGTGTACAATTCCCGAGCGTTAAGTACAGTCCCAATGCTCAGCCTCCATCACCACTGTCCGCTTGCTGAACATTCCCTTCACCACAAGGGAAGCCTTTTCCCAAAGCGCTCATGCCTCATTCCTCCTTCGCTCCCTGACAACGCCTATTCTGTGTTCTGGCAGGTTTTTGTCAGTCTTTTCTGGATGGCTCCTATCAGTGGAATCATGCAATATTTTCAGAAGCACTGATCGAAAGCAGCCGTGTCAGGAGCCTCTTGTGGTCCACAGGCGTGCTGGGGGCGGGGACCCCCACGTGTGCTGCCGGCAGGGCTGCTCTGTGTGCCTGGCCGGGGACAGGAGGCCCGGCTGCCCCGAGGGAGAGAGGACTGGGAGCCCCGCCACACCCAGGGGGGCAGGAGGCCAGGGCTGTGTCCATGCCGAGCAGGGCTGATGCAGTTCCTGCGCAACCCTCACGGGACAGTTGGGAAGCTGAGGCCAGGGGAAACAGGGACCGGCCCTGGGCCCACGAGGTGGGCAGAATCCAGAGGAGAAGCGAGGCTTCCAGGCCCCTGGGCCAGCTCTAGCATCCCAGGAGATTGGCCTTGGGAAGGAGAGCCCCTAAGATCCTGGGGGACCTCTGTCCACGCCCTCCCATTGGGGGCCCTTTCCTTTGGGCATCCGCACCTGGGCGCACACTCACTCTCACACTCACACACACTCTGCCTGCCCAGGGTGGGGGTCAGGAGGGGAGTGCACACTGGGGAGGTGACAGCTGGAAAGAAGAAAGAGGTTGGAGGTGGCTCTGCCTCGGCCCAGGGGTTTCCAGTCCCCTAGCAACATGCCCAGGTCTGCAGCATGAGGAGGAGAGATGCCTGACAAGGTCTGGGGTCCTGTGTCCACCACTCTGGGCACCTGGATGGAGGATGTCCCCGCCCCCAGTGTGGAAGGGGCTAGTGGATGGAAGGCCTGAGGTTACTCCTCCGTCAATTGAGGAGCCTAGAGGAGTGACTCCAAGGACCCCACAAGCTTGTAGAAGAGTCTATCGATCTCAGTTGTCCATCCATGACCCACCGTGCTCCGAGGCCTTGGACTGGGCCTTCTAGTCCCTCGAGGCCTTTCTGGGCAGAGGGCAGCCTGAGCTGTAGGTGGGCTGGGCACCTGGCTCCTGCAGAACGTGGCAGAGCACAGGACCCCTCCTCTGGAGAGCAGGACCGAGGCCATCCTTGTTGGAGCCTCGGGGCCCTCATTTGGACTTGGAGTGGAGTCAGTGCCCTGGCTGCAGTGAGGAGGCCTCGAGGGGAAAGTGCACACGTCGGGGCCAGTGCAGGGAGAGAGGGAGCAAGAGAGGCTTCGCAGGTCCCTCACATCACCCCCGGAGCCTGCACGGCCTTCTCCTTTGCGCCCTGGGCCCTGCTGGAACCGCTGCCTCCAGGCCCCGAACCAAGGTGTGTCTTTCATGGCCTGCTTTCCTGCCTGTTGCTGCAATGCTGGGCCTGACCACCAGGGGCTTGGTGGCCACTCGTGCTCGTGCTCAGAGGAGTAACTGGAAGAGGGAAGGCACACTCTGCGGTCCTTCTGGGGGTTCCCCTGGCCAAAGCAACAGGTACCTTTCATGATTGGCGCCCATGGCCACGATGGGAGGTGCTCAGAGGCGGAAGGGGGCTCTGAGGTCATCCCCTTCTTTCAGCTGCTGTGGGCACTGCGCTCACTCTGGGAAGGCGCGGTGTGAGCCTGGGGGCGGTTCTGAAAGCCCTCACGCGGCCCGTGTCCTCCAGGACCTCACCGCCTGCAAGGGGAAGGGACCGAGTGAGGGAAGCAAATCCATGTGGAAAAGACGCGCAGGTGCTAGAGGGCAAGGAAGCAGGGTGCTGGAGGGAGGGCCTGCAGCCCTGAGGTGGGTCGAAAGTCCTCTGAGCGGACATTGGTGCCACGAGCAGAAGGACACGAAGAGCCAGCCCTGCACACAGCCGGGTGCAGTGTGCCAAGGGAAGCTCCGAGGGCCAGATACTCGGAGGTGCAAGGGAATCTGGCCAAGAGGAGGTGAGAAAGGAGCTAGAGTGGCTGCAGAGAGCTGGGGAGGAGAGGAGGCTGGAGGGGAGGAGGGCAGGGCCAGACTCAGGCCTGGAAGGAGCTCCTAGCTGTCTAGGCTGGGTGTGAGCACCACCCTAACTTAGTACTCGTAAGAACAAACAGGTACCACCTCCTCGTTTCTCTCCCAGGATCCAGGCTCAGCTCTGCTAGGAACCTCTGCCTCCAGGTCTCCCGGGAGGCTGAGGCTGAGGCTGCAGGCTCAACGGAGGCTAGAGGGGCGGGGGCTGTCTCGGACACCACTGCCCGACTATTGGCAGGACGCCATTTGGATGGATTTGGGAGTCTTTTCCATCTGGGAGCCGGGACCCTCTACTAGCTCTTTGCACGAGGGCCACCAAGCGCAGCTCCTAAGATCTCATCTTGCTTCTTCTGAACAACGGATCAGAGAGACAGAGAGAAAGACGGAGAGAGACACAGACAGAAAGCCAGAGAGGAGAGACAGAGAGACAAAGAAGAAGAGACGGAAATGGAGAGAGAAAGAGACAGAGAAACAGAGACCGGGAGAGACTGAGAGAGACAGAAAATGACACAGCCCCAAAGAAAGACACAGAGGCCCAGAGAGACGCAGAGAGAGACAGAGAGAGACAGAGAGAGACAGAGAGAGAGAGAGAGAGAGAGAGAGAGATGGAGAGAGAATGAACACAGGAGAGAGGGCGGCAGGCAGAAGCCACAGACACGTCCTGAACTCCGTCTTGGAAGGGACATCCCATCCCTTTGCCATATTCTACTGGTTGGAACCCAGTTCCTTCCCCGCGAGGAGGCCGGATCACATAAGATGTGGCTAGGGGGTGGGAACACTGGGAGCCATTCTGGGGTCTCCCACGCACAGAGGTGCACAGGAGGCCGTTGGACCTGAGTCTGAACCTAACAGGAGGCCCCGGAAGGTTGTGAGCCAGAGGGAGATGATGTCTGAACAGCATTTCATGACAACGCTCCCTGGGGACACTGGGAAACAGGCAGGAGGGGCAGTGCCTTTCCCAGATGCCAGAGCAGCCCCAGGTCTGTTGGAGTTGTCTTGTCTGTCCCGCCCAGCCCTTTGGGGAACCCTTCCCGTGCTAAGTCTGGGCAGGAGCTCCACGGGGTAGCGGCCCATGGGTTGACAGGCGCTAGAGGGATTGATAGGTCTAGACACCTGAAGACACCCTTAGCAAGTAGGTACTAGAACGACCCGCACTGCACACATGGGGGCATGGGGAGTCCCTGAGAGGCACATGGCTGTCCAGGGGGACATCACTGGCAAGAAGGAGGAGCCAGGTCTGACCAGCTCTGCGTCCCCAACGCTGGCCTCTGACTCGAGCCAGGCCTCCTCGGGGGCGGTGGGATGGGCTGTGTTGGTGCAAGTGTGGATGGCTGTGGTGTTGGGATGGAGGGTGAGCCGTCAGCGGCCCAGGGGGCCCTTAGGGAGGTCTCGTGTGAGCAGGAAGCCTAGGGAAGGGGACCCCAGGCAGTGACCTCACTGGGCCCAAGAGAACTTGGAACCCTGGTCTCTAGGCACCCAGCTCCTAGAGACAGCCCCCAACAGCTCACTCGTCTAGCACTCGTCTAGAAGGAGCAGCATGTTTCTCTGCTGTCTGCCTATCTGCCGGGGCCGCAGCCTCAGCAGAGCCCGCAAGGAGTGCCCTGGACGCAAAGGCGGGCTCCTGTCCCGCTCAAGACGTCTCTGGACGTTCGTGCGGAGGGACACAAAGGTAACACAGGGACGCCCGGGGTGGGCCAATCCAGGCCAGGCCACCACTGTGGTCCCACTTGGACAGCCCTACGTCCCCTCCCTGGGGGTGTGTGTGTGTGTGTGTGTGTGTTTGTTAGTGTGTGTGTGCATGTGTGTGTGTGTGTGTGGAAGGGTGGTTTGTGTGAGTGGACCACCGCGAGGAGGAGCAGGCTGATGAGGGGTTAGAAGCCTGGTGGGCCGGGCCCATTCCCACCCCAGTTCATGGCTGATCGGGTGGGACGTGGAGTGCCGGGAAGCACCGTCTGCCCGAGGTTTCTCCCGAGCCCCTGAGGTCTATCTGTTTCATCCCGGGGAGAATTCTGCACAGACACAGGGTGGTGCCTGATGTGGGAGCATTAGGGGCAGAGGGCAGAAGAAAGAGCAGGGGCAGCTGAGCAGGGCTCTGATGCTTCTGGGCTGACTGTTGGTCACTGTCTTTGCAGAGGTCCACTCGGGACACGGAGTCCAGCTCCCCGAGGGAGGAGAAGCTGGGCAGGAACAGCGTAGTGGCAGGCGTGGGGAAAAGGCTGCCGTCCTCAGGGACTGTTGGACAAGGATCAGAGCCAGCACAGGCCCCAGCCCGTGTGCGGGGAGCACAATCACATCCAGCAGCTCCTGCACAAGGGCAGGAGACAAGCGACGCCCCAGGACGGGAGCAGGGAGAGCCAGCCCCTCCTCAGGCTCAGGCAGGAGGCATGCAGCTGGCTCTCATGGAACCAGCTGAGCATGGAGAGCCATCCCCTGCTCAGGCTCCTGCCAGTGCCCTGGGGCAGGCTGAAGTGGTCGCCAGGGAGCAGGGAGAGCCATCGCCTGCTCCGGCTCCTGCCAGTGCTCTGGGGCAGGCTGAAGTTGTCGCCAGGGAGCAGGGAGAGCCATCCCCTGCTCAGGCTCCTGCCAGTGCCCCGGGGCAGGCTGAAGTGGTCGCCAGGGAGCAGGGAGAGCCATCGCCTGCTCTGGCTCCTGCCAGTGCTCTGGGGCAGGCTGAAGTTGTCGCCAGGGAGCAGGGAGAGCCATCCCCTGCTCTGGCTCCTGCCAGTGCCCCGGGGCAGGCTGAAGTGGTCGCCAGGGAGCAGGGAGAGCCAGCCCCTGCTCCAGAGCCTCCTGGAGCCCTGGTGCCCTCTCAGGCCCCAGCATTGTCCCCGGGAGAGCTCACTCTCCAACCCCCATCATCCCCAGCTCCTGAGCCATCCCTTCCACCTGCTCCCTCACCAGGACCTCCCTTCCTCTCCCTGCTTCCCCTGTATGTCTGTGTAGCCATTTATGTTGCTCGTTTTCTTGTCTTTTTTTGGTGTTTATGTAAATTGTAAAATAAATTTCTTTATATTTTAAGAACTCTGCATTTTCTCCTTTTCAATTGTACAATTCCTGAGGGTTAAGTACAGTCCCAATGCTCGGCCCCCATCACCACTGTCCGCTTGCTGAACATTCCCTTCACCACAAGGGAAGCCTTTTCCCAAAGCGCTCATACCTCATTCCTCCTTCCCTCCCTGACAACGCCTATTCTGTGTTCTGGCAGGTTTTTGTCAGTCTTTTCTGGATGTGTCCAATAAGCGGTGTCATGCAATAGGTGGCCATCCTAGTCTGCTTCCATATTTTCAGAAGCACTGATCGATTTTTCATTTCTCTTTCTACTTGAATAGCATTTTTCCCAGCTGATAGGAAAGTCCCAATGGCTTATGGATTAGATGCTTCAAATGAAGCCCTTTTAGTAAACATGTGCATTATGTCAGGCTACAGACCGCTCTTCTAAGGGGGACACCAGAGCCACAAGCCACACAGGAAGTGCCTGGTTCTTCCTGTGGCCAAAACACAAACAAGAAAAAGGGAGACAGCTGGAAAGACAAACCAGAACCTCGAAAGCATTCCTCCTAAACCAAGGTGAGAGAAAGGTGCAACCTCCCTCTGGACCAAAGAACTCCCGAAAGTCGTTGTTTTCAAGGGACAGAGAGTAAACACATGCAATTCCCCCGAGAGGCGATACATAGGGACGGCATATGTCCAAGATGCTCGACCTCCCCCTAGAGGACACGTGCAAACGTAAACACCATGGAGATGGCATTTGGTCACCAGCAGACTGGCAGGTTTCTGGTATGGTTGCGACCAGCCCTGGTGAGAATTTGGGGAAGCAGAGGCCCCCGCAGATCCCTAGAGAGCAGGGGGAAAGGACACTGCTCTCTGGGAGAATAGCCTGCAGGACCCTTCCAAGTTCCCCAGGACCCCACCTTTGCTGGCAGTGCGAATGCCAGGAGTGTGGCCCACAGGAGGTCTTGCCCAAGGTTTCCAAGATATCTTTTCAAGAGTAGTCATGACAGCACTGGTTGCAATGGCTGGGAGCTGGGAACACAACTCAGGTTCATGGAGAGGCAATGGGACCCATGCGGCCCATCCGTCAGAACACGGATATGTGACATCAACAGGGACACAGACATCTATGAAAATGAATGTGCGTGTGAGAGAGAGACAGACAGAAGGAGACAGAATGAGAGCAACAGCGCCAGGGAGATATGCACCAAACTGTTCACGGGGCTCGCGACTTTCCAGTCTCTCATCTGCTCCTGGCGGGATGTCGAAAGTTCTTAGAATGTGCGTGTCTTCCTTTCCTAATTCTAAAAAGGTGAATATCACAGCTTAAATGAAATCCATTGATGATTCATCTTTGGAATAAAGTACATTCTTTAGTTTCTATTTTTGAAGATTTCTATTCCAAGACAATGAACGTTTATTGTAGTAAAAGAATGAATTTTAAGAGACTGAAGAATTAAGGAAGTGGCAACTCAGGAGTGCCCTTCACAGGTGGTCTTCGCCTTTCCAGTCCTTTCCCTTGGTGTCCACGTGTGTGTGCGCGCGGGCATGTGTGTGTGTGTGTGTGCCCGTGTGCCCGTGCGCGGGGGTGCATGTGTGGGGGGTGATGCATGTTCACACCTGTGCTGCGTGTGTGCACATGGATATGCCGGTGTGTGCATGAGAGTGCGTGCATCCTGTGGGTGCTGAGTGCGGAGGCCTGCAGGGCGTGTGCTCCTCTGGATCTGATTTCTCCACGGGCGGACCCTGGTCAGACAACACTCTTCCTCTCGGATATCCCGGCATCTGAATTTCCAAATGGCCCCGATGTGGAACGTGCCCCCTTTCTGACTTTCCTCTCCCCTCCTCACGCTGATGGGAACATCAGCCTCCCTCAATCTCTGATCCTGGAGGACATATCCCCAGAGGGGGAGATTCTGGTGCATGACGTCAACACGGTGTTCCGTGGTTGGTCACTCTCTGACCTTCGAGGTCTCCTTCTCTGCTGTGAGCCTGTTTTGGGAACGTGGGGATGCAGAGAGCCTGGGGCAGAGAACTCAGGGAGGGATGGACAAGGACTGGCTGCTACGATGCAGGTGAGGAAGGCACCAGGGGTGACCTGCCCAGCTGGAGGGCTCCCCTCCTGCCCTCCTGGTCCTGCTGCTGGCCTCATCCCTGGTCCCACCCTCCACCTCCCTAGCCCACTTTGGCCTCCCAATGCCCCTCCCGGCCTCTAACTCTCCTGAGCTGAGCAGCCTGACCTGCTGACCAGGACAGAGGATGAGGAGGGCCCACACACTCCTGCCTGCTCTCTCTCCCTCCAAACCCCATCCTCGAGGCAGGAAAGCACATCTAGGGCAGTGCACAGAGTCACGGGGACCACCTCAAACGTGCTCCGTCCAGGGGTTGTTCTCAGCTGCATGCCCAGGACCCACTGGACCTCGTGTGAGCAGAAGGGACTTTGACAAGGTACGACGGAGGCCTCGTGGAAGGTGCCAAAGCTCTAAGCCTGGGGCTGGGGGCTTTAGAGAAGGTCATTGAGCTCAAAGCAGAGCTAGGGTCCTCTAGCAGTGACCCTTGCCTCAGGCTCTGTGCCAGCCCCTGGTCCACACAGCCAGCAGACTCTGCTTCTGGGAGGGAGGGGCTCTGCTTAGTAGGGACGAGGGAGAGAGCCCTGGGCACCTTGGCAAGGGACTGCCATTCGAGCCTCGCTTTCCTCCCCTGTGCACTGGGCTGGCAGCTGACCTGCCGTGGTGGTGTGAGACAAGTTCATGGAGGCTGCACTTGGAGTGGCTGCTCCTTCGAAGAGCTCCACAGCTACTAGCTCCCATGATGAGGAACCCCAGGAGGAGAACTGGGCCGGGGGCCTGGATCCCACCCAAACTGGCAGACCGTCATGGCACCGGATGGGGTGGAGAAAGTTATTCCAGAGGAACAAAGGAGTCAGAGCGAGTCGGGCATGCCTGGTGGGAGAACAGAGTGGGCAGAGGCCAAGGGCCCCAGGGGCTCTCCTGGGGGTGACATCAGCAGGATGGACTCCTGGGCACGAGCTTGGACCAGGCCTCTATTTGCCACATGAGCTGTCTCTCCCAATCCTCCTGGCAGCCCAGTGGGGCATGAGGGATTCTGGCCTTCAATTCACTGATGAGGAAAGCGAGGCTTAAAGAGACTGGGTCCCTCTGTGCCCAACAGAGGAGCAGAGCCAGGACTGGAAGCCAATGCCTGTTAGAGCCCATGGGCCCCCCTGACCAGGAACGACCTCTTTTCCCTAAAGTCCTGACAATCTTTGGTGCTGGTGCCCAGAGAGACCTCATCCTGCGGGGGGATAGGCTGGTCCTGGTCCTCGGAGAGCCCACAGTGTCTGTGGCTGGCCAACCTGGTCACCACCCCAGCCCCAGGCAAACGGGATGGCCCTGGGCCTCGAGTTCAGTGAGGGCTGGAGGCCGGAATGGGGCAGGCCCCAGGAGAGACAGGAGCCCTGAGCTCCAGGAGGTTGCAATGTGGGACACTGGGCAGAATGACCCCGGGCCGGAGAGACAGGGGTCCTGGGCGATGCTCAGCCTCTCTCTAGCTGGCGACTGCAGGGGAGGTCCTGAGCCTCAGCTTCCCCATCTGCGCAATGAGGAAATGACTGGGCCTCGTGACGGGCTCTTGGGAGACTCCGCTGAGGAAGGACTTGCGGATCTCTTGCCTGGTGTCCGGAGCGCATTGGGAACCACCTGCCAGGCTGTCACAGTGGTCCTCCTGGGTGCAGGGTCCGGGGAGTCCCTCCTCGGCTTCCCTCCTGCTGCCCTGTCCCCAGGAATAGCCAGCATTCCTTGAGGCAGAGTTGAAGAAGATCCAGGCGACTCTGTGTTGCAGGTGACAGGGGCTCAGAGCCAGAAGGACAGCTGGACACGTTCCATGCCGCCGTCCAGGGCCTGCCCTGTGACACCAGAGCCCACCAGAAATCAAGTCTCCTCCTCGGTGGATCCCAGCTGCTGTGGCTTTAGGCACTCCCTCACTCATTCACTGAGGCTTTCATTCCCTCCTTCCTTCCTTCACTCACTCACTCACTCACTCACTCACTCAGTCATTCATTCATTTCTACTCTCACTCATACTTTTCACTCATTCAGCCCAAATCCTCTGGTCCCTGCTGTGCACCCAGCAATGTGACCTCACCAGTGAGTGTGACCGGGCGTGACCCTTGTCCCCGTGGTTCACATCTGCTGTGTGACATGGAAGACGGCCATCTCTCGGGTGAGGGGGAGTGATGAGCACCAGCAATCCGCTTCTGAACAGAGAGGCCAGTCATGCACAGGAAAGAATGGAGAGAACACGTGCATGGCTCCTCTGCTAGAACAGGAAAAGAAGGAAAAGTTAGGACAAAGAAATATGCCCTGTGTTGAACAAAACATGGGCTCTGATTACAAGTGTGCACTGATTCCTAAAACCAACAAAGAAGAAATCCAGTGTATTGGGGCTTGGTGACACCATTTTTCTGACCAACAATGGCATTTGAGGAAACATCTTCTAGGGCTCACACTTTTCCTAAGGCCTCTTTCACCTCCTAGCACTTCAATCTTCCTCCTTGGAAGCTTCTGTCCTGGCCCCTCCTCATCCAATGGCTCCTCTGCTGTTTGGGGGCCTGCCCTGCGAGGCCACCCTCATCCATCCAGGACTGTCCGCGTCATTGGGACAGGCTGCCCGCATTCCCCCCGGGCCTCATGAGCTCCTGCTTCTTTTGCAAGGCTGGCACTTTCACTTAGGATCACTTGGCGTCTTTCTTTGCAGTGGTTTGCATCGTCATACACTGGGTCCCGCCTGATGACTCCCTGAGGGAGGCCATTTGTCAGCATCTTCCAGGCGAGGAAGCTCAAGTCCAGAAGGCTGTACAGCCTGTCCAGAGACACAGCCAGTGTGGCGTCTCAGCAGAGTTTGGTACCCATGCAGAGGAGGATGGAGGGGAAATTGTTTGCAGGTCTTCCCAGGAAGCGAGAGGGAGGACGCAGGGAGTGAGCCTGGAGGATTAAAGCCTTAGCGGGGTCTGAAGAACCAGCACCACTGTGGTGAGCATCACTCTGTCCCAGCAGGAGACCAGGTCCTGCCTAGACTGGCTCGGTCCCCTCAGGTGGAGGGAACACCCCAGGGCATTCCTGCACAAGGCCGCACAGCCTTGCAGGAGAGGGAGGGCCCATGGGGCAGGAGAGTCCTCAGGCAGGGAGGAGGGATGCAGGCACTGCAGGGGGCCGCTATCAGTCTCCTGGGCACTGGCTCCCAGCTGCAGGGGCACTCAGGTGGGCTGAGGGAACAGGAGTGCGACCACAGCAGTGTCTGCGGCTGGGCTCTCCACAAAGGTCCCGCCCTTCTGCCCAGAGAAAGACTCATCTGCATGGCATTTGTCCTTCCAACACAAAGTGGGGTCCAAGACCACCCCTCCACCCCACCCGCCCGATTCCTTTCCACTCATCTCAAGTGACAAGCAATTCCGAATATTTGATTGGTGTTGGATGCCCAGATACAGTGGTTTTTGGGGCCCACGTTGTAACCTTGCTGGCATTTTCAAGATCTCAGGATTTTGATGCAAAACAGGAAAATGCTGAGGACCCCAGAGAGCTTTCTGGAAGCAAAAAGCTTTGCAGTACTGCCTTCCCACCAGCTCTTCTCAAAATCCTCCAGGCCCTGGAGTCTCCATCTTGGGTGCTCAGATTGCTGGAAGGATGTGCCTTCCAAACGTCCTCAGGGTGGGCTGGCAGGACACACGGAATGGTGGAGCAAGGAATTCAGCAAATCCGCCTCCCGCACAGCAATGACCACACTGGAGAAGCTGGCAGAAAACCACCAGGTCAGCACTCTGCCAAGAGACCGAAGGCACACAGCCCACCGAGGAGCATCTGAGGCTGAGGGAGACCAATGAGAGTCTGTGGGGTTTTCACCCAGGGCAGCTCCCAGCCCCACACCCTCAGTGTCAGGGCCCTGTGACAAGGGCAAGCCTGAAGGCGGCTGCTTCCCTGTCAGAAGTTGCCTACTTGGTTTCTGCACAGGTGGGGAATCCCCAGCCCCTGAGTGTTTCCGGAAACTGTAGCCATCTCAGCGGCAAGCTGCCATGGAAGGTCAACTTTGTAGCTGCCTGAGGTTGGATCCAGAACAGAGCCACAAACTAGCCAGAAAGTGGAGAGGGAGAACCAGGCAGTGAGACAGAAGCAAGGACTTGATGGGCTCCACGCATCCCTGGGGGTCTGGACGGTTGTGCGCACGTGCAGGCCTGTACACACTCAGGAGAGACCAGGCAGGTGCGCATTGTGGGGAGGGTTAGAGACCTGCCACCAGCCCAGGCCCTGGCCCCAGGCCTTGCTGCCTCCCAGAGGGTCCCAGCTGACTGAGGGGCAAAGCCCAGCCCTGTGGGGTCCCTGTCCTCTCTGGGGCTCACATGCAGAGAGGCCTTCCCACCTGGAAACTTCTCCCTGGCCTTCTTCAGAGGGTGAGCCGAGGGGCTCTGAAGGTAGAGAAGGTGGGGAGCAGGGAGGAGAGACTCCTGAGGCCTCAGCCCTCCTGGGACAGGAAGAGAAGGAGCTGGGAGTGGGGAGGGGGACCCTGCTTTCTCTGCCCTCAGTCCCCCTCCGTGTACACCTCCCTCTGAGGAGATGGAGTCCAGGAAAACCTGGAGAACAGAGCTGGTCCCGATGAGTAACACTCCCAGGGAGGAGGATCGGAGCTCAGCCCAGGATGAGCCCAGGGAGGAAGTGAGCCTTTCACCGCGGGACACTCCACTCACGGTCAGTGTGGCCCTGGCAGGCATGCATGTCACTGCCTGTCCGACACACCCCTGTGGAGCGGCTCAGTGGGCAGGGACTGGCCTCTGACCGACAGAGCACAGCACAAGTGATAGGCCAGCCCTCCAGATCTCATTCCCCAGGCTGTCCTTCCCACTTCCTCCCGCTCTTGTGTTCCCTCCTTCTCTCGCTCCCTTTGTTTCTCTCTCTCTCTCAGTCTCTCTTGCCCCTGGACCTAGGGACCATGTATGGATGTCCTGAGCTCCCCTATGTAGAGGTCACATAGGGATGAACCAGGGGCATGCCCTGGACAACAGGGAGAAAGGAGCTCAGCTCTCAGTGAAGCTGATCATGACCACACCCACGGGAGTGATCTCCATAGCAAATCTCACCCTAGCACAGCCTCAGTTGAGGCCACAGCCCCAACCTGCAAGACGCCAGGAGGCAGAGGCTCCAGTTCAGCAGTGCCAGCGTTCCTGCCCACAGAGATGGCAAGATCGTCAGTATTTGTATTTGAGAGTTGCAGGGTTGGGGTGCAATGGAGTCCAGGAGGAGCAGATCCCTCTCGCTGCCTCCCAGGCCCCGGGTCTGGCCTGCCCTCCTCCCTCCGCTCTCCTCCAGGTTCTCTGCAGCCATAGTGCCAGCCTTTCAAACCTCCTCTGGCAAACTCACTTTGGCCTGAGTGTCTCTGCACCAGCAGTGCCCTCTCCCTGGCACACTGCTCCTGGTATGTGCAGGGCTGGCTCCTCCTGTCACTATGCTCTCAGCCAATGTCACCCCGGGGAGGCCTTTGAGACCCTCCTACCCTGTGAGACCCCAGCCCTCCCTGCAGGACACTCTTTCTTGTCGTTCCAGTTCATGCTCTTCTCTTTCACACATCTTGGATGTGGTGCTTTTGCCTGTCTCCCTCCAGACTGAGCTCCTGTGGGGCAGGGACCACTGGGCACTTTTTAGCACCACCCCAGGGCCGACCAGGGCTCCTGGCCCAGGGTGAGGGCTTGGCATACAGCTGCTGAATGAGGAAACAGGGGGATCTTCGGTCCCTCCTTCCTGCTTTTGACCTGCTGCAATGGTGGAGACGAACGCTAGTAATAGGAGGTGCAAGCAGGTTCTGAGGCGAGGGGATGGCCAGCGTGACTTCCACATGACTCCTCTTTTGTCCAGTTGCTCCAGCACAGCTCAGTGGGCCCCCCTGACACTGGAGGTTCCCCCCAGTGGCCAGTACTTGACTGCAGCCACGCCAGGGACAGCACAAAACCACACATTCATCTCTATTGGGGCTTCTCAAGACGGTGGCTCTCTAGGTTCCCAGTGGGACCTACAACACCAAGGACAGTATGAGGGGCTTTGGAAGCCTCCTTCCGCCCGCCCATGTGTTCATTCATCGGCGTCATCTTCACTCACGAGGCATCCTTGCCTCAGCTAGGACAACGACTCCCCTCGACTTCCAAAAGAGCACCCCAACAAAAACCATCTTTCCTTCTACTTTGGCATTGCTGCATCATGCTCTGGCATGTCCTTCTCTAGCCCGATGATCATCCACCAAAGCCCCTGAACCTCTCCCTAATCCACAGGCCTGCAAGGTCTGGGAAGCATTATCCCAGGGTCTTGGAGCATAGTGGGTCATTGATGGAGAACCAAGACCAACAGACACTTTGCAGTCATGTGGATCACTGACTTCAAGCATCCTAATTTATACAGGAGACACTGTGGCCTCACTCCTCTAGCCCCTGTCTACACTCGGGTGTGTGGGGTCATGGAAGGTCTAGATGCCCACAGAGGTTGGTAACTTTCCATTTGAAGATCCTACCCTTAATCCCACTGGGATAGCGACTTTTACCATGAAGGTAACACATATACAGGCTCTGGGGACTAGGATGTGGACATCTTTGGTGACAGCCATCACCAAGCCTACTCCATGGGAAAATTGATCATCACCAGGGTTGCAGTTAAGGAGCAGGGTAACCCTAGGGAGAGATGTGTCCTCAATAGACACTGCCAGGGGAGTGACAGAGACAGAAGTGCAGGGAGTGCCGTGGGGTAGCATCTTCCATAGTGTGGCCTGGGGAGGTTTCTCTGAGGAGGTGATTTAAATATTTTTTATTTAGATATTAATTTCCATACCAAAAAATTCAACATTTTAAAGTGTATAATTCACTCTGAATAGAGAACACAATGTTGAATGAGGAGAACAAAGTTGGAAACTACTTGACTTCAAGACTTACTAGAAAGCTACAGTAATCAAGACAGTGTGATATTGGTGAAAGAAATGACAAATCAATCAATAGAACAGAGTAGAGAGCCTAGAAATAAACCCACAGGAATATAGTCAACTGAGATTTGACAAACGAGCAAAGGCAATACACTGGAGCCAACATCGGCTCTTCAATCAATGCTGCTGGAACAATGGACATCCAGCTGCAAAAATATGAATCTGGACACAGATCTTACACCCTTCTCAAAAATTAACTCTATATAGATCATGCATGTAAATGTAAAACGCAATACTCCAAAACTCTTAGAAGATAACGTAGGAGAAAACCAAGGTGACCTTGGGTATGTTGATGATTTTTTAGATACGACTGAAGGCACAATCCATGAGAAATGGATAAATTGGACTTCATTAAAAGTAAAAAGTTTCTGCTCTGTGAAAGATGCTAAGAGATTGAGAAGACAAGTAACAGACTACAGTAAAATATTTGCAAAAACACATCTCATAAAGGAGTGATACAGGAAATGCATAGAGAACAGTTGAAACTCAATAATAAGGAAACAAACAACCTCATTAATCAATGAGTGAAAGATCTGAACAAACGCCTAAGTGGTTGCTGAAGATTGATGGGGGCAGGAAGAGGGGTGACTCTGCAGAGCACAGAGGATTTTTCAGGCATTGAAAATACTCTGATGGTACCCTAAAGATGGACACATCTTATTCTCTTGTCCAGAGTTATAGAATGAACAAGACCAAGAGTGAACCCTAAGGTAAACTATGGACTTGGGGTCATTATGATGTGCTAATGTAGGCTTATCAATCATAACACATTTATCACTCTGGTGGGAGACGTTGAAAATGGGGGAAGCCGTGCATGTGTGGAGGCAGGGGGCATATGAATAATTTCTGTGCTTTCCCCTCAATTTTCCTGTGAACCTAAGACTGCTCTAAAAAATAATCTTAATTTTTAAAAAGCGTATAATTCAGTGGTTTTTAATATATTCACAAGGTTGTGCAATCATCGATGCTAATGGCAGAATATGTTCATTACCATAAAAAGGTTCCTCATGCCCATTAGCAGTCATACGCCATACTTCCTTCCCCGCAGCCACCGGCATTCTTTAATCTACTTTCTGTCTCTCTGGATTTGCCTATTATGGACATTTCCAATAAACGCAATCACACAACATGTGGTATTTTGGGTCTGGCTTCTTTCATTTTGCATAATGTTTTCAAGGTTCATCCATGTTGTACCAGGTATCAATACTTCATTCCTTTTTACAGCTGAATAATATTCCATTGTATTTATATATCACTTTTGTTGATCTATTCATCAGTGTAAACTGCCAAACTATTTTCCTGAGCAACTCTACCTTTTCGCATTCCCACTGGCAAGCAGTGAATGAGTGAGGGTTCCAACTTCTCCATAGCCTCACCAACACTTGGTATTATTTGGCTTTTTTATTATAGTCATCCTGGTGTGTGTAACGTGATATCTCATTGTGGTTTTGATTTGCATTTCCCTAACAACTGATAATGGGGAGCATCTTTACCTGTACTTATTGGCTATTTGTATATTAATCTGGAGAAATGCTTATGCAAATGCATTGCCCATTTATAATTGAGCTATTTGTATTTTTATTGTCAAGTTGCAAGAGTATACTATATATACTCAACGGTAGACCTTTATCAGATATGTAAAGATGTGCAAATATGTTCTCCCCTTCTGTGGGTTGTCTTTCCACTTCCTTGACCATGTCCGTTGGTGCACAAAAGTTTTACTTTTGATGAAGTTCAATTGACCTATCTTCCTTTTGGTCGCTTGTAATTTGGGTGTCATATGTAAGAAACCATTACCTAATCTGAGGCCATGAAGTTTAGTTGTACATTTTCTTCTAGGGGTTTTGTAGTTTTAGAGCCTACATTTACATTCCTGATCCAATTTGACTTAAGTTTTGCATATGGTGTGAGGTAGGGGGTCAACTTAATATTTCACATGTGGATATCCAGTTATCCCAACGCTGCTTGTTGAAAGACTATTCCTTTGTGATTTTCTTGCCATGTCAACTAATTCTAGAATCTGTGTGTGTTGGGTGTGGTTTGACTTACAGTTGCTTGGAATCATTCTTTATACAAAAGATTTTTTTTTCTGGCCTTGTGGACTTTCCAACAATACATATGTAGACTGGCCATTAGTGAAGAAATCATTTCATTTATTCTGACCAGTTTTCTCTTTGTTTGCTGTGGGTATGTAATTCCACACCCCGTTACTCCCTGATGGCTGGTAGGTCTCATTGCACCATCGTTCTGGACTGGATTATTGAACTACCTTTAAAAGTAGTTTCTCTGCCTCTATTTTTGCCCCACAAATTTATCCTCAATGCAGCAACTGGAGTGATGTTTTAAAAGCAGAAGTCAAATTCGTTGTAAAATCTCATCAGAGGCTTCCTATTACTCTCAGAGTAAAAGTTAAGGTTCTTATCATGGCCTACAAGCCCAACTGAATCGGTCCCACCCTCTCTTTGACCTCATCTCTGGACACTCTTCCCCTGTATTAATCTCTCCAGTCCCTCTGCCCTCCATTATGTTCCTGGTGCATGCCAGGCACTCTTCTACCCAAAGACTTGAACTCTATGCTCCTTCAACCTGGAATTCTCTTCCACCTGATGATTTCACAGTTCATTTCCTTCATTATCTTTAATTCTGTGTTCAAATGTCACCTTGGTGAGGCTTGTCACAACCATGCCATTTAAAGTAAAACTATCCCCTAGTCCTGACACTCCTTAAACAACTTGTTCCACTTACATTTCTCCCCATAGCACTTATCATCTTTTAAAATAATATGTAATTATGTGAATCAGTGTTCAATCAGGACACAGAAACTGTGCAAAAGATTGAGCAGGAATAGTTTAGACAATGAAAAAATAGTATAAAAGTGTAAAGAGAACTATAGAGAATAGCCCAGAATTACAGTAGAGTAGCTAAGAAAGAAACAAATGTGGGAGAGGTCCACTTCTGCAAGGCTGCGTCCAGACTTTGTCGGAGAAGGTGTGGCTGCAGTTCAGGGATGGTGGAGGAGTTTGCTGGTTGCCAAGGGCCAGAGCTGGTCCATGGTCAGAGCAGCATTCAGCGGGTAGGGAAATGTAGGCCGACAGTGGCAAGTGGCAAAGTTCTGTCCCCTCCCAGGTCCAGGTGGGCTGAGGATAGGACACCTACAGGACTCACCGGGATTCCACTTGTGGGGGTGCCACTCAATCCCCCTAGGAAGCTATCCAAGGGGATCCACTGATTCCATTGTTGATCACCCACTGTGGGTGAGTGCCTGTGGACATCCCCAAATTGTGCCACTGCTGGTTGTACACCAGGAGAAAGAAAATGAAAAAACCTGGAAGCACCCTGGAACCAGGAAGGAAGCCCCTTTGCCCTAAGCATTCTGCTAACAAAGCTTAACCCCTTCCAGGTGCAAGAGAGAAATGCCTACTGGGTCCACCTCCATCATTGAAGAGCAAACAATGGAGGGCAACACATTGATCTTGTATTAAGGGGCAATCCATTGATAACTGGTATCATAATTCACTGACTTATTTTATTTTATGTTTTCCATGCTTTTATTTCCAACGTACCTCTATTGTTATATTCGTAGTAAGTTTTTTGAAGACAGCATATGGTTGTATCATGGTTTTTAATCTACTCTGCCAATCCCTGTCTTTTAGTTTGCATGGTTAGTCTATGTACATTTGCTATAATCATTAATATGTAAAGGCTTGTATTTGTTTCCTAAGGCTGCTGTAAATAGTGCTATAAGCCAGGTGGCTAAAAAATAAACATTCATCCTCTCACAGTTCCAGAAGGAGAAGTCTGAGATCAAGTGAGATGGGGAAGGTAGAAAATCCAATGCTAATGAGATGGTCACTATTGTGGGCAACTGGGACTCAGTCTTCCTGAAGATCCTCTGAGAAATAGGGTGGAACCATCTCAAGACTGTCCCATGGGGAACAAGGAGCTGAGGACTATTAGCCCATCAGTTACCATCTCTACTGACTCGGTAGGTGAATTCACCTGCACTTCTGGTGTCACCATGTGTGTCATGGGAAGCACAGGGGAACAGAGGATGCAGGCATTGAGATTGGAAGCTGTGACCCTCTCAGTGTGCAGGAACTGCAGCTGCAGTGGGCTGAGGGGGTGGGCCATCAGCACTGTCAACCATAGTCCACACCTTGCACTGCACTGATGCACTCATGCTCCAAACCAAATCCGTTCTGGCAAATTCTGGAACTGAGGCATTAGGTTGGCAACCAGCCAGAATCTCTAAAATAGTGAAGGGAGATGATTAGTAGAAACAAGGTACAGTCCCAGCTTTCCGGGTGGTCTTGGGGCCTTAAATGGCATCCATCCTGCCTCCTCTCCTGCCCCTTCTCCATGTCCACCTATCCCAGCCAGCAAGCCCTGTGGTCTTGGTGATTGTTTGGTAGTGCCATGAAAACCTTCTTGTTCCCATATGCCAAGGAAGGCCCAGATATCATCCCCGTTAGTGAGACATCTGGGAAGTAGCAGCTGTGAGGAGCTGTGACCACTCTGAGATTCAAAGGAGAGGTTGCGAGAGGTGTCAACAGAATTGATGACATATACAGCTGTGGAGTAGAGGCAGTCATCATGGTGTGGATGGTATGAGGGTCTCCCATCATAAAGGGATGCACCCTCGTGGCCTGTTTGTGCCTCACTCGGCCCATTTATCCAAAGGGAATGAGATTTGAGACCTGTCTCATGGTACATGAGGCAGTCAAAGCTGAGGAGAGAGGTGAAAGCATTTTGGAAAGTCGGAGTTCTAGAAGAATGAATGTAAGCAACTTGCAGTATTGTGGGTTTGGACAGGCTCTGATGGATCCTGGTCCCTGGTCCCACTCCAGGCTGAAGGAGGGAGGAGCCCTCATTCACTGAGCCTTCTACCTGTCAGGGGAGCTGGGTCTTCATAGGCCCACTCAGCAGAGCCTTACAAAGATCCAAAGTGATCGAAGTTGTGGGTGCCCCTGTGGAGAGGAATCCTCTGAGGCTCAGAGAGATTCAGTAACTGGTTTATTCTTGAATGAACGAACGACCAAGACCACCTAGCACGTGGATGGAGCTCCTCCCTACAGGCCATCGAACTCGTGAGACCTGGGAATCAAGGCTTTCCCTTTGGGGAACCTAAATCTAACAGAGAAGATGGGCAGTGAACGTTCATGGGGAGAAATGAGCAGACGATCCAGAGAGTAATGAGTGCTCTCCAGGAAACACAGCCTGGCCTCGGAGTGCAGAATGAAAGGGGTGGCACAGCCATATCGCTCCCTCCTGTGGCCTGGGGAAACCCCTCTGAGCAGGTGATATTTAAAATGATCCTGAGACATAAAATAGTGCCCCCAATGCCAGGAAGATGTGGCGTGAGGGTCCCAGGCCCAGGGCGAGCAAATTCAGGGGCCCCAGGGCAGGTGAGAGCTCGGACTCTGGGGACCCTGTGGGACACAGCTGATTGCACACCCTGTCTCTGCTGTTCTAAAGCTCAGTCCCTCTCCCCTCAGCAGTGAGGGGCCACTTACCAGAGCACTGGCTGAAGATCCAGCCCTGGGATCCTGGGGGAGGGGGATGGGCGGGAGGGTAAGGAAGCCCTTGGCCTTCCCTCCGTGACTGGGAGTGCAGACACGCACCCCTGCCCCTTCTGATAATGTCCTCATCCAGATGGCTCACCTGGAGTAAGCACCCTGGGAGGCACAAAAAAGGGATGGCATTATATGTCTTTTATTCTGTGGTGGCACTTAATTGTCACTCATTAGATTCCAACAATAATGACAGTCCACCTCCCCTGATGCAGAATTGGCCGGGATGCTAGGTGGGAGGGGTGTGGCCAGTGCCAAGTGTTCATGGGCAGGGGCCGAGCTGGGCATAAAGAGCAGTGCTGTGAGGACTCGCACAGCCTCCTCCAGACCCCAATGACCTGCCAGCGGCTGATCCCTGGAGATGAAGGTTCTGTTCCTGACCATCATCCTCAGCCTGATCACAGCCCTGCAGGCCCAGGACCCTCTGCTCTTCCCCTTGGAGAAAGAGAATGTGAGCCCAGGGAGGGGCAGGGAGAGAGGTATGGGGGAAAGGTGGTGACTACCTGTTGGCCAGCAGTGACCGGTGGCACTGTTTTAGGAAGTGTCATTCAAGGTCATAGCTCTGACCCTGTGCTCCCTGCATAGTGTGGTCAGAGGAGCAGGAGGCTCTGTTCTTGTGTCTTCAGACAGGGCTGCTCGTTGGGCCCAGAGGCTGAAGCAGGGGAGCGGGTTCAGCATAGGGACTGTTGGTCTGACACTTTGGGAACCCAGAGGCACTGAGGACCCTGTGGAGTAGAGACTCATCCAGGGCCAGGGCCCGGTCCCAGCAGAGAAGAGACTCATGGGGTGGGAGACCCCCTGCCTCTGTTTAGGGTTGGGAACCCTGAATGCTGGGCTTGTTCTAACAGAACCCAGGGTGTGGATGTGTGGGGCCCAGCCAGCCTTTGGAGGACAGCAGCCGGGGTGCTGGGGATGTCTGGTGATGGCTGCAGCCCATGCACCGGGGATGGGGGTAGTGGGGGAAGGAGGAGATTCTGGGCCATGTCCGTGCTGGACTCACAGCCCCCACCCTGCTGAGATCATAAGGACGTGGTATGTGAAGGCCGTGGTGGCTGACAAGGACATGCCTAAGGAGAAGAGGCACAAGAAGGTGTCCCCCTTGACAGTCACTGCCCTGGATGGTGGAGACTTGGAGGCCACGGTCACCTTCATGTGAGTGTTGCCTCCCAAGGGTCCTGCTCTCCCCTCCTCCTCTCTCTCCCCAGGCTGCGAGGTGGCCCAGAGCAGCCCCTCTTCGTGCCTCTTCCCATCCCAGTTTGGGATGTGGGTAAAATGAATGTCCCCCTGACCTTGAAGGGAAAGAGTCCAGACTGTGGGGGGTGACAATGAATTTGTGGGGACACCAGGGCAGGGACCCATGTGCCAAGTGAGCTCAGGTTGGCTCAACTGTGTTTTCTGACAGCCTCTCCCTCCGCCTCCCGTTTTCCCAGAAGGGGGGCCAATGCCACAAGAAGAGAGTTGTGATGCACCAAACTGAGGAGTCTGGCAAATACAGCGCCCGTGAGTCCCAGACCAGGCTGTGCGACATTCCCTGCCAGAGCCCAGGCCTCCCCTTCTCCTGAGGCCGCCTGCTGCCTGGAAGTCCCTGCCCTGTCCCCTCCCAGGAGCAGCTAACCACTCCCTTCCCAGGAGTCTCCTTGTCCTGACATTGGACAGGTTTCTCCACAGCAGGGATGACAGTACCAAACCCTCCCTCTGGATGGTCCTAGCAATTCAGCTTGCAGAGAACCAAGGGTTGAGGATGAGGATGCAGGGCGGGGCACGTGCTGGGAGAACAAAGGACAGAGCCCCAGCCTCTGATGTTTTCTGGCCTCTAGTGACTCCACTGCTTGGGTTGGAACCTTCCTCATGAGGAGTCTCCCTCTCCAGAGTGGGGTCCATGGTTCTGAGCAGCAGTGTGTGCTCGGCACAGGACCAGCTTGAGCACCTGGACTATGGGGCAGTCAGTACAGCTAGGGTGGCCGAGAAACTGAAACGTTCCAAAATGTTCCCTAATGTCTCAAATATTTTCTGCAAGAATGAAGACACTAAAGACCAATTTTCTCTCTGTCTGTCTGCAGTTGGGGGAAAGAGGCACATGTACATCCTGGACTTGCCAGTGAAGGACCACCACATCTTTCACTGTGAGGGCCAGCTCGGAGGGAAAGCAATCCGCATGAGAAAACTTGTGGGTAAAAGGTTGCTGCCCCAGGTCCTCAGAGATCCACCTCTCCTGACCCGCCCACACAGTCTCTGCTTCTAGAAGCCAGTGGAACTGGCTTCAGTCCTGATTCTGGGGAATATGAACCCCTGCTTCTGTCTTTGGGGGCCTGGCACAATTTGCTGCCCTGGGGTGGCCAGTCCGAACTCCTTCAGTGAGCTGACTTCTCACAAAGGGGACATGGACACAGCTGCAAAGTCCCATCTCCTGGGGTCTGGGGCGTGAGGCCAGGTCAGCATGGGGGAGTGCACTGTTGCTGACAGAGGTCTTCTTGTGGCAATGACCCTCCAGAGTGGGATGAAGCCCAAGAATTCTCTGACCAGAGAGCATCACAATTCCTCCAGGCCATCAGCTTCCTCCAGGCCATCAGCTTCTTCCAGGTCAGGGGTGTGACCCTGCAGCTTGGCTTTGAGAGTGGGCCTGGGACCCAACGGGCCCTCTGTCTCGGAGTGTCTCCCTGGCTATCCTCCTTCACAGGAACCTATCACCTGCGTGGTGGCCTGTCTCCTCCGGGCCTAATCAGTATCCACTTTCAGGCAGAACCCTCCATCTCAGCCTCAGCCATTACAGGGCAAAACCCCCCAAGTGCTGGGAGGTGCTGTCTCCTCTTGGGGTCTGCTTCCTGAACCTGGGGCTCACCTGGTCACCTCGCCTACAAGTAGAAATCCCAACATGAGCCTGGAAGTCCTGGAAGAATTTAAGAAATTCACAGAGCGCAAGGGATTGCCACAGGACATCATCATCATGCCCATCCAGATGGGTAAGAGGACAACTCTGCCCAGGTTCCCTGTGTCCACGCTGCATGCCCATCTGTCCCCTATCTCCTTCCCTATGTCCCCAACAGGTTCCTCATGTCCCACTGTGCCCTTCAAGTCCCTCTGTGTCATCCATGACCTTCCTCTCCCCTTCCCCTGCACCCCCATGGGGGAGACATCAGCGCTGTGTTGTGTCACAGGGGCACAAGGGCCCCACTCCGGGTCTTTGTTATTGGTGTCAGAGCTGCGGCTTGATGGGGTCTTGGCCCTTGTCTAGGGTCTCTTCTCATTGCTGAATTTTCCTTGGTTTCTACAGAAAGCTGCATTCCTGAACGTGACTAGGGTAACTCACCTTTGAAGCAAACAAGAGTCCTGGGTTCAAAGGAATGTCAAGAGTCACCAAGGCACCCCCAAGGTGGAGACAAGAGGGACTCCATGTGAGCCAGGCAGAGCCTTGTCTGCTCTGAGATCCCCTCTGGGATTTGATCCTTACTTGGGATGTCCGTCCCCGAACATCATTCATGGGACATTTAGGGACTCCTTTTTTCCTCTGTGTAACTTGGGACCAATGGGCCAGGGTCTGTCCTCCACCACACCCATGCACCTGCTGGAAGTGGGAACCTGCCCTCCATGCCGCAGCCCTGAAAGCATTGCATCTGCCCCCCACACTGCCACCCCTGAGAACCCCGCACCTGCCCCCTCCTCCCCTCCCCAGTCCTGGACTCATTGACCCTCTCCCTTCTTTCTAAGGCTGGGGGCACCAGGACCCCACAGCAGCCCCAGGGTGGCACCACCAGGACCCTCTGTCCTGCAGCACATGGAAGGAGCCCCCACCTCTAGGGCCTGACCTGCTCCATCCCTCCTTCTACCCTGAGTCTGCTTCCTCCCTCAGGCCTGCAACCCCTCTCCTAGTTTGACATAAAGAGCTTCAGCAGTTCCTGGTGACTCTGCCTGTCTGTGGGGTCCCTCACGTGAGCTGGGAACTGGGAGGAAGTGGGAAAGCCAGGAAAGGCAGGGCAGGAGGACTCATCTATGTCTGGATTCTCCTTGAGAGTTAGAACAATCCAATGGGTATTAGAGTCCAGGCTGAGGGGTGCTACAGCTCTGACCAAGGGCCTGATGGGGGACAGGTCTGACACCCAAGAAGTTCAGGTTCTGGCTGGTCACGTGGTTGGGGAGAAGGGATGTGAAGATAACAGGGTCGGATACAGCCCAGAGGTGATGACATGTGTGCAGGTGGGGATCACCTGGCCCCCTGATTCCCAACTGCCTAGATGTGGTGACAGGAGTGCTGGGAGGCTGCCTTTGAGGGTGCAGGCAGGAGACCAGGCTTCCCCAGGCCACCAGGATGGGGACAGCAGGACCCTGGAATCCCAGCCTGGGTGGGACTCTGCTCCTGCCCCTTCCCCCAGGCCTGGCTGGACACATGCACTGCCCCTGGGGAGGGAGCCACTTCAAGAGGGAGCTTGTTTACAATTGCAATGTCATCACTATGGTTTCCCAAATCACCCGGGGCTTTGCAGTGACAGCCAGCCAACTGAGGTCAGGGTCTCCTTGCTCGTGGTGGGAGAGGTGAATGCAGCCCAGCCTCCCTAGGGACAGGGCGGGGGGTGCCAGGAGCTCCCTTCAAGCAAGGTCAGTGCACCTTCCAAAGTCCCAGGCCCAAGGTCCCCGGTGGGATGGCCAGCATCCCTGGGCCTCTCCCGGACACAGCAGGTCCCAAATGCAGACTTCTGGGACCCTGGCACTTGTATGCTCCTTCCTTGACAACGAAATACAAGGTAGGGAGTCCCTGCGTAGTGCAAGCCCCCCACAGGTTGAGGTGGTGGACAGGGGGCCAGGCAATCACAGGTTACAAATGCCTTGGCTTTGTATTTTCAGCTTCCATAAGGATGACAGTTCTTATACCACTGTCCCTGCATGGCACAAGGCCATCAAGGCAGGAGCCTGGGAGGAGGGAGCCAGTGGAAGCCTCTGTGCCTGCAGGCCCCTGTCCTGGGATTTGAGGGCCCTGTACCATTTGTCTACCTGGTGGGGGCCTGCCCCTAAGCAGCGGTGTCCCTCTGATGTGGCTGTTCCAGGGGTCTGTGCAGAGAAGGGGCTGTGAGATGGCCAGGGTCAGGGTTCAGGGTCCTCAAGGGTCGAGGGGTTAAGACTTGGGGTAGGGATGCTAAGACCTGACAGGTGACAATCCTCAGCATAACTTCCCCAGGGCACATCCCTCCAGCTGGAGAACAAGTGGGCAGAGCTAAAGAATCCCTGTGCCCAGCCCATGGGCTCATACAGAGCAGATTTTCAGGGTCTGTCTTCCTAATTGGGGGGCAGCAGAGTTCCTACATGGAGTCTTTTCTTTGGTCTGGGAATCCAAGTCCAGTACCTGCCCCATCACTGTCTGCCCCACAACAGCCTTTGCCCTGCCTGAAAGCTATTAGGTGTCCAGTCTGTACTGGGCAGTGGTCTTCAGTGGATTCCTGGACCCTGGAGGGCCTGGTGTCTGGGGAGGACCTTCATGGGCAAGATGGGGCAGAACAAGTGGAATCTTAACAGAATCCTGCAAACCACACTTCCCATGGGACAGGACCCTGTATGGAGCCCAGGAAGACCACAGACTTTCTCAGAGAGGCAGCTGGCATCCTGGGGACTCAAGTCCCTGCGGTCAAACCACCATGCTTTACTCCCTACCTGGACTTCATTCTGGGTGGAGCCCAAGGAGTGTCCCTGAAATGAAACCACCCCAAACAGGCCCAGGTCTGAGGTCCTAGCTGTCGTGGCCTCAGAGCAATGGGTGGACACACAGAAAGAAGAGTAAGAAGTGGACCCCACACAGAGTTGATCTTTCTTGCAGACATGACACTTCTATTTCTCCCTTTCTCCTCCTGGTTTGTTTATCTGGTTTCTTGCTGAGTTGGGTCCTCTGAGAATTGGCCACTGAGCTGGGTAAGAGAGCAAGAGGGGTTTCAGGGTTGCTACCTGAGAAAGATCACGAGGGAGGAAGCCAAATGAGGCAGGAGACCCTCCAAGCAGCCTAGCTGGCCCAGCGGGACTTGGGAGCCATGGCTGCTCACGGAGGAGCCTGCAGGGTGGAAAGGCCAGCTCAGCACTCTCCTCCCCAATCTCCTCTTGTGCTCAGTCCTGGAGGCGCTGCCACTGGTGTCTTGAGCCAACTGTCATCCTTGCAGCTCAGTGGCAGGCTCTCTCCTGAAGGGGCTCAGAGAATCACCCTGCGTGGACACTGTAGCCCACCTGTCATGTCCTGAGCACATGTAAACACCTCTGCTCACCTTTGGGGAGCAGCTCCTCCAGGTCCTGGGAATCCTCCTTTCAGGAGGACACTCAGAAGAGAGAAGACAGCGGTCAAACCACAGCACCCGACCCACCGTAGCTGATCCTGGGGCCAGACTGACCCACACAACCACCCTTCAGTTGTTGCTTCTCTGTGCCACACACCGAGACCCCCTCCATCTCAGTGGGGCCCAGATGGATGACCCAGATGTTCCTGTTTACTTGCGGGTCAGAGGGCAGTGTATGTCTACTCATGGTCCCCACACATGGGAGCACCACGTCTGCATAGATGAGCACTCGACCCCTGACCTCTAGTTAAGAAGGTGTTGGGAAGAACCATCCGGATCAGGATTCAGGCTGGTCTCCTCCTGAGGGACCCAGTTCAGGTCAGCCCAGCACTTAAAAGGCCCTGCTATGCAACTCAGCAGAAGGAAATGACTCCCCACTGCTGAGGAACTGCCTCTGTGGGGGCTCACTGACCTCAACTCACCCCTTCCAGGGTCAGCCTTGAGGGGGCCCAGGCCACAGGTGCGGATTGCCTAGGCCACTTGGCCAGCTAGGGTCGCTAACCACTGCACATTCGCTCCACATCAAGTTCAGAAACTCCACACAACTCCGACCCTCCCCTTCTGAGAGGCACAGCCCCAGCCTCACCCCTTCACTAACTAATTCCAGAATATGTTCATCACCCTACAAAGATCCCTCAGGCTTTAGCAGTCACATCTCATTCCTCCCCCTTCCCTGACCCCTGGCAATCACTAATCTACTTCTTATCTCCCTGGATTTGCCGACTCTGAACATTCTTATAAATGGAGTCCTGCAATATGTGGCCTTTGGTGTCTGCCTTCTTCCACCCAGTATCACGTTTCCAAGGTCCATCCATGTTGCAGCTGTGTCAGAACTTCATTTGCTTTATGAGTGAATGCTATCCCATTGCTTGGATAGATCGCATTCGGTCATCCATTCTTCAGCTGGTGGACATCAGGGTTGTTTCCACCCTTTGACTATTGTGAATAGTCAAACCTGAGCTGTGTCGTGCCCACCATCAGCGGTGATGAACGTCCAGCAGAGGAGCAGCATGGCCAGGGCTGGAGGGTTCTGGGGCCTGGTAAAGGTGGAATCATGAATCCTTTGGAGCAGGAACTGGGTACCTACCTGCACTTGGTTAGGGTCTCAGTCCTGTTATTCTGAGCCCCACATGGACCTGGGCCAGAGTTTTCTCTTGTGTCCTTGGTGACATCTCCCAGGCACAGCAGAGCATCTTCCTGCCCTCTAGTGGAGGGGGGACCTCAGTGAGGCCTTGGACAGGTTTCCATTCACCATAGGTCCCTCCACCCTTTTCAGCAAGAACTGTACCGGGTAGCAGTGGGAATGTCGTGGAGCCTCCCCTTACCATACCTAGGCACACACACACAGACACACTACAGACACACTTGCTGCACAATGTAAACACAGAGAGACACATACGCAATTGTGCACATGCACACACTCAGACAGATACACAGAGACTATTATGCACACAGAGAGACATATACACACGTGTGCATGTGCACACGTGTGTACATGTCTACATAGGGATATACAGGTGCACAAATGAACATGTAAATTTGTGTACAAATGCATACACGACTGCACACATAGACACATATGCAGATACACATACATGCGCACACACACTTAAGCACACATGCACAGGGGCAAGATGATGCCATTTGCATTTGGTGGAAAGTTCTGGGAGCAAAATGGAGGAGGAACGAGGGACAGGGAAAGCAGAGGCCACTCACGATATTTCAGTCAGAGATCTCATCCCAATACTTCCAAGTCTCGAGGTAGGAAAGGGGCAGCAGCAGCAGAGGGAGGAGGTGGACTGCCGGCATGCATCTGAGCAAGCCCCCAGGTGGTGTGGGGAAAAGAAGTGAAGGGTACAGAGGGTCAGCGAGGTCTCCCAGGGTCTCAGTGGGAGCAGTGATGAGAATACAGAACACAGGAGCCAGGGTACATTTGAGAGGAAGGAGATCAATTCCGCCTGCAGGGAGAAAGGCAACTGCAATGGGAGCCGTGGGCATCCTTGTGGGGATCTTTGGAGCTGGCTGGATGATTTGCTTGGAGTTCAGGAGGTCTGGCGGGAAAGGGGAGGTGAAGGGACGTCAGCTCCAAGGTGGGATCTGTAGCCTGGACTGGACCAACTCTCCCAGCAATGCTCGAGGGCCGGGGCTTGTCGAGGATCCCTGGGGCTCGTACAATAAAGGCCAAGGGGAGGTGGAGGATACACACAAGGAAGCCGTTGTTTTATCTTGCTAACTCTCAATGCAGATGTTTACTACTTCCCATTCCGATGACATTCTCCCTTCCAGATATGTTTTTTCAGAAGGAATCAAACCCAAGAGTAATGATGGCTAATTAGAGAAATTTAAGAACATCCATTCACAGGACCCAAACAATATAATCACCACCTACATGGCAAACTTGAAAGGCCTTTATGAAGGTCAGGGAGTGGCAGGATCCTGTCTGCAGGTCAGCCTAAGCCAGAGGATAAAAGGGCAGCTGGCAGGCCAGGTGAGCAGGGAACAGATATAGGGGCTCCCACTGGGCCATGCAGCCCTCCCTCCTGAAAGCATGGCTAAGTCTGCTCTCTGTGCTGAGAAGAGGGGACCCAGTTTATTCCCACCCACACTGAAAAGGTGAGGTGAGAATATCAGTAGGGATGAGCAGTTGGCCTGTACAGGTCCCAGGTCAGCCACCTTCACTGGCTTAGAGTCTCAATTCTGTTATTCTGAGCATCAGGTGAGCTTGGGCCAGAGTCTCCTCTCGTGTCTTTGGTGATGTCTCCCGGGGAGAACGGAGCATCTTCCTGACCACTGCGTGAGTGGGGAGTTCAGAGAGGCCTTGGACAGATTTTCGTCCACCATAGGTCCCTGCCAACCCCTTACTCCTGGTGAAATTATGGGCAAGTCAGGTAGCCTTTCTAAGGTGGAGTTTCTTCAGCAAAGTCATGGTTTGGAAGGAACTTTGCATATTTTAAGTCTACCTATTAATGTGAAGAATGTTGTCCCTATTATGTGTTTATAGTTTGCAAGGTACTACACTGTGGTCAATATTAAAATTCAAACACATTATTATCAAACATGTTATAAATTTCCAAAATCCATAGTGCTGTTGAAACAATATTTGAGGTCTGCAAATATCTAGATGACACCAAGTTCCCAGTCCTTACACGGGGACCATCGCAGCCTCACCTCCCTGGGACCCCTCTGTGCCTCTTCTTGGTATTTTTGTGACCTGGACCGCCCTGACACTCGGTCTTGGGCTCCAGGCCTCCCTAACACCTGACCTCCCACTAAAGAGTCCAGCGTTTCTTCCCCCTCTCTGCCCATTTGTCTCCCCATGTCCACCTTTCCTCTCTGGGTGATTGTCAGCTTTCCAGCCTAACTCTTGTCCACCTGGGCCTGAGGAGACAAGTGGTCCCCTCTCTTTGCCTTTTCTCTGGTATATGCCCATGTCTGGATCTTCCCTCTCCCTCACCCATGAAAGGATTGTTTCATTCAGTCCTGAGATTTAACCTCAGCATCTCAAGGAACGTGAGCCGCAGAAGACAGAGGGATGAGGCAGGAGCTGGTGCTGGGAAACCAGATCCTGGTGGGTGGCCATGTCCAAGATCTTGGGAATAGCATGAATATGTGTGCTCATCATCGGAACAAAACTGCACTTGATTTCAGGGGACAGAGCTTGACAATGGTAATGGTTGAGAGGATCTGGAGCCCTCAATAGCATCAGGGCAGAGGAAGGGCCGGCCACACAGTCATAATAATTTTTATCCTATGTTCCCAAATTACCTAGTAAATGGATAGATAGATGGTGAATAAATGGATAGTGGGTGGGTGGGTGGATGAATGGATAGTGGATGGTTGATGGAAGGACTGAAGGATGGTGGGTGGATAGCAGGTGGATGGATTGATAGTAGGTAGTGAATGTATGGTGAAAGGATGGAAGGATGGTGGATGGATGGTGGGTGGATGGATGGATGGTGGTTAGGTGGGTGATAGATGGATAGTGGATAGATGAGTACATGGATAGATAGATCAATGTATGGAAGGATGGACAGATGTTGCATGGATGGGGGATAAATGACAGGATTTTGAATGGATAGTGGGAGGAGGGATGAATGATGGCTGCCTGGCTGGATAGTGTATAGATGAGTAGATGACTGGATGGATGGAAACAGATGAGGGATGCATGGTGGATAGATAGGTGGGTGGGTGGGTGGATGGATGGATGGATGGATGAATGGATGAATGGCTAGATGGATGGAAGGATGATGGATGGATGGATGGTGAATGAATGGATGAATAGATGAGGGATAGATGAATGGATGAATTAAATGGTGGATGGATGGCTTGTGGATGTGTGCACGATGGATGGTGGATAGATGGATGGATGGATGGATGGCTAGATGGATGGATGAATGAATACCTATGAGGCAACGATTGCCAAGGCACACTTGGACACTTCTAAGGTAAGTGAGCCTAATCCAATTGAGCATCACTGTGAGCTCTATGCACATCTGCTCCATCTACTGCTCTTCCTTTCTCATCCCTTCCTTACTCTGGATTGGGGAGATGTCCAATTCTGACAAGGTTGTGGCCCTTTCACAGTTCTCCTCTCAATGAGCTCATCAACAGCCCCTCCCCTTCAGGATATTAGGGTCTTGGCAGCTTCTGTGGAAATCTCATCGGACATTTCCCACCAGTGTCAGCTTCCTCAGCTGACGCGATGGGACGGCAGACTCAAGTGGAGGGACAACTTGCTGTTTGCCTCTCGTATCTCCATCAACCATATGATCTCTTTCCTTGTTTCACCTGACTTCACAGCCCATTTTCCTGAGCTATGGAGGTCTGCTCTGATATTAGTCATTTTAAAGACATCTGGGCTCAGTCCCTTCAATCTTGTTACATTTTTCTCCATAAAGCCCTTATTACCGACATCTTTTTTCCCAAGCTTTCAGGAAAATGGTATACAAAGTGCTGAGCAGGAACCATTGATATCACCAGAGTAAAGTGATGCCATCCCTGCCACCTTTTGGATTCAGAATGAACTTCAAGGTTTTTGGAATTCAGAACGCACAACATGGGGGTGTCCCTCCCTCTCGTCCCACCCCTGAGCTCCCCAATACCAATCCTGGGGTACTGGAAACAGGCCTCATCTCCTACCTGCACATTGGAGCCAGGCAGTGGCCTGCCATATAGGTCCTATGTCTTCTAATTATTAATGTGCTGGTGTTTCTAGGACACTTCACACGATAAAGATGATAGTGGTGTTAATGAAAATAAGGGAAAGTCACCACCATGTACTAAGAACTAATTACAGTGTGGTTCCCTGGATAATGCTTTACTTGCCTTCTCTCATTTACAACCTGCAAAAGCCCAGGGCTGTGGGTATTTGAGGAAGTGGAGGCTTCACAGTTCTCACGTGAGCTGGAAGGTGAATAGACTGATAGGCACTGGGGATCTCTGAGCCCAGAGTGCAAGCTCCGGACTGGCTTCTGCTGAGACAAAGAACAGAGGTCTCTTGTCTACAAGACAGGTGGGCAAATGGGCCAGGAGCAGCCATTGTCATCCTCTTGTACCCAGTGGGGCCCCTGGTGGACTCACCTGGCAGCTCAACTCTGTAAGCTAGATGGGCAAGGAAGAGGTTTGGGGTATTCTCCATAGCACACCAACAGCCTCTCTAGGATCCTGTTGGGAACTGTCAGCAAGACAAGAATTATGCGTCCTTAGACTAGGCCTTATGGGGGAATTGTGAAAGTCACTTAGTGAGAGGCAAAATGCTCTGTTCCTCAGGGGGAAGTGGGGCTAGTCAGGGCATTGACTGTTCTGTTAGCTCATTCCATTCAGCCTACCACATGTGCTGGGTGTTGTTTACACCATTCTGGGCACTGGAGACAAGGTAAATAAGATGAGGTCCCCACTCAAACTTTCAAAGTCTTCTTGAGTGGCAGATGGGCAAGCTTTACCCAAGAGGAATGCCAGTCCTGAAGCCTGCAACCCACAGCCTCACTGTGCTTGAGATGGGAGAACTTCACCCAGGAGTGATCTCCTGGCTGAGGTTGGGGGAGGAGGAGTTTGCAAGATTCACTGGACAGTCTCCTGACCATCCATGCTATGCGGCCACATCAGCAATGCCTGGGGACATTTGTGAGGGAGGTCACGGAGGTTCACATGCTTCAGGAGATCATGGCAGTAGAGTGTGATGAGAGGTGATGACAGGGGCTATGGGATTGAAACTATCCTTTCATTTTTTTTCAGCAAAGATGCTGCAGAACCCCAGTTCAGTGTCCTTGGTGTATTGGGTTGGGACTGACAAGGCAGGGGCTGGGCTTAATGGATAAAATGGTGGCACAACCCTGGGTTGGAAGAGGCAGGATGGGCATTGAGAGAATGAGGAGCGTGCCCTTTGGTTGACAAGTCAGTATTCACCCCCTGGAAACCTTGGGATGCTTCCAATGCCAGAACAGGTCTCGAAGACAGCTCCTGTTTTCTAGGAAGGCAAGTGGATGCAAACTGTTTATAATGCCCTTTGTGGAATCATTGCCTCAAAATTCAAAATCTGGTAGTGGCCACTGGCTCAGCTGCATGGATGGCCTTGGTTTCCAGGGGGCAGCACTTTTGCTGGAATGTGCCAGGTGACCACCCAGTCTGTGAATCTGGGTGAACCACCATGTGACAGACTCAGCTCCTACTGTACTGTGGAAACCTCAGATCTCTACTTGGGGAGACAGTTTTTCCTCCACTGCTCAGAGCTGTCAATCATCCTGGCTCCTCCCCACCCATAGCTCATGTTCTTTCCACACCCCATCCAAGGACCAACTTTCTCCAGTTTTCCACAGTCCGGGCACGCCCTTCCGTGATCACCCCTCCACCTGTGAACCTGTCTCGCTGCAGCTGGCCTTGTGCCCAGGGACAGGACAATTGTGCTTCCCCGGCCTCACAGGATCCCCACCCTCAGCGGACACAAAAGTTGCTGGTACAGAGCCTGTCACCTCGTCTTATTTCATTCAGAGACCAGGTCAGGAAGTCTCAAGTTCAGGTCACCTGCTCCTAAGCTCCTGCAGCAGTTGAGAGAACTCGTGAAAACAAGCCTCCGGCAGCCTTGGCTGATGACAGCGATCCTGAGGCCAGCAAAGAGACGCAGGTTGGACAGCCTCCCTGCCGGCCACCAGCCGTCTCCACTCTGCACTGCTGGGGATCTGGGCCTGCATCCCTCCTGGCCACGCAACTCCCTGCATCGGGGTTTCCCCCACGTCTGCTCTTCCTCCTTCAGGCATTAGGACCTTCCCCAACCCCACAGACCACAAGGAGTCCAACATAGCTCTAACCCATGTCACCTCCAGGGTGGCAACCCACCATCAACGTCTGGTTCATCCTGGAGAGAGACCACGGTATCGAGTGCTTCAGGGACAAGATGAATAATCAGGGCATGAAGATGATGAAGCTCTTGAGTGGGGCTCTCCACAGAGCAGGAGGCACCTTAGGGACAGTGGCATGGCCACAGAGAAGGGGCTGCCCACAAGAGCTGGCACCTCTGGCAGCTGTGCTCAGCCATTGGGCCAAACTGCACCCTATGCGCTGATCAGGGTCCCTGTGTGTGTGTGTGTTCATGTGTGTGTGTGTTCGGGTGTCTGTATAAGTCTTCACTGTCTGTCTCTTCACCATCACTGCGACTCGACCCTTCTTGGTCACTCTGCCATCCACCCAGATGATCCTTCTGACATCCTGGACCCTCAGGGCCCTGTCCTCCCTCCTTCACTCAACCCCTGCCACCCACTACCCTGGCCTCACTCCACACATATAAACCTCTCCAGCATGACTGATAACCCATTTCAGGCCAACCCTTCCAGTCGGCACCCAGTGGTGTCTTTGCAGCCCAGTCACTGTGGGCTCCCTCTCCTCACTCATCCTCAGCCACTGGGTCTCCCCATCTGCAAACTTGGCTCCATGTTCACTCTCCTTCCCCTGCATCACGTCCTTTCTTCCTCTGCAGACACTGAGCTCCGGGACAGCCCCATGCTCCTGTCCTGTAGCTCTGACCGACCCCTTCCATGGTCCTGGCCAGGTGAAATCCACCCTGGGAACCCAACTCTCTGCCTCCTGTGCATCTTCCCCCAGCCAGGAAAGGGGCAGAGGCTGGTGCAGTGAGGGCTGGTCCCACCTTCACATCACAACCACAGACTACAAGGGCCCTCAGTGCTGCCCACACCTCTCCCAGTGTCCCCAGAGGACCTCATTTCTCCCTGTTCTACATACATTTCACGCATTCCTTCTCTCCTCACCATACACCCTGCCTCCCTGTGCAGGACAAATCTTCACCCCACACAAGGCTCAGTGCCTGGATTGTGTGCACTATATGTGTACACAGCTTGGTGGGGCAGGATGTGGGTGTGACATACACATTGCCAGCTAGGAGGGGCCTGAGGTACAGCTTCTGAGACACAGATTCCCCCAAGTAGAGGCCAAGCCCAGGAGGCTGGGAGAGACTGACATCCTAAGGGAGACAGAGTCCACACCTGGGGACTCTCCCTTCTCCAGGATGCGTGTCTTGGGAAGGGGAATTCGTGCTCTAATGGTCCAGGCTGGGAAGATGGGGTTCCACTCAGGAGGGGCTAGGGGCTGATTCAGGGTGAGAGGGAGGAGAGTGGAGGCCCTTGGAGTCTGGGCACTGGCAGTCTGAGCCCCCTTCTCTTGATGCCCCCCCCCAGCAAGCCATCGAATGTGGGGATGTCCCTTAAGGATGGGCTGTGGCAGAGTGGACAGAGCATGCCTGAGCACAGGGGACTCGATCCTATCCCATCCACAGGGTGTGATTCTCTGCTCTCCAGGACACAGGGGGCTGCCTTTCATGTGGAGTCTTCAGATAAATGAACCACCTCAGGGTCCTCAGCCACGCAAGCAGCTCCTTGGCTCAGGCTACTTCTGTCCAAAATGGAAAAACGCACAATGAAGAATATGGAAACGACCTATAATCCCACCACCGATATCCAGCTCCCTTCATGCCCAGACCTGGTCCTTTGTGTTTGAATGGGGATCAAACTGGGAAATTTGTTTTTAAATTTTCGTGGCATTTCTATTGCCCTCCTGACTCTTCAATGTCCGAGCTGAAAGGACTAACCAATTAGAGATGACCTGGTTTAGTTCCCTTCCTGTGTTTACAGATGGGCAGGAACTGAGACAGGGAAGGATGGAGGGGCCCCAGGCCTTGGACCCTTCCTCCCGCACCTCAGCATCAGCTCTGCTCTGTCCCCTCAGGCTCACCTGGAGACTGTGTCTTAACTGGATCCCCCTCCTGCTCCACCCTCTGCCACAGGACACCATCCACCAGCTCCCTCACCTAAAGAGATAAGAACAGCAAGAACAACTATAAAAGCCGTCATTCAAGGAGTTCTTGCCCTGTGCCAGCAAGGAGATAATTATCTCACTAAGTAAGAGGAACCAAAATTAACTCATTTTACAGATGAAGAAACCAAAACCCACACAGTTAATCAATTGGCCAGGGTCTCTCTGACATAAGAAGAGGTTAAATCCAGGATATGAACCCACATCCATAATTCTGGAGTCTTGCACTAATAACTATGCCTTGGAACTAATCAGTAAAAAAGTCTATAATCATGTGATTGGATTTGCAATTTGGAGCATAGCATCCATACCAGAAAGTATGGAAATCCTACTTGCATAGCTCCATGAATTATCCAAGGGAACACACCCGGCAACCATACTCACAAGAAACAGAAGGTGACTAAGCCTCCAGTGGCCCCCTGATACACCGATCCCAGGTCACTGCCCTCACTCGCCCAAGGGGAACCAATATTCTAACTTATGAATTTGCTTTCCTTGTCTTGGAACTGTGTTTAAACAAAATCATGCAGAGTTTCTTCTTCTATGTCTGACTTCTTTCATTATGCTTGTAAGATTCATAAATTTTCTTGAATGTGGCTGTGGTTGATTTTTATCTCTGTATACAATTCCATTTTAAAACATATAACCCATTTTATTTATCCATGCCACTGCTGATGAACATTGGGTTGTTTCCAATTTGAGGAGGTGGAAAAAACCAAAGTAGTATCTTTAAAAGTACACATTTTTGTAAGAAAGTGATTTATATATACTTTGTAAGTATGGTCATGCATCGCGTAACGACGGGGATACATTCTGAGAAATGTGTCGTAAGGCGATTTTGTCGTTGTGCAAACATCATAGAGTGCACTTACACAAACCTAGATGGAATAGCCCGCCGCACACCTCAGCTATACGGCGCCAGCATCAGATACACGGTGGATCATTGACCGAAACGATGTTATGCGGCACACGACTGTACTGAAAAATTTAGGGAAGAACATATGCTAAACTATTAGTAAGAGTTATCTTTGGGTGAGAGGACTTTTTTGTGCTGTCAGCATTTTCTCATTGTCTTCACTGAGTATGTATTGCTTAAATAATAACAATTTAAGTGAAATCCTACTGTGTCCCAGGTGCCCCACCAAGCGCAGGGCAGTTAGGAAGACTAGGACCCGACCAGGACCAAAATGCAGGACTTGATAGTGAGACTGGCATCCAGACCAACTCGTGTTAGGATCAGGGTGACCCGGGGCAAGTGACTTACCTTTCCCTACCTCAGTTTCCTCCTGTGCAAAATGGGGATAAGAACAGTCTCGCTCCTGTCATTATGGAAAGATGTCTATGATTTATTGAGTAAAATAGAATTTAATGGGTGTAGAGTTTCACATCTAGAAGACGAAAAAGTTCTGGAGATCTATTTCACAACAATGTGAATATACTTTACTGAACTTCAAAATGCTTAAGACGGTAACTTTTATAACATGGGGTTTTTTTTAACACAATAAAAGAGAAACAAATTAAACTACTTTAAAAAAGCATCCTCTCTCTCATGGGGTGGTCACGAGGACTGTTTTTGGGGAGATAACACATATAAAAGTTCCTGGTGGGCATGATGAGCATGGTTGTTATGCTCCTCTACTCCGTGCCAGGTAACTCTGCAGCAGGAGTGCTGGTCTCAGAGCTTTGCAACGAGGCAGTAATGTTATCACTACAATTTTAGCCAAAGTTCTGTTCACGAAAACACTTTTCCAAAGGTAGTTGTTAACCTCAGGGGGCAAAAAAACATTCTTCGCTAGGAACAAAAGGGTGGCCGTGATGTCACTGAATAAACCACTGTGTCTGCGAGCAGCTCCTCTCTGCACAGACACGGCACAACCGAGGCAGAGGGTCAGAAGCATCCCTAAGCAAGATGATGGAGAAGGGTTGCCTTCCATCCCTCACACTGCCTTCAAATAGCCTAGGTTGAAGGGATTTTTCTTATCCCCTTATTTTTAAAAAATACACAGCCAAGGGCAATTCTCATGCCTCGGCTGCCCCATGAGGAGAGGGGAGGCTGAGTCACTGGGCCTCGGAAGCTGCGGGCTCACAGCAGGGCTTGGAAAATCAATATCTGTCTCTGAAGTGATCCGAACTGCTGAGACCTTTACCCCAAACAGCAGTAGGCAGACATTAGCAACAGTCTTTCACAGCCTTCGAAGATGTGGGTTTCCTTCCCAAACAGCCTCGAAATGCAGCAACGGGAGCTATCCTCTAAGATGCAGACATCCGGAATTCGGCTGCAGAAGTGTTTTCCAGAGAATCCCAGCTCTGTCTGCAGACAGGCACAAGAGACAGCTGGACTCTGGGTGACTGTGGATGGACCTACACCTGAGCATCTCCTCTCTCAGAGAAGAGCACAGCACTGTGGCTAACAGAACACCCTAAATGCTTATCTTCAAATCTAGGTCCCGTCACTAATGACCTGTGAACCTTTGGGTATCATTCTTCCCCACTCTGGGCCTCAGTTTCCACATAACATACAGCACCTCTTACTCAACAGGGCTTGCCCTGAGGATTAGCTCAGACAAAGGAGGGGCAGGGATGCATCGGGGTTTTCTTTTAGTCACATAAGCACTCAAAGGAAGTTAGCTACTCTTCCTAAGAATGCCTAACATGCAAAAGCACAATTACTGGAAAGTGAAAATCACAAAAATTAACTTCCTGCATAATCTACTGGTTTTTAAATTTTGCCTTTTCCTGAAATAAAAGAGAATTTTGAGGAAGTCTTCAGACTCATTAAATCAGTCACAAGAAATCTGGATGAGAACTCTCTGAAAACCAGCGTTCAAATACATGGGCCCAACAGAGACTGGAGGACCAGCAATAAGTGGTATTGTGTTACTCCTCCTCATTTCTCCAGCTCCTTCACCTCCACCCGGCAAACCCTTAAAGGGAAAGGTCTGTGGTCTTCTTCTCAGGGGAATGAGGAAAGAGCCAGACTCCTCCTCCACAGCCAGGACAGGGGCGGGACCAGGGGGATCCTGTCAGGGAAAGCTGGAGACTGGAGCCATAGAAAGTTCAAGAACCATACCGAAAGTGGCCTGGACCTGACAACTGACCCTGGGGCTTCACAAGCCCAAGGTCCACGAGTTCCCAAGGCTTCCCTAGAGAGAGCACCTTCAAGAGACACCTTTAACACAATACACACGCACACACACAAACACACACACAGAGGAAGACAACGTCATTGTGTGCTAATGAGAAACCCAAAAAGTACACGAAGTATTTTTAAACACAACATATTTTTAAACAAAACATCAAGACACTAGATTTAATAAAGGAATTTTTTCTCCCAAAATGTGGATTTCCATAAAAACTCTTACAAAAGCATAAAAGATTGAATCACACTTAAATCTATATCGTAGGCCTTACCACAAATGAAAGGAGGAAAATGACACAGAAGCAGGATGTTCTAGAAATTTCGGGCAATCTAGTTGTTGTATTAAGACTGATCAAACACCAAATCATTTCTCCCTCTCCACTTGAAGTGAATCTGGGCAGGAAGATGAACGTACGAAACCATTTCACTTGCTATTTGAGGAATTCTCTTGTAAAATGTACAATCCCTTTACATTTTCCCAGGCAGCTGCTAGGGGTTGCTAAGGAAGTGATGGAAGTAGAAAATATTCTAAGTAAATAATTAGTGATTTCTGAGGGGCAGGTTCTTTAGATATTTTTCTCAGAATTGAACAGCTCTTAGGCACAGAGACTAGACAAGTTTCCTTTCTTGCTTTCCCTCTCTCTCTCTCCCCTTTCCTTCCTTCCTTTCTTTCTGTGTTAAAGAAGAGATGCAGAGTCTCCAAGCAGTGAGCTGGCAGAGGGAGATCTGGAGCCATTCTACTTGTGCCCACCTCAGGAGAGCCACAGAAGAGGATCCGGGTCCCCCATCTCCACGCAAGCCAGCAGAACTCTCGGGATGTCTGTTTTATTCATTGGTACTTCGGTGAAAGATGACGTTTGAACAGTAGAGTCTCAAAACAGACATCTGTTGTTTTGGCACCAGCGTGCATTTCCCTTCTTTGATAACCGTCTGCTGGCTTTGCTTTGGGAAAATGCCCGCATTTCATCCTCTGTGCCCACAGGGGAACTGCCTCCCACCTCTGCTCCAGGGAGGCAGTGCCTCAAACCCCACACCCCCTCTGGCACCAAGGACTGCTTGCTGGATGTGCACGTGACCCCTAAGGAAGCAATGAGCTACCCTGAGGTGTTAGCAGAGACTTCTGGGACAAAGATGGTACACTTTTCCTACTCCATTTGGGGCAAGAAAATTGGGCTGGCACCCGCTTATGACCACAAGGGGACAGGTTTTAAGAAAGCAGCCAACCACCTCAGAGGCAGCAGAATCCAGTGGGAGATCCAGTGACACTGTTTAAGCCCTAATGAGGCCACCCCTTCCCAGGACTTCTCAGATACATAAGCCATTAAATTCTTTTTCTTTTTCTTTTCTTTGGTGAGGAAGATTGGCCTTGAGCTAACATCTGTTGCCAATCTCCCTCTTTTTACTGGAGGAAGACTGTCCCTGAGCTAACATCTAAGGAATCTTCCTCTATTTTTTGTATGCAGACGCGGCCACAGCGTGGCTTGATGACCAGTGTGTAGGTCCGCGCCTAGGATCCGAACCTACAAACCCCAGGCCACAGAAGTGGAGCACGCCAGCTTAACCACCATGCCACCAGGCCGACCCCTAAATTCTTTTTTGATTCATGCTTATTTCAGATTTCACCTGGAATTTCCGTGTGTTATAACCAGAAGAATCCTACCCAATAGATTTCTGCAGCTAAAGCTAAGTTTCAAAACACTGGGAAAGATTTTCTTTAAAAGTGCTCTAACATATCATGATTTGGGGCAATTTCTTCCTCCTGGAGGATGAGAGGTAAAGGGACTGAAAAGAGACACAAAGCCAAGAAAATCTAGGAGCATCAAGGCCAAGAGTTGAAGGTAAACCAAAACACTAGACTTTCAACCCAGCAATTCATAAGTGAATGAGAACCAGTCAGTACGGACAGAACAAACTCTCTGTTTCACGCTAAATAAGGAAATCAGCGGTTCTGGGTGAGGTCATGCGGTTTGTTGGTTGAACCTGTCATGCGATTCTCAGAATCTAAGTGGGTAGTTTACCTATTTAATATTGGGCATATATGTTATAATAATAATTTCTAATATTAAATGTCTTAACATATATTTATGGTAACGTAGTATGTTCATTGTCCATATTCAGACAGTAACAGGAATATTCTCTCTGTATCTGAACACAAATGAAAAACTAGCTCTAGCTAGAAAGTGGGTAGAGAAAAAAAGATACTCAACTATACTTGAGTTTGCTTTAAACATTGCTTTTGGTGTTTGTTTATTATTTACTGAAAGTGAGCCTTTCCTAAGGCGTCTTATTTTCAGGGGCAAATGTGGAGGGTTAACCTAGCTTGGAAGGAGCAAGGAGCCACGCACATCCCACATCTCAGGAAAACGCCTCACTCCGGACTCAGCCTGTATCGCATCACCACCCCCTAGAGGCAGTCTACTTAAATAACAGGAACAGCTAAGAGTTACCTAAGCATCTTTTCAATTGACCACAGCAACATCGAGGTCATTTTGTGCCACCAGATCAAAGCAAGATCTTCCGTCAAGAATGGGGGGATTAAGAACCAAGAAATTAAGACACCAGAACGTTGGGTTGGGGTAGTGTAACTGGGGAACGTAGGCAAATATTAATGGCAATATTGTGTTTACCAGCATTTTCCAATGAGTGGAGCTCTTTCTTAGCACCAAGAATGTACAAGGGGAGTCCAGACAGTACAAGAAAAAGCCATATTGAGGAGGGAGGGACAGCCCAGCAGAGGCTCGAATGAAGGAGGGATGCAAGCCAAGAAATTATCTAAGGAAAAAGCATTAAAGGCAGAGCAGGCAACAAGTGCAAAGGTCCTGAGGCAGGGCCATGTTTGGCTTCTCAGATACAGCAAGGAAGCTAATGCGGCTCAAGGAGAGGAGCAAAGAGAAGATGACAAGTGAATGTGGCTGAAGAGATTGGCAGGGTCTGATCCTGTAGGGCCTTGTAGATCATGGCCAGGACTTAGAAGTTTTCTCTAGGTTGACAACAAGCCATTGGAAAATTTAAATTAGGAGAGTGATGTGGCCTGCTTTATGTTCTAAAAGGATCACTTCCCCCAGCCACTGTGTGGAGAGCAGATTACAGAGGGCAAGAAAGTCAGCGGAACAAGAACAGAAGTCGGCTGCAGCAGCCTGGGCAAGGGGTGAGGGGGTACCAAGGCAGGTGGTGCCAAATAAATAGATACACAGAGAAAGAGATGTCTACTGATAGCTACCGACACACACACATACATAGACATGTATGGACATGCACGTCTATCTCCACCACAACAACACACTTATAGTATGATCTAGTCTTTACAATGATTGAACAAAATTATTTTTCACATAAAAAATCAATATAGGCAAATACATCTATATGGAAAAAGAAAAAATAAAGAAACTTGCAGGAATAATACTCACAACTGAAGTTCAGAAGATACCAAACTCTTGATATCAAAATACACACTATCAGAGCTTTGGGTAAATTTTATGTGTGCTCCTAAAATATCCTGTGACCTCCTAAAATAGTTCTGTGTTCCAACTGCAAAAAATAATTAAAAAATACCTCGTCAATTTATTTCACCCTGCCAATTGGATTGACTTCGGATAGAAGAGAATAAAGAAATACAGTATGACCACATCCTTGCGTGAGTTACTGTAGCAGACAGCTGACTGTCCCCAGACTCGTTCTCTCCTCCTTCCTGGGCACACAGACCAGTAAGTTCCCCAGAGTCCTCTGCAGCTGGAGGTGGCCATGCAACGAAGTCTCCCCAGCAGAAGGAGAGCGGAAGTTATGAGCGTCATTACTGCCTCACCTGCTGAAGAGGAACCCGCTCCCGGCCTTCTGCCCTCGCTGCTTCATGGTGGCTGCAATGCAGATGGGGTGCAGTCCCAGCTCCCATCACGCAGCAGAGAAAACCCTCTAAGGCAGGGGTTCTCGATCAGAGGGAGTTTTGGACCCCAGGGGACATTTGGTAACGTCTGGAGACATTTTTGGTTACTAAAACTGGGGGAGGGCCTAACTACTAGTGTCTGGCGGGGTAGAGGCCAGAGAGGCTGCTAAACATCTTACAATGCACAGGACAGCCCCCCGCAACAAAGACTTTCCTGGCCCCAAGTGTCATTGATGCCGAAGTGGAACCACCTTGCCGTTAGGCCATGTTTCTCAAACTTCGTGCATAATAATTACCCAAGTATTGTCTTAAAACGTAAATTCTGCTTCAGAAAGTCTGGGATGGGATCTGAGATTCTGCTTTTCTAACAAGCTCCCTGGGGGACGGCAGAGCAACCAGATGGGAAGAACAGAACGTGGGTCTCTGAACGGTCTCCTGGAGCACAGCTGCCCCTGCAGGACTGGCTGGAGTGCTCATGCACGGCTGCTGTTCAAACACACACGCCTGCACTCACTGTGGTCAGCTTGGGTCTCTCGGAGTGGCTGGTCGCCACGCAGCCCTGACTGCTACAAACTGTGAATATCAACTTTCGTTGCGTAGTAGAAAAATCATTGTCTGTCTTACGGAAGCCACTGTGTTGGGGTCTCTTTGTTTTCACCCTAACTCGTACAGTTACCATCTGCAAATATTGGATGGGTACATCTTTTTTGCTGTTTGGCGAGAGAACTAAAGAGCCCCAGAGGGGGTATTTTCCAGAAAGGGAGACAAAGCAAAGGGAAGAAATGGAATGAGACGGAGACCGCTCGAGCTATCTGAGGAGAGCGTACTGCTGCTGTAACAAATGACCATTCACCGATGGCTTAACTGTTCTGGATGCCAGAACTCTGACATGGGTCTCCACGGGCTAAAATCAAAGTGTCCACAGGCTGCGTTCCTCTGGAGGTTCTAAGCAAGGATGGATTTCCTTCCCTGTTCCCTAGCTTCTAGAAGCTTCCTGAATTCCTTGGCTCATGACCCCTTCCTCTATCTTCGAAGCCAGCAACAGCAGGTTGAGCCCCTCTCATGCTGCCATCCCTCTGACTCTCACTCCGTGCCTCCCTCTTCCACTTAAAAGGACCCCTGGGATCACACTGGGCCCATCCAGATAATCCAGGATTATCTCCCATCTCAAGATTAGCTGTCTAGAAATCATAATTTCATGTGCAACCTTAATTACCCTTTGCCACATATTCTAGCATATTCACAGTTTCCGGAAATTAGGACGTGGTTATGGTGGGGGGGGCATTATTCTGTCTTCTATAGGTGAGAAAGTAGGTTAGTCAGGCAGCCAGAAGGTAAGAAGTTAATATGCCAACCTGGAAAAGAGACAGGGTGCAGAGGAAAAAGAAATGATAGGTCATTTGAGAGTAAAATGAAAGAATCTCCTGGTCACTCCCAAAGTTCGGGAGCCGCAGCACAATCCTAAGAAGCAAGTGTACCCCACCGCTCTGTACGTTTTTCAGTACAAAAGAATGACGCATCAGTGGTCCTGAGCTGGGTGAAAGAGTGATGCAGACAGAGGTTCTCCAGAATTCCAGGATCTTTATGCAGTCTGCCCTCACGATGTTTGATATCCATGGTGTATAATAGTTTCTGTAAATTAAACTTCTTAATCTAACTTTATGATAAGAATGCTTGTCCTGTATTTCAGGTACTCCCTGGAGGGCAATATTCCAGAAAACCAGTTACCTGGGGGAATTCACGAAAACGTGCATGGATTAATAACTAACAGACGTAGACAAAACAGATGCCAGCACCACATCATCATTCTATCCTTGCAAAAGCACCATGGAATTATTAGAGGCTGGTACTCCTATTTGAGAGATGAGAAAACAAAGGCTCAAAGGCTGAATACTTATCTATGTGCACAAGGCAAGGTAGACACAGAACTCAGACTCAAAGCCTTAATTCTGATTTCAGGTTCAGCTTTTTCTTTCAAAACGCAACATAGCTCCAAACAGTCCAAATGCCCTGTGACAGAGGCGCTCAGGCAGTTAGGCTCAAATACTTCCTCAGCTCCAGCGACACCCAAACCTCCAGCCCCCTGCAGAAGGCTCAGCCAGGAGGCACCGGGAAGGGTGCCCCTGTACCTACAGTGAGTGACATATCGAACACGGGCCTCAGCGTAATGTTTTGATTGTTAAATGCCAACTACGTAATTTCGATAACACATTTAGAGAAACATAATCCACTCTTAGAACATAATGGTCTATCGGGAGTAATCGAACTCTTCTAAAACTTTGGCAGCATCAGCAACAAAGGCCAGGAACCAAAAGCCATGTGTTACAGTGAAGATACCTGGCTTCTGCCAGCCTGCTGTGTGACCCTGGGACTCCTGCCCGCCCTTCCAGGTCGCATTTGCTTTCTGTGTAACACTGGGATGAGAAAGTCTCGACTTCACGAGGCTGCAGTGAGGAATAAAGGAGGTGATGTCCTGTGTGGTAGGCAGCTTGTGGGAGACTGTTAAGCCCACATGGTTTGTTTGAGTGGGTTTCTCTTTCTTGTACCCAAAATAGTCTTGCAAAAGTAGGACGTGAAAGAGCTGACAACAATTCTTAGCCAGAGTTCCCAAGAAACATGAGTGTCATTTCTTTTCAGAAGCCTGGAGTTTTGCAAGAAAAGTTAGCACACAGCAGGCCCTCCTTCCATTCATTAATTCATTGATTCAGAATTAGTGATTAATAAACTACCATGACGGAGTGCCTGCTGGGTGCTAAGCACTGTCCTGGGCACCGGCAAGGAACAAGATGGACAAGACCCCCACTCTCATGTAATCTGCCTTCTGGTGAGGAAGAAGTAACTAAGTAGCATGATTTTGGAAAGCAGTAAATGCTCTGAAGAAAATAAAACAGCGTCACAAGCTCAGACGTGGAAAAGGGTCTTTAAATTAGGTAACTGGGAGAGATATTTTCCAGGAGCTGAAATTTGAGCTAACACCTGAAGGACAGATAAGGAGTCGAGGGTAGTTTAAGCATCTGGGGCCGAGCATTTCAGGAGAAGGGAACAGTGGGAATGAGCCTGGTCCCAGAATGGAAGCCACTGCCACAGTTTGCTGCTGGGTCGAGAACGCCTCAATTAGCCCATCCGGTCGGCAAGCAGTCCATCTGCATGCGGAGAATCACAAGCTCCTAGAAGGGAATGCCAGCAGTTATTATTCACTCCCGTGATGCTGAAAGACATCACCTACAGTGGGAAAGAGATTTGAAACAAATAAAAGGAAATGCCGCATGTTTGTGGCCAAACACCTGGGTCTGAATCCCAACTCCACATTTCGAGCAAGTTACTTGACCTCTCTGTGCCTCAGCTCCCTCGCCTGTAAAATCACAGCGCCTATCTCGCCAGGTCCTCTGAAGACTCAATGACTCCACTGCTTGGAGCAGAGCCTGGTGCGTGCACAGGAATACAATATGTGTCTATCACCACTGCTGTCACTACCACCACCACCATTATTCTTTCCCATCCACACTGTCATCTCCCTGTCCCATTGAGAATAACCATCACTTGTCCCTGACTGGACTTTTGCTTTGCAACAACAGGAGTGCATGTAAATTTACTGATTTACACTAATTCAACTATTAATCCACATCTTGGCACAGTCCTACCACCCATGAATTTGGGATAGAAAACAATCAGCACCCACCCCACTGTTTATGAATCTAAACAGTAACAGCTGTCTTACCATCTTCTCCGTAATGTGGAAAGTAAGGGAATTCTATACATGAAATACAACATTTTCGCCACGTTCATATAACCAATACTTTCAGACCACTCTCAAACACACCCTCAACTTAGCAGCAAAGAACTCTAATCAAAGGAGGAGGGAGGGGGGAGGGAGGAGGGAAGAGCCAGGGACAGGATGAGAGGGAGGGAGGGAGGGAGGGAGGAGGGAGGAGGGAAGAGCCAGGGACAAGAGAGGGAGGGAAGGAGGGAGGGAGGGGGGAGGGAGGAGGGAAGACCCAGGGACAGGATGAGAGGGAGGGAGGGAGGGGGGAGGGAGGAGGCAAGAGCCAGGGACAAGATGAGAGGGAGAGAGGGAGGGAGGGGGGAGGGAGGAGGGAAGAGCCAGGGACAGGATGAGAGGGAGGGAGGGAGGAGCGAGGGGGGAGGGAGGAGGGAAGAGCCAGGGACAAGATGAGAGGGAGAGAGGGAGGGAGGGGGGAGGGAGGAGGGAAGAGCCAGGGACAGGATGAGAGGGAGGGAGGGAGAGAGGGAGGGAGGGAGGGGAGGGAGGAGGGAAGAGCCAGGGACAGGATGAGAGAGAGGGAGGGAGGGGGGAGGGATGGAAAAAAGACATGCTAGCCAAGAGAAAGAGGTCACTTTCCATTTCCTCCTCTTTCTTTGATGCCCCTCCATAAAGTACTAAAATTTGGTTCTTACAAGTCCCTCGCAACTTTTGCTAAATATATTTCAAGTTCTTCTGTTTGGTTGGCTGGTTCTATAAATAGAATATTTTCTCTCATTATATTTCCAAAACGGTTGGGGTAGGCATATAGGAAAACTACAGATTTTGCATAGTAATTTCCTCATCAGTGCCCTTAATGAACCCTATTATTGTTTCTAATAGATTCATGGGGGGATTGGTTATCTTAGATTTTCCAAAAGAAATGAAATTACTGGCAAATGCTGATAATTCTACCTCCCCCTTTCTTATTCTTTTTTGTATCTAACTGCATCATCTATTAATTACTGAGCAATGGTAAATAATAGTGATGATAATGGGCATTCTAGTCTTGCTCTGGATTTAATGGGAATGTTTCTAGTATTACACCATTAAAGATGATGCTGGCTTTGGGGAAGATCCCATTTTATTAGGAGGTGTTCTAAAAATTAGAGATAGATGCTAATTTAATCACATGCCTTTTAGCATCCATCAAATAAATCACAGAATTTTTCTCATTGACCCATATTAAGAATAAGTCAAATTATTAGATTTCCTAAGATTGAACCATCCTTCCATTCCTGGAATAAACCCCACTGTGTCAGGACTTTTATTACTTTGTGAGGTAACCATTCACTTGTCCGTTTCTCCACTCTGCAGGCTCTTTCAGGTCACCGGCCATGACTGATTCATGTCTGCCCCAGCACAAAGTTGACAGTCAATACATGGTTAATGAATAAATAAATGAATGAATAACTAAAATAACAACTGCATGGAACCTCCCAATATTAACCCTTTGTCCCTCTTTCCGGGTTTAAATACTCAGAGAGATCATACACCTGTCCCAAGTAGATCTTTATAGGTTTAATAAACATGTGGCTAGACTGGTCCCCACTTCTTCTAGCAACAGAACCCTTGAACACCTCATCTTCATGGGGAAACTATTCCCTATGGTCTCAGTGGGACTAGCCCTGGTTGCTTACTCCCCCCACCACTCCAGGCCAAAGGGGTGGCTACATCAGCCAGGCCCGATGAGGGTACTACACAACGACAGCTTTAGGAATGAGCACATGACCCAACCTGGACAAAAGGCATCTCCAGGAATTTCTTGCAGAAGCCCTTAAGAAAAGTTTTTTCAAAATCACTTATCTACCCTAAGTTTCATGTAGCCTCATTATTAGTTATCTCAGTGATCAGACATCACAAATGTGAACTTACATTTATAAGTAAAGTACTTTGTTCAGTGTGCCCAGACATCTTTAGATCAGCAAAACTGTACTCATGAAAATATGGATCTACGCTTCTCCTTTGGAGGCAATCCATCATGGAATCTTCTTGGCCTTCGGGAACTCAGCTTTGCTTAAATGTGTGGTCATTTCATATGGGCCTTTGTGGTGGAGCCGTCTGTGTTTTAATGGAGAAGTTATTTTCTTCTCTATGGTTTACTACTGCTTTTGGTTGAGGGTATTTTTACGTGAATAGAGCTAGCTGAAAATTTTCAAGAGACCAAGAAAAGAGACTATAAAATTTAGAAAATTTTATATTTCTGGAATTTGCAATAGCATTTACAATTCAACACAATGCAGAGGAAAACAATACACTAGAGACTTCCGTAATGGGGTTTAACAATTCTGTAATTTGGGGGAAAGCATAAACCTCTCAATTTAAAAAAAATGTATTACTTCCAAAAGAATTAAATAAACATATAATGTTTGTCTCGGGTTGCTGCTTACCATCTTGCCTAAAATGTAGTGAGATAATCTATCTGAGAATGAGGCAAGGTAGATACAAACCCGGCAAAGAATGGAAAGAGACAGAGACCTTGTCAAATCACTCAAGCCCCTGGATTCAGCTTTTCCTGAAGCCACTTACCCCACAGACTTCCTAATTACATAAGCCAATAAAGCATCTTTTTTTGTTTATAATAATTTAAGCTCAATTTCTATCATTCACAACCAAAAAAGTATTGCCTAATTGATGTGCTGCTTTGTTTCCCTGTAAATATGCTTTACACATTCTTAAATAAAGATTGAAAAAAAAAAAAAGTAAAGGCAGGCAACCATAACTAGTGAGTGTTAAGAAAAAAAAAAATCAACCGCTTGCTTTTAATGAATGGCAAGATGGGCTGAAAAGCTCCCTTAGTGAATTATAATTTCAGACTGAAATTCCCAAGACAGTTACAGAGGAGCTTGTCAAACCGCAGAGACCAATGGAATCAAGAGATTACTTGAAAGATCGTTGGTTCAATCAGTTTCAGAAATAGCATCCATTATGCAAACCCAAAACCTTTAAAACTTTCTAACGTACAACCCTGGCAATCTCTCATTCACCTAAAGTCTCAAGGCCCCTCTCCTGACTCAATTTAAAACTAAAAATGCCTGGTATGATTTACAAAAGTTAAAATAATTAAGTCATGTTATGATGGCTGGAGAACTCCAGGGAAAGTGGCCAAATAGCAACGTAGGAAGTTTGGCGGGGTCTGCCAGAACAGTCCTGCCTTCTCCAGTGCCTTCAGCTCTGCAGAAAAATGGAAGGCAAAGCATGCCCTCAGCATTCTAAATGCCTCAGTCTCTCTCCACTGCAAGCGGCCTCCTTCCTACAGTGGGCTCAAGAAAATATGAGAAGGAAAGCCCCAAGAGCCTGCCCCCTTCCATCCCCCGTCCCCTTAGTGGAGAAGGCTGGCTGCAGGTACCCCAGGAAATCAGACTCTTCTCCTCCTTCGGCTCATGTCACAGTAGACCCAATTCTGGAATCGGTTTGGATTATTCTCTGGAGAGCTACTTAAGATCTGCTTCAGGGTTTGAGATCCCTCATTCAGACATAATCTTGAAATGAAAGATGATTTGCTAATGAAAAATGCATTACAGCTTTCTCTGTAGGGCCTTCTGTACTGATAGGCAAGATAAAAGGAAGGAATTGAAGGAAAATGAAGGAGAAATGCAAAGGAAAAGGAAAATTAGGAGAGAGAGAGAGGAGAGAAGGAGAAGAAGAAATTTATCATGTCATACACTCTGCGTGGGGGCACTTTTTAAGGGCCACTTCATTTCACCCTCACATAATCACTTGCAAGTAAGTAACATTGAGCCCATTCTGCAGACAAAAAAATGGAGGCTTGGTGATATTAAGTAACTTGTCTAAGGTCACACAAGGAGGATGCAGTGGATTCTGACTCAGAGATACGAAAACTGGCTCCAAATAATGTTGCTCCTACAGTGCTCTCCTGCTTCCTCTGAAGGGTCTAACACAGACGTCTGCTCCAGAACCAAAGCATTTTAGTGGGCGAATGGGCCCTACGGAGACAATATAACCTCATCAGAAAAGAAACAGGGATTTAAAAAAAAAAGATGAAAAGAAAAGAAAAGGAGAGAAAGAAACAATTTAATATAAGTAACCCAACGCCCAACAGAACTAGGATGGGGCAAGGCAAAGCCAGAACTCAATTTTTCTAACTCTCAGGTCTTACTCAATCCACCTGACCAGAACCTATTATATAAGTATAGTTTATCAATATGGATCAAATAGGGGACTGCCTCGTTAATGAGTGAAAAGCTGAAAATTTTCTCAACTTCTGGAAAATGTTCATTGGGAACAAATGGGAAATTTATTGGGGAATTGTCTTTTTCTGCCTCGATGTTCCTCTTTCTACCCAGCTCCTTTTGCTGTTGTTGCAATGTATCTGGCAGGTATTTGCCCCACGCTCTTGCAACATCTGCAAAGGGGGAAAACTGTAACCTAAAATAGCACACAGAAGCCACAATTCTGACAACCACAAAGGGTACGGGTGTGCCAGTTACTTTCCAAAATGAGTTTAAGCCAGAGTCACAGACTGGTAGCCGGCTGCCTGTACCGAGCCCACAGGTGGGTTTTGTTTGTCCGCAGTGCTGGCCCACATTGCGCTCGGAAGAAATTTCCATCTGTTGCCAGCATTAAACACCAGATAATTTCACATCAAAAACTGGATTTCCAGTTTCTCTTACCAAGTGGAAGATCTGATAACCCTGATGCCACATTTGCACGTGGAAAAGAGTAGCTGTCCCTTTAGACAGAGCTTGTGCATCCCAGTTTCTCACCACCTGGTCTATTTCACTCATTTATACAATCGCTGTGGGCCCAGAAGGCATGTGAGTTGGTGACCCTTGGTTTAAGAGGTTAATCAGATGTAGACTGCAAAGCCAATCATTATTAGACTTTTCCTAAAAACACCCCCAATAACAGACTCTTCTCTCAGTATTAAGACAGCTGTGACAGAAGGTAAGGCATATGAGACCAAAAGGATTTGAGAAATGGAAAAACCCAGTAGTTGAGTCCATTTGGATTTTTGGTCTAGGATACTCACTTTTTGCTTAGAAAATACATTCAATTTTATTATTTCATTTATTCCTCTCAACAATCCTGCAAGGAAGGCATTATTCTCAGATAAACAAACTGAAAATGAGTGATGTTAAATCAGTTATCCAACCAAGATCATCTAACTAGTAAGTTGCAAAACCCAATTTTGTCCAGCTACAAACACCTTGCTTTTGAAATAATGAAAGAACACTCTGTAAGGCCATAAGGCCTGTTTCCACCTCAGGGCCTTTGTGCCTGCTGTTCCCTCTATTGGAAACCTCTCCACCTACATCTCCACATGGAAGATTCTTACTCTTTCACTTCATTTACATCCCCTCCCCAGAGAGGTTTCCCCTAACCATTTGACTTAAAATAACATCTGTGCATGCACACACACACACCCCAATTACTCTCTAGACTCCTGCTTCTCAAAGTGAGGTTCAGGGATCAGCAGCATCAGCATTAACTGGGAAGTTAGAAATGCAGAGTCTGAGGCCCCTCCCCAGACCTGCTGAATCAGAATCTGCATGTTAACAACACCCCAGGTGATCCATGTGCATTTCAAGTTTAAAAAGCACTGCTCTACAGGAGCCCTGCCCACTGGAAATGCAATGGGAGTCACAAGTGTCATTTTAAGTTTTCTACAGCCACATTAAAAAGGTTAAAAGAACGACTCATTTGTTTGCTGTCTCCCCTAACGCCCTACTAAAAGATGCCATTTCCACAAGAACAGGTCCTCCCTCTGTCTTGTTCTCCGCTTTATCCCCAGTACCTAAAACAGTACTGGGCACATGGTAAACGTTATTAAGTGTTTGTTGAATGAAAGAAGGAAAAGACATTCCAGTACTTTCTGTGCGGCAGCGTGGCACAGGGAAAGAAACCAGCACTCTGAAATTGGACAGATGTGGTCAACTCAACCACTGACCAGCTGAGCAACCTTCAGCCAGTGGTTCACCCTCCGGGAGCCACCTGGAGTGTAAACCAGGAATATTGCTGTTTAACTCACAGCCTCATCATGACACCCCGATGTGATAACATGTCTGTGAAGCACCAACCGCCACAATCACAGGCATTCAATCAATTCCAGCGCCTTTCCATTGTCCTCTTTCATTCTCTCCAAATACCACATGCGAATAATGGTGCTGAACACTTTCCTCTGTGTGGCATGAGCATGACTGAAGCTGTTTTCCTGAGTTATTTTCCCCCAGCCAATGGGACCTGCCTATTAACTGCTACCACTGCAGACAACTGGAAACCGTGGAGGGTCCCTTCTCAGCACCCTGGAGCTGAGTGGCTCCCAGAGCAAAGTGGTCGCGGTTACTGTTCAGTCTGTAAACCACGAGGGAGGCCACAGCTTGAGTCGTCTCTGTCACTTTGATGAGTTCTGCCGTGGCAGCCAGTTGGCATGCCACAAGGTCCCATCCCTTAGGAGAGTTCAAGGCCTCTGCCCAGCCAGAGTGTATCGGCTCATACTGAAAGGTGTGTTCTGGCTTTACCCTTTTATTTGGGGGGTGGACAGAGGAAGGAGTGGAGGGTTTAATCTACTCCCACTTATTAATCACTGGCCTCTGTCCATCCACCAAGTGAGGCTTGCTTCTCCATAGCTTTAACACACACATCCTAATCCATCAGTCCATACTGCCCTGAAAATCCAATGCACATGTTCTCATCTCAGATGTGTCTTTGACTCACGTTAGATCAACAGCACAGAAGAAAGCAAAACCCAGATTTAGATACAGCCTGAGGGACACCAGAAATAAAACTGCTAGGGCTGCCTAGTTGGATATGAGGAAACCCCAAGCCAGCTGTGCCGAGAGCAGCCCCAATTTCTTCTCGCTCTCCCTCTTGCTGAAAACACAACCAGAACAGAAACACTAGCAGAATTAGTAGGCTATTGGGAAACACAGTGAAAAGAAAAACAAAAACAAAATAAATATATGGGGGGAAATCAAAGCCTTTAATTAACCTGTGGATCTCTAACCAGTTAAACAGTAGAGTAAGATTTCAGGCAGAATACGTGGTATAACCATTTAAGTAGCGATACCACCACTGAAAAGACGCAGTTGCATCAGGGAACCAAGAGGAAGGGTTTCTGTTACTGGTTTGAATCAATGCCACTGTTTCCTTTTCTACAATAGAGTGAGGTTGTCATCCCCTCTTCCTACATGGGAGAGAGAGGAGCCTGAAGAGGTGCAGCAAGTAAAAATCCCACAAATGTCCTCAAAGCACTGCTGTCCCTCATAAGGCTGGAGAGCGGTCCAAGGCCAGTGCCAGCCCACTCGGCTCCTGCAGGTCCAAGGGGTTTCTGGGAGTCTTCTCAACAGCCAGGTTTGGGTGGCTAATGATTACCTCTATGTTAGACAGATTCTCCTCCCGCACTTCCAATCGGCACCACTGAACATAAGGGTCTCCCACAGGCAAGTCACTGGCGTAGCAGATCGAGGACACAGAGACACCGCATGGTCCTCTGAAGTGAGGATCAAGAGGATCCAGTTCTGTCCACACCTCTCCAGTGGAACAGTTCTACAGGTGGCTACCAAATACTGACACGCAATACCACAAGGCCCAAATACCACAAGTGATGGCTGAGAGTACCACCGAGCTGGAATGACATCTTCAGTAGCCATGTCATGACAGCGAGGCCAGTTCATACCTTCCTTTCCAAGCCACAGTGTAAAAACAACATGAGAAAATCTGGCATCTTCTATCCTTTCATTCAGAAAATTCTCCAGACCCTACGATGGGACTTCCTGACACGCACTCCACCACGCACACGTCATCAACGTTATTTTAAGTCACCTGAATCAAACACCCCATCTCTATTTCCAGCTGCCACAAAGCAACACAACACATGTTGGAAAGGTCTGATCCTCAGGCCTTCCTCTCCCCCAAAGGGCATCTGACACTTCTCACAAGATACACAGCTTTAAAATTAGAACTGGAAAAGACCACAGTGACCCTCATAGGGCTGAAGCTGCCCCACAGCAGAAATCAGAACATTCCTACAACCAACAATTAAACAACCGAAACCTTCCCAAACATCCCCTTCTTTCTCTGGTTTGCTGTTGCTGCATTAATCATCCTGACACCTTTTTAATTATAATCGCAAACTCGAAGCCATGACTTGCAATGTTATAAATACTGATTTTCCAGTTCAAGCAGGCATTGACTGGTTTCTGTTTTGATAGGAAGCGGCTGTTTGAAGCCTCCTAAAATGTTGCAATTAGTTCTCTCGGTTGAAACAGACAAGACATTAACAGACACATTTGCTGTTTCCATTTAACCTGCTGGAATGTTTATGCCTAAGTGTACTTTTCTCCAGCTTTGAAAGCATAAGGGGTATTTTCTAAAGCGGAAGAAATCAATCAATACATATTATATATTCATATATAATAGATATTATATAATACATACCTATAGTAATATATATTATTATATAATACATATTTACTATATATTTCTGAAGTTAGGTTATTTCTAAAACTTTCACAGGCTGTAATTTAAACTTAGAAAGCACATCTCTTCAACAGCAAGGCAACTTGTCAGGAAACAATCCTTATTTTACCTATTGGCTTTGTGAAGATGATAATACCACTTTAGCTGACAAAGCCTGTGTTTGTCTGACAATTCCAATTAATTACTGAGACGCAACAGAGATGGGACCAGCCATCCAGATGTTTTTCAGAAAGAGATAAAAAGGGGGGGGGAGCAAAGGAGGTTTGCCTTTTGGGCATCTGCTCCAGTGTTTTTTAAATGTTATGGCGGGCAAGAAAGCCGGATCACTAAGTTATTTTACCTGCACTTAACTTTCTACTCTCCTCTCCTTTCCCTCACCGCTGGGAGATGGTGAAAGAGAAGGGAGATGAACATCTCACAAGACAGAAGCTCTAATCTGTTGCCAAGGAGGCGACGGTAAGAAAGGGCAGGGGTGCAGGATGTAAAAACTCTTAGGGCACCGACTGTCGTGCAGACCTTGATGCTCCTGATGCCAAAGCAACCCAGGGTTGCTGGAGATGGGGAACATCCTCAGTCTTTTCTAGCAAGCCAAAACTCGCCAGCATCATCTTTTTAACTGTTCCCTGTTCATTTTGCTCTAACCTGAAAATACTAAAGTTGGATTCCAGACGCGCAAATACGTTTGAGGGCGATTTTGAGAGATTCCAGGAGATCTCAAAGCCCTTCAGTCAATCTAGCTATCCTGCTTCATGCCTTAGCGTCCCCAACGCAGCAGCGCTGAGCCCCACGAGAGACTGGCCTGGGAAACACCCCGTGGGCACCTGGGCTGGGGATTTCCAGGCGTGGAGCTAGGCAGCTTCAGAAAGCAGCTCCCTGGGTGAGGAGCCTGAGGCAGGCAGGGCAGTGTGACACCAGCTCCCCTAGCCCTGAAATACAGTGATCCCTGGCCAGCCTCCAGCCCTCTCCACGCTCCCCCGAGCAGCCCCGCCAGGGTCCGCAGAGCCCTTGTGGGGCGAAGGGCTCTCGGGGAGGTGCCTGGATGTCGAAGGGCGTGAGAAGCCGCAGCTTTCCCTCTGGGTCTTCCCCACCCATCTATCGCCTGCGCCGAGCCCAGGGTCCTACCTGTACCACTCCAGCCCCTTTTCGTAGTTCCTGTCCAAGAAGCATGGCTCTACGCCCACGGCCCGCACGTCCGGGTGGACTCGGATCGCCTCCAGCAGCTCGCGGGTGCCTCCTTTCTTGACCCCGATGATGAGCGCCTGTGGCAGCTTCTTCTCCTCATAGTTGGGGGTGCTGAGGGCGCCGCCCCTCTCGCTGCTCCTATTGACCGCTCTCCGGCCTGCGAGCTCCTCCTGGGTGGTGCGGGACTTCTGCGCTTCCCTCTCCAGCAGCGCGCTCTGCGCCGTGATCATCTCGCCAGGGGCCACAGGGGTCCGGAGCCAGGTGTCCCGAGCGAACCCGCTGCCGCTCGCCAGACCCCAGCCGTCGGCCCCGGGGGCAGGGGGCTGCTTGGAGGACTCCGGAGGCTCCTCGCGGCTCGCGTTGTCTGGCGGCAGCGCGGAGGGCTGTGAGGGGGTGCCGAGGCGCATGGGGGGCGGCAGTAGAGAGGGTGGCGGCGGGCTCGGCAGGGGCTCGGCGGCAGTGCCGGCGGCTCCTGCAGCACCACGGGGAACTGCAGGGTGCCCGAGCCGCCCAGGAGGCTGTAGCACAGGTAGGTGACAGACAGGGACAAGGCGCAGAGAAAAAGCAGCTTGCCCGCCAGGCGGCGGCGGCGCGGTGAGAAGTGGAGGCAGAGACGGAGGAGGTGCGGGCCACGGGGTCATCGCGGCTCCGGGCTTGCTGCGGCAGCGGCGGCGGCAGCCCCCGACGCAGCCCGGACATGGTTTCAGCCGCCGCCTGCGCCCCCTGCCCGGCCCCCCCCCTCCCCCAGCCGCCCAGGCTGCATGAAGCGACGCCACTGCACCCCGGCCCTGGCCGTTGTCGCGCTGCGCCGGGGAAGAGCCCGGCTGCATGATCCCCCTCCCCACTCTTCCCACGGAGTCCGGGTGGCCCCCCACCACCCCCCTCAGCCTCCGGCAAGGGGACCAAGGGGGCCGCGCGGACCCGCCGGCTGCACCTGCTCCGTCTGCAGCGCCCCCGCTTCCCCGGCTCCGACGCGGCTCCTGCTTCAGTCTCTGCCGCCACCGCCGCGCCCTGTTGCAGCCCCGAGTTCCCTCCCCGCTGCTAACTTTCTGCGGGAAGAGAAAGGCGTGGATGGGAGGCGGAGGGGCCCGGGCGCGCGGTCCGCACCGCCAAGGGAAGGGGGAGTGCGCCTCGAGTGCGCCTGCAGAGGGGGACGCGCAACAGAGGCGTGCGCTAGTCCTGGGGCACCCGGCAAAGCGGAGATCGTGCCCCCCTCCCCCGCCCCGCACCACATTCATGCTGGAGAGGTTCCCCTCCCCTGGGAGCCTGGGACGCCAGTTTCTCCTTCCCTCTCCTGATACTTTCAGAGACTTAGAGCCCGACGCCTGCCACCAGTGCCGCCCAACAGGTAGCTGGCGGCCACAAGGTGGTGAGCTCTCGCTTCCCCTTTTCTCATGGGACTCCAGGCAAACTCGGTCCATCCGTGACCCGCCCTTCTCCCTTCCTGGACATCCTCCTGCCTTTGACCCAGGAGGAATTTCTTGTCCATACCAGGATTCCCATGCCAACTTCCATCTTTCCAGCCTCCCCATCTTAGCTTGAAGCTCCTGATTGGTGGAGCTTTGACACAAACCCACAAATTGCCTTGCCCTAGAGCTTCTGCCTCTGTCCCGCCACCGGTTGGTTGACTGTGCGTTCTGCTCCAAAAGGAGAGGCTGTCTCCTCCTGGACACCCTGAACCACAGATGCACATGCGCCCTGGATTTCCCTGGACCAAAATAGACTGAGACTATCATCGCTCTAAACACCTTATAAGCAGAGAGAAGTTGTGTTGCTGTGTCTGTGCATCGCTTCATTGAATTAAAAAGTATCTTCTTTGCAGAGAGATTTCCATCCCTCACGTCCCTCTCCTGGGGGGAATGGTAAACATCAGAAGGCTTTGGAACATTCAAAACTACACTTTGCTTCCTGTTTCCTTTTGCTCAGGGAGGTAGAGGAAACTCGAGGCTGGAATGGCAGGAACAGGCAGAGCTATCAACTGAGGCACTCCAGCGAACGCTGCTTCCTGGGGGCAGGGGCTGGCCCTGCACGCACCTGGTGCCAGTCTTTCCCAGAGGCTGGCTCCAGTGACTCCTGTTTACCCTGCTAGCCACAGCTGGGTGCCTGGAGGGTCTGCTTTCACCTACAGGGCTGATATGCTTGGCATCTCCGGTTTTGTTTGATCACATAACAGGAACAACAGTTGAAAGAAAATGTATATAGTGTCTAAATATTAACTAGATACCTAGTGCCAAAGAGAGAAAAAAATGTTACTCCAATAACATGAACACAGACTTTTCCCTGAGTGAACAGAAGCTCACGGCTGCTCTCAGCTGGACGTGAGCTTCCTTCACTGCAGCTTCAGCTCAGATAAAGATTATTCCTTTAGAATATATTTTTTATGGTACACCGGAGACCTCTGAAATACAGAGTCTGGTGTCCTGTAAATCATTTCGTGGAACTAGGGATGCTTTTTCAAACACCACGCGACTGCACTCCTGTAATGTTAATGGGAAGGGGCCAACTGGAGCTGGGAGCAGCACAGCTTGCCCGTCCCTCCTTCTGCTCCAAGCCCAGCTCTGGGTGGTTGCCCAGGAGGGCCCGGTTGCAGCAAATATTGTCACTGCCGTAGTCCATCTCCCTTTCAAAGCTAAGTCACCAGGATGCCCAGCACGTGGTCCAGGGGCCTCCCTACAGTCCCTGCCCGGCTCCCAGACTGCTCTATCCCTGCTCTCGGCAATCCAAATGAACTTGCTCTGTAGCTAGTTTTACTAAAGATGTGCTTTCAAATTTGGAAAGGTTTTGATGAAATGGTACTAACATTTAACCTAGACGTGGCAAACTGGTAACAAATTAAGAGCTGAATGTGGCCAGCACAGTGATATTAAGAAGTTTAAACTGGTTGCAATGTTTTAAAATTGAGGACTTTCCCAAAAATTTTGGCTATGAGGTTTCTGCTGAAATAGTAGATCCAGCAACTTTGGGCCCCTCAGCCAGAACCGAGAGGCCCCCCTGACATGGAGCATGTGCCCTGTTCGTCACGGTGCCCCCCCAGAGTGCCCTCATACATTTATGTCACTTGCCTGGATGCTGCTAATGAGGACACTTCCCAGTGTCCCTTCTCCCTCTTGTCCACAGATAGTCCTACTTAAATAAGAGACTCTTGAAAGAACGGAACCCCGTTGGTGAAATGTTAGGCCCCACAACTGATGGGGAAGAGGTGATTTTCGGGGGAGAGGAGCTTTGTAGATTTCTCACTTGGGCACTTACCTGTTTTGTTCTCCATCCAGGTTTTTTCTGGGAGCAAGTTCTTGAGAAACCTATAATGAAAAGTAGGAGCTATCTACATAGGGAGAACTCAGACTTCGTTCAGCAATTCCCTGGGGGTCTGGAGACTGGATAGAATACTTTTTTCTTTTTCCATTGCCAACACCCATGCCCATTCAGGCCTATGTGAGTTTTTACAATGCTGCTCCAACTGGTCTCCAGGCCTCCAGCGTGCCTCATTTCTCTTCATCGTAGAGGACAATAGCAGATCAATGTTTCTGAGGCATGGCTCCACCAGTGCCCTCTCTGATGCAGAAACCTTCCTCTCACTGCCTACCTGATAGACTCCAACTCTCTGCCTTAGCACTCAAGGGCCCCTCCGCCTTTCATGTATCCCACAGTCCTGCCAAACCGAACAGTACCCACTACCCAAAAACACACATTGCATTCTTCTCTTTCACCTCTGCCTGATCAGATGATGGAGTTACAACAAAGCCATCATTTGCTAGTTAAGTGACTTTCAGACAGGTCATTTCACCTCTCTGACCCTCAGTTTCTGCATATGTAAGTGACGAATAGTAAGACTCACCTCATATTGTTTTTATAAAGAATTAAATTGACTTAGCATATGCAAAAACACCTGGCTCCCTGCCTGACATGCTGCAGCCACCAATAATTATTTGGACCTAAATATTGGCTCATGCCATGCCCTGCTTCTTTTCCTATTAAAACCTTATCCTTGAAAAATAGGCGTGCACCCTTTCTTCAAAACCAGCCCAAGGTGTAAACTGAAGTTCACTTTCCTAAGCCGCTCAGTGACATTTATAACGCCAAGTCTAATGCCTTAGATCGTTTTTTTTTAATAAGCAAAAGAAGCTAACTCTGCCTAACTTCAGTTTTCTTATTAAAGAAATTGACTAGAAGGATTTATGGTAACTCACATAACTGAAGGGAATTTTTGAAAAATCAACAAACAAAAAGCAAAAATAAGCTTTGGAAGTCACAATACAGCATAGTGTATAGTTATTATTACTGCCGTTCACCAGATATTGTTGGCTCTTCTCTGGCCCACAGAAGGGATGTATCTTCTTGGCCCCTTAAAGTCAGATCTGACTCTGTGACCCTTTGGCGAATGAAACTTGAGCAAAAGTGAGGTTGTCTCTTCCAGATAGAACCTTTCGCAAACAGTGGGAGTGTGTTTTTCCTGCCTGGCAGTTGTGCAAGAAGTTGGATCGAGCCTCTTTTAGCTGCCATCTACTCAATCCTCCAGACTGAGGAACGATAATACAGAGCCAGCCCCTGATGACATGGAGCATGTTCAAGAAATAAACCTTGGGTACTTTTAGCTGAGACTTGGGAGTTTGTTGTGAATACAGCACAACATGGACTATCTGACTGATGAAAACATACATATTATCAATTTCCTCTGCTGTTGACCAAAATGACTTCAGTGAGCCAATGTTAGAATTCCTTTTCACAAAGGTGGATAAGTGACAAAATAGAAGTCTACACTGTCCTAGTAGTGTAGACAGATACCATGTCTTATATATAGCAAAGATATTTCCTCATTTTGTCCTTTACCTGTCAGTAAAAAAGTATATCTATAGAAATCTGGAGGTAAAGCTCCAGACAAAACCAACATGGTGACAATGAGGAACATTACAGACTTGTAAAAGGAGCAACGGATGAGAAAATAATAATAATGGCTGGGAACTTATAGAACCTTGCATTGAAAGGGATCTCATATGGAACTTAGGAAATATTATAGCTGAAAGCACTACATGACAAAATCTGGTGGATGGAATTAAACAATACTTAGAAGAAACATATCTTCAATATACTTATCTAAAAAGAAAAATTAGAAACCAATGAGCTACTTGTTCAAGAAGCTAGACAAAGAGCAAGACAGTAAAGTGAGGAAGAAAGGAAATGATAAAGAGAAATGCCAAACCTTTGTTTCTATTTATTTGCTCTTTATTTATTGCTATGGACTGAATTCTGTCTCCCCACAGTTCATATAGTGGAAGCCCTGACCCCCCTTGTGACCATGTCCAGACACAAGGTCTTTAGGAAGTAATTATGGTGAAAATGAAGTCATAATGGTGGAACCTAAATCAGATAGGACTGTGGCCTCATCAGAAGTTGAAGAGATCTCTCTTTCTGTTTCTTCACACGCATACACACACCCCGCCATCTGAGGACTCAGTGAGAAGGGGATCTTATGCAAGCTGAGGAGAGAGCCCTCGCCAGAACCTGACCATGCTGGCATCCTGCTCTCAGGCTTCCAGCCCCCAGAATGGTGAGAAAATAAATTTCTGTTGTTTAAGTCACCCACGCTATGGCATTTTGTTATGGGAACCCAAGCTAAGACGCTTATCTTTCACAGTTTGTTCCTGGGTTCTGGTACCAATTCCAATGTGTGTGGGGTTGGGGGTCGGGGGAGTCCCCCACACCAACAAGCAATTCTTGGGACACCAGCTGGGTGTCCTACAATTCGACTCGATTCTGACACTATGTACCCAGAGACAGCATCACACCCCACAGGTTAAGGGTTCAGCCCCACAAGACTGCCCCCACCGCAGGTGCCAACAGCAAGTCTGGGTTGTCGCCTATGCTTCTGAGCAACTGGCTGTCAGTAGGAGGTTCCCAAGACTCTCTACTCCGGTTCGACGAATTTGCTAGGGTGGCTCACAGAACTCAGAGAAACCTCTTACTTACTAGATTACCTGTTTATTAGAAAAGGATAGGACTCAGGAATAGCTCGATGGAACAGACGCATAGGGCAAGACATGGGGAAAGGGCACTGAGCTTCCACGCCCTCTCCAGGTAACCACTCTCCCAGAACCTCCACATGGTCACCAACCGGGACGCTCTTGGAAATATGTCCTTTTGGGTTTTTATGCATAAGCCGTTTATTTATTCTCTTACCCTCGGCTGCTGTTTTTCCTTCCCCATTTACAGCCCAAAGCCAATCAAAGAAGGACATGTGCAGTGTGATGCCGTTCCTGTACATATTTTAAGTGCATAACAATGTAAGAATTTGTTAACGGAGACATACACATGTATGTCTTGACTCTGCATAAAAATGTAATCTTTTGTTAATGGAGCCATGCACATGGATATTCTTGGAATCATAAAGAATGCAATTAATTTTAGGATATTGATACCTATGATGAGGGAGGGAGGAGAACGGGATGGAAATGTGAATTTTAGGTGTGACGGCAACATTTTGCTTCTTAAAAACACAGATATCGTTGTGGGCTGAATCATGTCCCTGAAAATTCATATGTTGAAGTCCTAACTCCAGGACCTCAAAATAGGGCTGTATTTGGAGAGAGGGCCTCTAAAGAGGTAATTAAGGTCAAGTGAGGTCACATGGGTAGGCTCCAATCCAATGTGACTGATAGTCACGTAAGAAGAGAAGATTAGAACTCAGACACACACAGAGGTAAGACCGTGCGAAGACACAGGGAGAAGTGGTCGGGGAGAGAGGCCTCAGAAGAGACTAAACCAGCCAATGCCTAGATCTTGAACTTCGGCCTCCAGAACCGTGAGAAAATAAATTTCTATTGTTTAAGCCACCCTACGTGTGGCATTTTGTCATGGCAGCCCCAGCAAATGAATGCAACATCGGAAGCAAATAGGGCAGAATTTAACGTCTGTTCTTTCTGGATATTGGGGCCGGAGATAGAGATCATACTATGTACTCTTCTGCATATTTGAAATATTTCCATAATAGTTAAGAAAATAACAAGCAGATCCCGAAAAAGAATAACCAGAGAGTAGAAATTTATGTGTGATTACCTTACAGGCCAAGGTGGGTTTCGTGTTGGGCAGGTGGTTCTCTTCCACAGGCTGTGTCAGTCACCCATGACTTCCCGTCTCTTGGCTCCGCCATTCCTGATGCCTGAATCATTGTCCGCAACCAATCTGCACAAGGAGAAAGAAGGAACACGGAGAAGACACACCTGCTTTCAAAAGTTCCAACCTGGAAATGGCACACACCACTTCCACTCCCATTGCATTGGCTGAAACATAGTCACACGCCACACCTCACTGCAAGTTGCTGGGTGACTGCCTTCCTGGGCACCCAGGACAAGGATGTGGAGGACAAACAGCCAGTAGTCCCACCCACAATGTCATCAGGTTGACCCTGGTCTTCATGCTGCTGCTCAGTCCACAGCGTGTCTGCCAGGCCTATGGTTAGGGTTTAGATATTTTACAAAGGCGCGGGGTTGGGGGTCATGGTTTGGGACTTCAAAGAGGAGGAAGCCAATTCACAAGGAGACAGAAAACCAAATGTTTGCTGCGCCATCTCTAAACAAATGAGAGAGAACTTGTGTAAAATGGGCCCGGCTAGGTACCTTCTTCTCTACCACATCTAGAGTTCCCTACGTTGACAGCTCCTTCCTGGAACAGGCCTTCTGTCTTAAATTCTTTTAGGCAGTTAGGGGCGAGGCCAAAGTTTCTTTTATATATAAATTTTATGTGTATATATGTAATTTATAGAACTAAATAAATGAATTTAAATATACATACAATGGATTATATATTCTATTATATATCAATATTAATATATATTATATATATATATAATCTCCTTGGTTCTCCAGAGAACCCTTACGAATACAGGAGGAGTTAATATTCTTTTATCGATGGCATTTACATTTAATCATTTGAAATTCTTAGTTATGACATTGTTATGGCTTGCAAGGAAGTGTCCTTTTCTGTTTCATTTAGAGGCCTCAAGATACCAATTTTAAAAAGTTTCCCATTTTATTTGTTTGGTTTGATAGGCTTTTTCCAATTGAGTGCACAGATAAACCAATTTAGGAATTTCAAAGGAGCCCCATTTAGGCCAGTGAAGCCTTAAATCACCCTGAGTAATCTGAGCCCAGTGGGACAGAAATCTACATGTAGAAGGTCTGTTTTCTTTAAAGACAAAACCAGCAGGAGTCCCAGAGTGGGGCTGTTCTTTGGTGGTTCTCTTAGAAAATGGATTTCTCATTTGTATGAACTTACCAAAGGATCAAAGGCCCAAAAAAGGAGTGAAAGAAACAGAAGTTTCTAACAAAGCTGACAATGGAAGGATGGCCAGAACCAGTATCAAAGGACGCCTACAGAAAGAGTCTGGACCTCTACCAAAAATGGGAGGTCCAGGCCCAGGAGGACTTACCACCAGGAACCAGAGCCACCAGGAGGAGACAACAGAGCACAAAAGATTCTTTGCAGGCACCTTGCTTGTGTCTGTGAAGTGGCACCAGAATTGAAGGTCAGTAGCTAGGGATCCCACTTCTGTCACCATGTAAACTCAGCAAATAAGAGGCATAAACTGCAAAAGAACCAAACAGTTTATTTGGGGTCTCAAGAATTGCAATTCAGGAGATGTAGATTCGAGTAGAAGCTCAAATGTGCTCCTAGGAAGACAAAGGAGGCAGGGGTAGATAAAAGGAAAGGACACAGGCTTACAAAGGTCTACAGTGAACAGTTACTGACTGGTTCTGGCATGGGGTGAGCTGACTTGCCGGAACATAGTTGGTCCTAGGCAGACTGTCCCTTCTTGGAATGAGGAAACACTTCAAGATGTGACCTCTGCTGTCAGGTAAAGCTCAAAAGTTCAGTTAACATCTGGTGGTGGATGTGGTGTACAAGCATAAGCCCCACTTCCTTAATGGCCTCCCAGCTACATTTTAGAAGCCTTGAAAATGGTACTCCATTTTGTCATTGTCATCCACCACAGTCACGCACCACGTAACAATATTAACGATGTTTCGGTCACTGATGGACCACATATATGACAGTGGTCCCATACGGGTAGCACCACATAGCCTAGGTGTGTAGTAGGCTCTCCCACTTAGGTTTGTGTAAGTACACTGTGTGATGTTCACACAACAGTGAAAGTGCCTAATGATGCATTTCTCTAAACATTTCCCTTTCATTAAGTGAGGTACGCCTGTACTGATTTTATTCTTGTGAGTGTTGAATAATGAATTACTCATTTCAATTATTTGAGTCAGCCCCACTGGCTGAAGATGGTAAAGGCTGACTGAAGCAAAAAACTAAAATTTGTTATTCAACATTCACAAAACCAAATGAGTAAAGAAGAACTTTAAGTTCTATATCAGGGTTCATGTAAGGCAAAAACATTCTAAAGGAAAGATGGATTTGAGGACATATATGATTCTGAGTGTAAATGTCTGGGTACAAGCCAAAATTCCAGGGAGCATTTCAGACTTTCGAGGCAGTGGAATTGGTGAAACCAAAGTCAAGCTCTCCAAACAGTAAAGGGGGCCCAGGTAATATCTGGAGTACAGGTGGAACAGGCAGAAAATTTCATTAATGTAATTGTATGATATGATGAACGGACAGAGTTGGAAAATAGGATGGCAGGGTAGGGCAGAGGGACCTGGAGGGCCCAGGATGGATGGAGAGATCAGCTGGGCTGGTGGGGGGAAGGGGCCATGGGCACACACTCTTCATGTCCCCTCCCCCACCCTCTGAAACCCTTTGTGACTCTTCAGTGCTCTGTGATGCAGGCCTGGGATTATAGGCAAGCGCGGACACTCTCAGAGCTCAGTTGCCTCAGGCAGCCTTGCGATTCAGAAAATGGAGTTCAGTCAATGGAATGTTCTCTCATTTCTGAATAGCCATATGGAGTTGTTTTTGAGCATCTGCTCAACATTCTTAGACAGTGACCGCAACCTCACCATCGTGTGTGGGTTGTGGTTGCTTCTTCTGTTCCTGTGCTTCCTGGTGGGGATTCCGTCTTTACCAACCTTCTGGAAAACCAAAATCTACCAAAAGGTAAGGATCCCTGGGCAAGCCACCAACAGGCATTTTTTATTGTTGTTTCCATTTCTAGTCCCACATTTTTAAATGAGTTGGTCCAGAGAGACTCCTAAGATGGCAAGTCTGAATAGAGGATAGAACATCATCCTTCTAGGGGAATAGGCCAGGCAGGACTAGGGGTTCAGCTGGGACTGTTTCCCATTTAAAACTCACAGACCATCTGGGTGTGGTGGAGGATTCCCGGATAAAATCCCATCAGTGATTTCACGGCCCTGCATTAGGTTATTTAGAGAGTTTGGGATCTGTGTAGGAGAACACTGTTCCCAGCACTGGATCATGAGTCACATTCCCATGACGGGCGTCATTCGACCAAACCGTCCTTTGTATTGGGCAGATCAGGAGAGCAGGGCTGAGCCTCTGAGCAGACACTGGAGTGTGAGCTCTGTTCCAGGATACAGGGTCCCATCTGAGGAAGCACAGATGTGACTGTGGGCCTCAGAGTCTATGCCCTCCTTGAGCAGAGGACTTCTGACTGAGAATATCAAGTGTGGACTCTAGCCAAAAATCCTCCTTCGAGCTTTTCAAAGAAGGAAAAATTGAAAGTATCTTATCACCTTTAGAAATTCAGAAAGGGAAAGAACACAAAGTGCTAGTAATAAAAATAGAGAGTGACATTAATCTTGGATGAATATCTGAGTTTCCTAGAGAGAGGAGCAAGCCAACTAAGTCCTCGCTCCTCATTCTTTTCTTTTTGTTCTCAGCGTCAGGGCAGAGCCAAGAGGAGAAGAAAAGGTGGAACATCAAGTGGTAAGGTTCCACCTATCCCACCTGAGCTCTCCAAGGGTGACCCTTCCTGTCCTCTCCATGAGGTCCCAGGTCCATGGTCTCTGAGGATGTCAGTCGCTAGATAGAGTCCCTCTCAGAAAATAGAGGCCTCAGAGGAAAGGTTCATGGGAAGGTAGTCAGAACCCGAGACATTTCTCAGATTCCTGTTCTGCCCAGCTCTGGGCATGAAGCAGTGATGGGCCTGGACAATGGGTGTTGCCCAGTGGGTTGCCGTGGGAGACGTCAAGAGTCAGAACTTCTGTCTCCTGACCTTGTGAAACTACGTTGACTTCCTGGATGATCAGACTCCTCTTTGAGGTAACCACTGACCTATGTTCCTCACATGGTGGTTTTGAACATCCCATGGGATAATGTATGTGACAGTACTTTATAAATGAAGCAACAAACACATGTGAACCTTATTAATATTATCATTGACCGTTTGACCACATCTACTGATTCGTGGGGCTTTCAGAGTTAATATCCCGTTAATATCCCAAGGGTCTCCCATAAAGGGACTCCTGTGTAACACCTATGCTTCTACCTTTATTACATGTAATTCGCTCTTCTGGTTTCCCAGGTTGGAGAAACTACCAGAGGGAAACAGAGGAGAAAAGGAGGCTAATTTCTATTCTGAAAAGGTGACTAGTCTTTTCTTTCCTGATCCCTCTTTGACATGTTCTCTGCAATTCCAGGGATTCAGTACAGCCTGCAGTAGTCATGGGAGGGGTTTGCCATAGGAACGGGTATGTGAATGAAGGCCTTGGGGTGAGGGCTGCTGAGTGTATGGTGAAGTCATAGATGTGGGGCATTGTGAAGGGGCAGCAGGCTTCAGGTGGCCCCTCCCCTGACAGGCCAGCAGGTCCTCCTTTCCTTGTTCTGGTCCTGGCTACAGTTTTCTACTTCCTGTCTCCCGCAGGCCCCTAGGCCGGCCTCTCGATCCCACCCGCATTCGTCAACTATTATGCCCAGACCCCTCCTGTGAGGTGTGTAATAGCACAACTGCTGAGATCAATCGGCTGCTGTTCCTGGAGGACCTGGAAGATGATACTGCCTCTGTGTCCTCTCTGGCTTCCATAGCTTCTGGGACTGAGTCATCATTTACTCTGTCCTCTGCCTTCTCAGAAGTCCCTCCAGGAGACCTAACACCATCCCCTCCACCTGACCCTTCCCCACCGCTCCGCTCCGTTCTCTCACCTAACCCAATGACACCCTTAGCTGACTTTCTTTCACCCTCACCACCGGGTCACTCTATGCCACCAGAGCCTATTCCTCCCTTGGAGTCCAAATTCCCAGCAGACCATTCCCCACCCCAACCCATTGCCCTTCCCCCTCTCCCACCACATGACACCCAGGCAATGGATCCTATTCTCCAACCAGAGGCCACTCTGTCTCTGAATACGATCTTCTCTCTTGACCGCACCCTTTCCCAAGATATTAACGCCTTACCAAATTTGTCCCAGATAATGAATCCCAGTGACTCACTGGCTTGTCATCACGGACCACCAAGCCTGTCTGTCTCACCACCGACAGACCACCCTTTAACTGTGACTCAATCTAAATCGGTTTCCATCTTATTGAAGTCTGTTCCAGAGAACTCATCTCCAGATAGCCCTGGTGGGTTGTCCACTTATGTCCCAACAATCAGAGGCACTGACCATTCAAGCCTGTCAATTTCAGACTTATCCTGGTGGCAAGCTTGTGCCAAAGACTTGTTCTTAGCACCTTCCACCTTGGCACGACATGATTTTAATCAAGAGTTTCTTGCCCTCCATTCTCCAGAGTCCTCTCTGGAGAGACACCCTACAGCTAACCTTATAGAGCCTGGTAACCTCTCATTTCTCAGCCCTCATGTCCTGGCACTCCTGGAGAGACAAGTCCAAAAGAGGAGTGATTTCCTGATGTGGAAGGAAAAGGAGAAGGAGAAGGGTTCTTTTCCAAAAAAACTTAGGCCAGGGCACCAACTAAATCCTTCGGGGAAAATGTCAGAGTCAAATGCTGATGAGTGTGACTCAGCATTCTCCCTTCCTTTCTGGAGCAGTGCAGGCAAACCAAAGGAGCTGCACATGCATGAGCAGCCCCCATATCCTAAAATCTTGGAGGACCATTTACAGGAAAAATGTATGCAGCTCTTCTGGGGTCTCCCATCTCTGCACAGTGAGTCCTTGCCCTCTGCTATCCGTGACTCAAGTGACTGCACCACAATCTTCCTTTTCAATACCATCTCAAATGCCTCCACGGGCCAAGAATCCCCAGTACCTCTCCATCGCCCACCTCCATCCTTGCCTGAGATCCAGCCCCAACCCTTGCCTCAAACCCTGCCCCAATCCCAGCCCCTACCTCTCACTCAGGTCAAGTCCCAGGCCCACCTTAAATCCCCACTCCCAATCCTACCATCTGGTCCTCTACCCCAGATAAGGATCTGTGGAGTGTGTTACCATAGACCCCAGGATGAATCAGAGTCTCTCACCTCATCTGAAATTCAACAACTGGAATGGAAAGTGTTGCAGAAGCAACAGGAAAGTTTGTGGGGTTCCCCCTCTGTAGTCCAAAGATCTCAGGAAGAATTTTGTTCTTCAGCTCCCAACTTTCCTTACCATCAGGCCTCCCAGGCCCATGCCTCCATCTCCACCCTTCCCGTAGAGTTTCCTCTCAGTGATGAGCTGAGGAAGAAACTGGAACATCACCTTCGAAAGAGGCTCATCCAACACCGGTGGGGCCTGCCCCGCAGGATCTGTGAGTGTCTGTCACTGATGATGCCTCCAAGAGATTTCTCAGAGATAGCTAAGTCAGAGAGCAATCGTGGACTCTCATGGATCTCGGTGAACAAAGATCTAAATGTTGGATTGAGCCAATCCAAAAGCTTCCATGAGAGGGGTTCAGAACTGCTTCAGGTAGAGAAGGAGATGGGGAAGGATCAGGGGCACAGCCCAGAGAACGGCCCAAAAGCTCATCTGTTGAGTGACCCAGAGAGCTCTTCAGATAAAGATCCGGCAGATGACTCTGAGAAAGACCTAAATAGTCACAAGGCAAGTCTGTCAGGGAAAACTTCAAGGGCCTTGGAGGAAAGTCTAGATCAGAAACAACTTGAAAATGTCCTGAAAGCACATTTGAGCAAGAAGTTTGAGGAAATCAGTGAGGCTCGGCTCCCTGGGACGGTGCGCAGTTCATGGCATGCTAGCAAGCAGACATTGCTGCTTTCTGACAAATCCCGCACCCAAATAACACAGAGGAGTTTGCCACCTTCAGTGGGTGGGGACTCCTCCCTGAATACCTTCCAGGAGCTTTGCTTCATTGATTCCAGTGCACAACAGATGATGGAAACCCATATTAAAAGTTTCCGTATGAGGATGGAGTGGGGCCTTCCCTGCAGGGTCCTTGAAACCATACAGGCGTTTAAACTGGAAGATGCTGCATCCCAGTCCTTGCCCTATTTCTACTGTCCCCCCTCAAATAACCCAACTTTGGAAGTCGACTCCAAATCCGAGGGCTTCGAGCCCCATAGAGGAAGCTCTAAATCTGTTCTTCAAGAAAAAGCGGAAACAACAAATTCAGCCCTGGTCCTGGATCGTCTTTGCCCTGCTACTTCACCTATGGGCAGGGAAGGACAAGGGGTGCCGAGACAATCACCCTCTGGTATCAAGCAAGAGATTGCAGAGGTTGTTCAGAGGAGTAAGTGTGCCAGGCAGACTCATCTGCCTGTCACATGTGGCATCACAGGCAAAGCGAGTCAGAAATTTACTCAGCTAGGCAACAGATGCCCCCCAGAGCTGCCTGCAAGGCAAGCTGGTGCCAAACATGAGACAAAAGATGAGAGAGTGAGTTCCAGTGATAGAAGAGAAGGGCGACAGGACAAAAAGATGAAGTCAGAACCCTTTTCCGGGCACAACACGACCAGGGACATATTCAGGGCCAAGGAGCTCAACGCTCTGCAGTCAAAAACTGGTAATGTGTTGACAACCAGCAAGCCAGGAAGCTCCCAAATGATATGTGAGAATCACAGTAAAATAGAAATTACTGGGACCATTGAAAGCCCTGCACCAAAAAGACAAGTTCCCCAAGACCCGAAGTCATCGGATCTTAAGGAACATCTGTTTGGGGAATTAAAGTCGAAACTAGAGAAGAGGAATCAGAGCCAGGTCCAAGGCCAACACACTGACAGGGCCCCTGCCTCAGAGAGCTTGACTTACAAGGCCTCACTGACTCATGCCCACGGTGTCTCCAGTGGGGACATGGGAGCTTCCCAGGTGCTGCGTGTCCATCTGGAGGACAGTGGGATCAGCAGGCAGCAGCGGAAGGAGCCTTGGGTCCCTAAGAAAGACCTAAAGAGGTCCGAGGATAAGAAATTCCCACCAGCTACAATGAGACTGAGCCCTCTGGGCCCCAACAAAGAAGAGCTTGGTGGAGGGGATGCAGGGTTGGGGACATCCCAACCTACAAGAAAGAGTTTCTCTACTCAGATCACAGCATCAGAGGAGACGCTTGGGAGCAAGTCTTCCCAGACCTCATCACAGAAGGCACAGCCTCCTCCTGAAAGTCTGTTCAGAAAAAAGATGAACCACATTTTTCAATGGCTTCGTCCTGGGACAAAAGGCAAAAAGCAAGAACATCCCCAGGAAAAGGGCCGCCCCATATCATCTGCACAGAGCAGAGGCCTGGTTAAAGGGAGAGCTGCCGTTACTGGGACCACCACGGCTCAGAAGACCAGGACGGTCCCTGGGAAGTTCCCAGTGGAGAAACTGGGGCAGCGGTGTGCAACAGAGGTCACCCGCCCTCAAGAGCCCCTTCCTTCCCTGAGGAAGTTTGTGAAAACTGAGCAGAAGGCAGAAGAGCAGGCCCAGGCAGAGCCCGTCCAGGGGCATCCTTCCAACTACAGGGCTCCCTCCTGTAAAGTGCCAAAGTCCTGCCACCAAGAAGTTGTCTTTGCTGGCCAGAATTATCCTACATGTTCTAGACGGATCAGAGACCAGAACAGACACCCTCAGAAAGTCGTGGCGCTTAAAGATCAGCTATTGGATCAGAAGCGTCCCTTATCTGTGCCCCGCAGGGAGCATGTGCCCCATCCAAGCTCCAGCTGCAGGCGTCAAGCCGGCCCAGGGGCCTCCAGCTGTTCTCACCACTGCTAAAGGCACTATGTTTAGGGATCCGTCTCTATGTCAACAGAAAACGCTTTTCCAGCGTTTCGAGAGCGGAAAATTTCCCACCGCAAAATAATTCCTTCTTGTGGAGAATATTAATTCTCCCCAATAAATGATTCTCTAATAATAGTGATGTCTTTTCTGTGTCCTGTGTTGGGGGCATGGGTTTCAGGTAACTCAGGGCTTGTGCTTAGGGAAAAGGAGGAGTGAGTTCAGCTCTTACTGATTGCTTCCTCTGGCTTCTGAAAGGTCACCAGTGCTCTGGAGCTCTTGTTGACAAAGAGATATCACGTGCCCCCAAAAGCCCATTTCCTCCCTGATGAAGTTTGAGGAGGTGGGTTCTGCCTCCTGCCTCTTCGCTTAGCCTTAACGAAAGTGTAGAGCAGCCCACACCTTCCACTCACTGAATGTTTTACATCCTTCAGAGAGTAGGGAAGACAGGTGTTCTCTATCCGAAGAGGGTCAAGAATAGGTATGCAGTTCATAAAACAACAATGAAGAAAAAACAGTGGCTTCATCATGATTTAGAGGTCAGTGACCAGAGGACCCCACAGGTGGGTGAACCCTGAATGGGATTTGGGGGGTGGGGGAGGGTATTGCTGCAGTGGATCCTGGGCTGGTGGGGGAGGGGCTAGCAACAGCACAGACACTCCTTAAGAATCTGTCATGTGAGTCATATTAAAGTGTTAGGGAAGAATACTTTAAACTTTACATTGAGGTTTCCCTACTGGAAAGGCACCTGGGGGAAGTGGTTCCCCTCTGTAGGTATTTCTTCAGACTGCCCAATGACATTTTGTTGCAGAGCAAAAGCATCACTCAGCTGCCAGTAGTAACAAGGTTGACCAGGTAGCCACCTACCTCCCAGGATAAAATAAAGCTGAGAGTAAGGAAAAGATGACTTGGAGTAAGCGAGGAGGGAAGAAAAAATGAAGAGGGGAAAGAAGGACCTTGCTGGTAGAACAAAGCTTTATGCCTCATCATCCATATGGTGACCCTGTCCTGTTTCCTGTTTCCCCCGCCCCCTCCTCAATCTGATCCAGGCATCACCACCTTGAGGCTGATCCAGGCACTGCACAGCACACTGATGCCTTATTCCAAAAAGGCACTGGGCTGTTCTTTGAATACTAAACAATATCTGCAGGGAGGTCATGAGGCATGGCATCCCCCTCTTTGGGGAAGGTGATCTTGCTGCCTTCCTTCCATCTATGCTTAATAAGAATATACAAGATCTTGCCCTTAGTGTGTACAGTTCACCTGTCGGGATGGAAGTGCCGCCTCTGATATTCACGGCCTTGAATTGGTCTCCCCCAGAACACCTGCAGCTCATGAACCAGAGATGAGTCCCAGACTATGCACCAGGTTACAGATATATGGGGGTCTCACCATGGACTGCACACATACCCACCCTTACAATAGGGGTTGGGAGGAAAGGCAACTCCACTTAGACAGACTGGGACTCAAAAATTGGCTGAGTGTCAACTGGGGCAAAATTCAAAAAGCATTATGATGGTGAGCGTTAAATACATTAAGTTGTAGATGTCTAAGTAAAATAAAGATGGTTACAAGGGTGGAAAAATAAAATACCAATTTTGTTTTCTAAAAACAACATGATTTTAAAAATGGAAGGGAGGAGAAAAAGGGAAAAATAGAATAAAATGATTGTTCTGTAAGTAAAAAGAGGGGGTCAAGATATAGGTGACAAACGAAATAAGACTCCAAGTAAGGGAAAGGAATTTGAGGACATTAGAAAAGATACAAGTATAATGGTAACTATTGTAACAAAACCGCACACGCACGCAGGCACACTCTACACAAATGGGGTGAGTATCGCAGAGGGCACTGGAGGTAGTTTTCCCAGAAAGACTGGTGAACGCTATGTGTTAAAACAAAAACCAAAAACAAAACCGGTGTCCACTACAGCCTCTCTCACTCCACACTTGTATCTTCTTGTCCAGAGTTATGCCATTGACCCCACAATGTCTGAAACTTGAGGTCAAAGAAAGAATGCAGATTCTGTGGAGGTCCTGGGAGGGGGATGGGGCCCAGGGCAGGAGACTTGAAGAGGTGAGGAGGCCACGGAGGGCTCTACCATCGATGTGGATAGACCAGCCAAAGACCAGCCTCTCAGTTTCTACATCATCTCATCTTAGGGTCCTTTCCTTCCATTCCAGTGTAGTTACTGCCACACTCCAGAGCTTATCACCAGGAACACTTCAGCCATCCAGATTATTACAGTCGGACATTCCACCCTTTGGCCTCGTCTCTCATTCTTCTGATTCACATGCCCCTTGTTAACTTTTCAACTCCAGGCCATTCATTTTTCCACTTACTCCTTGTCTGTCCGTCAAGCTCTTGTTTACATTTCCTCCCTCTCCGGGGTAGACTTGATGGTCTGTCAGGTAACCAACATTTAAAAAGCTCCGCTACTAATGGGCCCCATCCAATCCCTTTTAATCCTTCCTGTCTGGCAAAATCCCATCTCTCTGCCTTTCCCAGAAATGCCTTCCTATATCTAATTGATCACTATTGGATTAAATCTCACAATGGAGTCTACCGATGCCACAGTAAATTCAGCCCCAACACTAGCTGGAAATCACTCACTCATTCCACAAAGAATTATCCCATGCTTACTAACATGAGAACAAAACAAATGGAGCTTAGGTCGCTGTTTCCTTACTCCATTCTCTCTCCAGGGACACTCAAATTTATTTCAAATCTCCTTCACTTTCCTCAAATTTAGGCTGTCTCCATTTGCTCAGTAGATGTGCTGGACCACTGATCACAGAGGAACTAGAAGTCAGGAGACAGGAACTTTCCGTCAATAAAGCTTCACAAAAACCTTTTCCTGTTCCTCCTTTCCTTCTTTCCTGTTATATGAAAAGAGGTTTCCTTCCTAACCTCAATGATTACACTTCCTGAAATGTCCTTATTGAGAGAGCTGAACCCTCATCTTGACGGACTGAGCCCCCTTGCCAGGTATCCTCTCGTCCCCTCCCTCTCTTTAGGAGGCACCCAGCTTCTTTCATTATTTTAAGCTTCTATTACAGAAATGTTTAAACACGCACAAGAGCAGTGGAACTTCCCATGTACCCCACTTCCACTGTTATCATCTGGCACGTGTGATACGGCCCGTCTCCTACACTACGGTTAAGGGGCAAAAGCCCATGGGAACATCCTGCCGTCCGTCTCTCAGGTGTATGCTTTGTGCCCATGTCACAGCTCTCATGTTTCTTTGACATTTACTACCTGTGGAGCTCACTGACCCAAAACAGATGGACAGAGCCATGGGGAGGAAACGCACTGAGCTTTAGATGCTCTGGCCATCAGTTCTGCTCAGCCCTGTAGTCAAGCCTGAGAAGTCACTGAGTTAACTCCTCCCTCCACCCCACGCAGAAAGGAATCTTCCTAAGCAAATGCAGTGCACGGTGTTGTGGTCCCTCAGTCACACAGTGACTGCAGCACGTAGAGAGCACAGAAGGAGAAAACGGTACATGTGATAAGGACTTCACATCACCATGCAAGTGTTTTCAAAGATTTAGAAGAAAGTTTTTTTCCTGTAATACATTTAAAACAAGCTACTGTATGATGAGTTAAACACAGGAGATCAAACACTTTTTTATCTCCTCTCCTTCCCCAAAAGTAAAATATTACATGAAAAGATGCTCCACATCATTAGTCACCAGGGAAATGCAAATCAAAACCACTGTGAGATAGCACTTCACACACAGGATGGCTAGAATCAAAAAGTTAGATAATAGCAAGTGTTAGAAGGCCGAGAAACTGAAACCCTTCTACGCTGCTGGTGGGTATGAAAAATGGTGCAGCTGTTTTGGAAAACCGTCTGGCAGTTCCTCAAAAGTTAAACACAGAATTACCATATTACCTAGAAATTCCACTTCTAGCTAGACACTCAAGAGAAATGAAAACATACGTCCACACAAAAACTTGTACACAAATGTCCATAGCAGTATTATTCATAACGGTCAAAAGACAGAAACAACCTAAACGTCCATCAACTGACGAATGGGTAAATAAACTACGGTATATCCACACAATGTAATATTTTTTGGCAATAAAAAGTACTGATACATGCTACAATATGCACAAACCCTGACAACATTACGCACAAGTGAAAGAGGCCAGTCACAAAGAACCTCATATGATTCCATTCATACGAAATTGTCCAGAACAGGGAAATCTAGAGCGAGAGGAAGTAGACTAGTGGTCGCTTAGGGCTGGGGGGATGAGAGGACAGGGGCATGACAGCTAAAGGTTATGAAGTTTCTTTTTGAAGTCATGAAAATGCTTTAAAATTGACTGTGGTGATGGTTACCCATCTGTGAATATACTAAAAATCATGGAATTATACACTTTAAATGGGTAAGTTGTATAGTATGTGAACTCTATTTCAATAAAGCTGCTAAAACAAGTAAAGGATTTAAAAAGAATAAGGCCCTTGAGGATGACAAGAAGGGGAGAAGATATGACAAAAGATGTCAACACATTTTTTGAAGACGGAAATCCGGTGCAGGAGTGGTAACTGACTAGCAGAGCAGAGGAAGTGCCGGCAAACCAACTCACACCACAAAACCCCAGAAGACGGACGACCCAGTGGCACCAGAGAAGGAAGAAATTAAGGGTTTCATGCTGTACACATGTTGAATATTTTGTTCTTTGCTTTGGTTTTTGTTTTATATTATGCATAATTTTTTTTAAAAAAATTTTGGGGGGGATGCTCTTTTCCAGTATTTTGTGAAACCCTGTTGGAATGTTAGCACACTTTAAATGTGCGAAGAGGATCCAGGGTTTCTTGCCTGGGACAGAACCTGCGACAACTGTTTTAAAGTCACCATTGCACACTTCTGGGGTTTGGGTACGCTAGTGATGGCAGCTGTGGGAATCAAAGCCAGAAATCTCAAAGGTTAGGCAAAATTTGGGACAACAGCCAACGGTCCATTTTTAAAATGTATTTATTTAAAGATAAACTTGTGGAAAAGTTGCATGGATGGTAAACAACCATATACCCTTTATCCAGGTGTACCCATTAGTATTTTGACCCATTTTCGATATCTCTCCACTTTGTCTCTGTCTCCGCTCCCTCCCTCGTCTTTCTCTATCAGCACACGCGCACACACACACACACACACACACACACACACGAATGTCCATGAATGTGCCATGTCCGCGCCCAGGATCCAAACCGGCGAAACGCTGGGCCACCAAAGCAGAGTGTGCAAACTTAACCACTCGACCATGGGGCCGGCCCGACCTGAAACTATTGTTGGTGGAGCTTATCTTGCTCAGACTTTAAAGGATGATTTTATAATCATCAGTCCTGGGGACCTTAGGGGCAGTCAGGACCAGACTTGCTATAAAAAAGCAATGCCAGAGAAGCAAAGATACATAGAGGGATTTGTCTGAACAGAGACCTCCTGCAGTCGAGGGAGGGTACATGAGAGGGGTGGGCTTGAAGTGTACCTTCCTTTTGGGTAGAGACGATGGTGAAGCTGTGGATGAGGGAGAAGACAGGGAAAGAAAGGAGCTGTCATTACTGGTAAACCCTCTCACATGGGAGGGAAAGGATTGGGTGTCTGCGGCCAAGATAGATTCATCAGACTCAGCGAGGGAATGTGGGCACGCAAAGGGAGGACATGACACAGGGCTTCATTCCAGCAGTTTAGCACTAAACAATGAAGCTGTAAAAGTTATAACTATTAAATGACTAGCTAGCGTGGGGGGAGATGAAATAAATATATATACACCATCAACAATAATGACATTATTGTTTAAAAAGGTACAGAGATGTCAATGGGAATTTTGGGGAAAAGATAGAAAGTAGATGGGGAAAAAATCATAAAACCTTTCATGGAAGAAGTAACCATAGGTGTGATTCAAACAAAATCTAAAGGTACTGTCAAATATGATTACAACTGTGCTCACTAGAAGTTATGCTAAAGAGAAGCCTAGTCCCTAAATCAAGATGAGTTTGACTCTGCAGGTCATGGTCCAGCACAATTGCTCTGTAAAATAATGGAAAAGTTTAAAATTTTGCTGGGAGGAGGGGATTTGGCAGAGAAAAAGAGGGAGCAGCAGGGTGAGACACCGTATGGGTGGAGGAGGCCAGATTTGAGAACCTTTAGAGGCTGACTAGCCTAAGAGGGATTCGGGGAAAAGAAGAACTACCAAACATTTTCAAGTTGTTTGCCCTGGGTCCACGGATGCGCCACGCCCTTGTGGCCCTCTTTCTCATGCTTTCTGTTGGTTGATACAGGCTACTCTGTTCTCTCATGCTTTTCGGTGATAGTGGATTCTTTTGAGGAGATAATGGGAGGTGGGGCTGCTGCTGAGTGTATTTCTGGTTTCATGCAGGTAAAAACACATTATGTATGAGGGGAAGTTTTAGTTGAAGGCCGAGTAGATCTTGGGGATGTAAATCCCTGGGCACAGGACCGACTTTCAAAGATGACGTGGGGGTCCAAAAGGAGATCGCCAAGCAATAAAAGGCTCTTAGGTAATAGCTGGGTAACAGAATAAATAGAAAATTTCACCAAGGTGAAATATATGCTATGGTGAATATGTGGAGTTGGAAGGTAAGTTGGAAGTATCTAAAGGGCCTCAGAGGGGTGAACTGATTTGCTGGCCTGGATGGTGGGGGAAGGGTTGTGGGTTCATCACTTCTGTGTTTTCCCCTCCCCGACCTTCAAGGACCTTTGGTGTCTATGCTAAAGCTCTGTGATGCGGGCCTGGAACTCTAGTCTAGAATGTGCACTCTTAATGCCCAGCTGCCTGAGGTGGCAGTGCACTTCTGGTGATGCAGATCACCCTCTTTGTCTGAGGAATGTTAATGCACCATGGCTGAGCTCCAGCTTGAGTTCCTAGGTATTCCCATCCCTGCCTTCCTGTGTGGGGTGGGGCTCCTTCTTCTGTCACTCTGCTACCTAAAGAGGAGTCCATGTTTCCCAATATTTCGGACAGAGAGAGACATCAATCAGGTAAGTAAATCAGGTCCCTCAGAAATATCAAATCTTTCTTTTCAAATAGATGCATTCAATGCTATCAATTTCCCACTAAGTACTGCTTTTGCTATACCTTATAAATTTTACTAAGTTCTATTTTAATTTTCATTTTGTTTAAAATACTTTGAGACTTCTTCCTTGACCAATGTGTTTAGTAGCGTGTTGTTTAATCTCCAAACATTTTAGGATTTCCAGCTATCCTTCTGTAATTGATTCCTAGTTTAATTCCATTATGGTCTGAAAACATACTTTGTACAATCTCTATTTATTTTTGTTAAAGTGTGTTTTGTGGCCAAGAACGTGGTCTATCTTGGTGAATGTTCCATGAGTTTGAGAAGAATGTGTATTATCGGATGAAGTACTCTAAAAAATGTCAATTAGATCACGTTGACTGATGGTGCTGTTCAGGTCAACTGCATCTATACTGATTTTCTGCCTGCTGAATCTGTCCATTTCTGAGGGAGAGGGTGAAATCTCCAAACATAACAATGGATTCAACTATTTCTCTTTGCAGTTCTACCAGTTTTTGCCTCATATTTTGACACTATGTTGTTAGATGTATACATGTTGAGGACTGTGTGTCTCGTTGGAGCATGGACCCTTTATGGTTATGTAATACCCCTCTTTATCCCTGATAGTTTTCCTTGTTCTGAAGTCTGCTTTGTCTGAAATTAATATAGTTACTCCTGTTTTCTTTTGGTTAGTGTTAGCATGGTACATTTTTCTCTGTCTTTATTTGTAATCTATCTGTATCTTTATTTTTAAAGCGGGCATTTTGTATACAATATTTAATTGCGTCTTGTTTTTTTATGCACTGACAGTCTCTGTTTTTTAACTGGTGAATTTACACGATTTATATTTAGTGATTTTTTAAAAATACGGTAGGACTCATATCTACAATGTCTATAACTGTTTACTATTCATTATATCTATTCTTTTTTCTTCTCTTTTTCTGCGTTTTCTGGTTTTACATAAGCATTTTATATGATTCCATTTTCTCTCATCTCTTACTATATCAATTGTTCTTTAAAAAAAATTTCAGTGGTTGCTGTAGAGTTTGTAATATACATTTATAACTAATGTAAGTCCTCTGTAACAGTGTTTTCATTCCTTTCACTTATCCATATACTATAATCACCCAATACATTGTCACTATTATTATTAGCTCAATTGAGAATAAGAAAAATAAAAGTTTCATTTTACCTTAATTTATTCCTTCTCTTCCTCTTTTTAATGAGGATCCAAGGTATCATTTTCCTTCTCCCTGAGGAACTTTTAAAAAATATTTATTGCAGAGCAGGTCTGCTGCTGATGAATTCCCTCAGTTTTTGTTTGTCTGAGAAAGGTTTTATTTCTCCTTCACTTTTGAATGATAATCTCACTAGATAGAAAATTCTAGGTGGGTGGTGTTTTTTCTTCTTTCAACACTTTAAATATTTCACTTCACTCTCTTCTTGCTTGCATGGTTTATGATGAGAATCCCACAATTCTCATCCTTGTTCCTCTAGATGTAGGGTGTTTATTTTCCTCTGGATTCTTTCAAGATTTATCTTTTGGTTTCCTACAGTTTGAAGACGATATGTCCAAGTATAGACTTTTTTAGTATTTATCTTGTTGGGGTCTTTTCTGAGCTTCTACAATCTATGGTTAACCTGTCATTAATTTTGGAAAATCCTTGGCCATCATTACTTCAAATATTTTTCTACTCTGTTCTTTCTCTTTTCTCCTTCTGGTATGCCAATTACACATGCTACATATTTTGAAACTGTCTCACAGTTCTTGGATATTCTGGGCTTTAAAACTTTTTTTCTTTCTCTCTGTGCATTTCAGTTTGCAAAGTTTCTATTGACATATATTCAAACTCACATATTCCTTCCTTGGCCGTATGCAATCTACAGATGAGCCAATCACAGGCCTTCTCCATTTCTTGTAGTGTTTTTGGTTTCTAACATTCCCTTTTGATTCTTTCTTAGAATTTCCCTCTGTCTGTTGACATTCCTCATCTGTTCTTGTGTGCCATCTATTTTTTCCATCAGAGCCCTTAACATACTAATCATGGTTATTTTGGATTCTATGTGTGATAATTCCAAAACCTGTGTCAATGTGAATGTGGATCTGATGCTTGCTTTGTCTGTTTAGACTGTTTTTTCTTGCCTTTTAGGATGCCTTGTAATTTTTGGTTGAAAGCCAGACACGCTGTATTAGGAAATAGGAACTGAAATAAATAAACCTTTAGTGTGAAGTTTTATGCTCATCTGGCTAGGTGTTGGGCTGTGTTTAATATTTACCGTAGCTGTGCGTATCAGAGGCTTCCATTTCCTCTAGTGTCCTTGTTTTTGTGTTTCTTGTGTCTTTAGGTTCCCCTAAATCTCCTCCTTAAACAGAGCCCATGCCTTGCAACTCTTTCAGCTATGATCCCATCACTATACTGCAGCCCTGGGGACGCGGTGGGAAGGTGTTAAGGGAGGGGATATAATTAAATCTTTTAGTGGGCCTGTGTCCCTGGGTTGTGACGTTCACAAGTGTTTCTAAGCTTTTTTTTTCTTTTCTTTCAACTCTTTAGATGAGACGGGAAGGCTACAGGGGGCTGCAGTTGGGTAACTGCCCTTCACCCACGTGGGATAAGGCTTGGTAGTCTTTTCCCCTGCTGAGGAGGCTTCTATTACGGAGCACATTCGGGATATTTCAAAATCCTTTCAAAATGGTAACCTTTCTCCCCCACCCTCCCGTGCCAGAAACATCAGAGTTTCTTCATGGTTCTTCACTGTGAGAACTTAGTAGGGTTCCTGGAAGTAAAACTCACGAGTAGGTGGGGCCTCCCCTTAAACGGTCCTCCAGGAGTTTCTCACTTTCATGCTAGCCCACATGCATCCTCAGCAGTTTGTCAGTGTCTTTTACGTGTTTCTACCAGTTTATGGCTCTAGTGGCTTCTGCTCCAGGTAAGCTGATCTTAACTGTGATTCTCTGCATTCACCCTCTCTGAAGATTTTGGGTAGTAGTTTGCCCTGCAACCTCAATTCTCCGGTGACTTCAAGAAAAGCCACTGATTTTCAGTTTGCTCAGCTTTTGCTTCTCCTAAGGACCGTAGTAAAGACTCCCAAGCTCTTTAAGTGTTGGAGCTGGAACCAAAAGTCACTCCTCAAAGAATAATTCTTTATTTTCCTGTTTCCTTTCTCACATTTTTAAATGAGTTTGGCTGGGCCAGAGAGACACCTAAAATGGGAAGTCTGAGGAGAGGACAGACCATTGCTCTCTTAGGGGAAGAGAACAGGCAGAACTAGGGCTTCAGGGAGGACTAAGGATTCCATTTAAAGCTCACAGACTGTCTGGGTGTGCTGGTAGGTTCCCAAATAAAATCCCAAACAGTGATTCTGTAGTCCTTGATTCAGTTATTTAGCATTTCAGATCTGTGTAGGAGAACACCGTTCCCAGCACTTGATCATGAGTCATCTTGCCATGTCAGGCGCCACTTGCCAAGCCTTCCTTCGTGTTGGGCAGATCAGGAGAACAGAGCTGAGTCTCTGAGCAGATGCTGGAGCAAGAGCTCTGTCCCAGGATACAGAGGCCTATCTGAGGAAGCACAGATGTGACTGTGGGTCTCAGAGTCTATGCCCTCCTTGAGCAGAGGACTTCTGACTGAGAATATCAAGTGTGGACCTCATAGCCAAAAATCCTCCTTCGAGGTTTTCAAAGAAGGAAAAACTGAAAGAATTTTATCACCTTTAAAAATTAATAAAAGGAAGGAACGCAAAATTATAGGAATTAAAATAGAGAGTCATATTATTCTTGGATAACAAATATCTGACTTTCCTAAACAGAGAAGTGAGACCAATGAGTCCCAGCCCCTCATTCTTTTCTTATTGTTCTCAGTGTCAGGACGGAGCCAAGAGGAGAAGAAAAGGTGGAACACCAAGTGGTAAGGTTCTACCTATCCCACCTGAGCTCTCCAAGGGTGACCCTTCCTGTCTTTTCCATGAGGTCCCAGGTCCATGGTCTCTGAGGATGTCAGTCACTAGATACAGTCCCTCTCAGAAAACAGAGCCCTCAGAGGAGAGGCTCATGGGAAAGCAGTCAGAACCTGAAACATTTCTCAGATTCCTGCTCTGCCCAGCTCTGGGCATGAAGCAGTGATGGACCTGGGCAATGGGCGTTGCCCAATAAGTGGCCATATGAGATGTCAAGAGTCAGAACTTCTGTCTCCTGACCTTGTGAAAGTACTTTGACTTCCTGGATGATCAGATTCTTCCTTGAAGTAACCAGTGACCTATGTTCCTCACATGGTGTTTTTGAGCCTCACATGGGATGACATACATATATGAATGAAAGCCCTTTGTGAATGATAAAGCAACATACATACGTGAGCTTTATTATTATCATTAACCATGCGATCTTGAATCCTAATTCTTGGAGCTCTCCAAGTCCAATCTACCAAGGGTACCATAAAGGACATTCTACTCTGCCTCCTAAAAGATCTCTTTGCTTCTGTCTTCATCACTTTTCTGGTTTCCCAGGTGGGAGAGCTTGCCAGAGCGAAGCAGAGGAGGCAAGGAAGGTGCTTTCTCTGCTGCAAAGGTGACTAAACACAATCCTTCTTTCCTGTATCCTGCTTCTTAGTAGGGTCTAAGAATTTCTAGGGCCTCAGTGAAATGTGACATTGATAAGGGAGGGAAAATCCTCAGATTTTGAAATCCAGATTGTGAAAGTCTTGGGGAGAAGGAAACAACACAGATTGTGAGCTCAAGGAAGTGGGGGGATGTGAAAGGACAGTATGCAATGGGTGCCCCTACCTCTGTCAGACCTGCCAGGGCCCCATATATTTGTTCTGGTCCTGGCTGCAGCTGTGTATATCCTGTCTCCTTCAGTCCCCGGGACCAGCATCGCGATACCATCTGCTTTCGTCAACTGCTATGTCCAGATCCCTCCTGGGAGGTGTGTAATAGCACAACCGTGGAGGTCAATTGGCTGCTGTTCCTGGAGGACCTGGAAGATGATACTGCCTCTGTGTCCTCTCTGGCTTCCACAGCTTCTGGGACTGAGTCATCATTTACTCTGTCCTCCGCCTTCTCAGAAGTCCCTCCAGGAGACCTAACACCATCCCCTCCACCTGACCCTTCCCCACCGCCCCCCTCCGTTCTCTCACCTAACCCAATGACACCCTTAGCTGACTTTCTTTCACCCTCACCACCGGGTCACTCTATGCCACCAGAGCCTTTTCCTCCCTTGGAGTCCAAATTCCCAGCAGACCATTCCCCACCCCAACCCCTTGCCCTTCCCCCTCTCCCACCACATGACACCCAGGCAATGGATCCTATTCTCCAACCAGAGGCCACTCTGTCTCTGAATACGATCTTCTCTCTTGACCGCACCCTTTCCCAAGATATTAACGCCTTACCAAATTTGTCCCAGATAATGAATCCACTAGCTTGATTCACTAGCTTGTCATCACGGACCACCAGCCTGTCTGTCTCACCACCGACAGACCACCCTTTAACTGTGACTCAATCTAAATCGGTTTCCATCTTATTGAAGTCTGTTCCAGAGAACTCATCTCCAGATAGCCCTGGTGGGTTGTCCACTTATGTCCCAACAGTCAGAGGCACTGACCATTCAAGTCTGTCAATTTCAGAATTCTCTTGTTGTCAGGCTCCTGCCAGGAACATGTTCCTCCCCACATTATCACACTCTGATTTTCAACGAGAGCAAGTTTCCCTCTGTCTACCAGAGACCTGTCTCTGGGGAGACTCTGCTACCAATCACATGGAGGCCAGCAGCCATTCTTTCCTTGGCCTTAACGGTCAGGCATTCTTGGCAAGACAAATAAAAAAGAGAATGGATTTCCAGATTTTAGAGAAGAAAGAAAAGGAGGAAGGACTATTTTCAAAACAAATGTGCTCAGAAAACCAACGGATGTCTTCAGGGAATTCATTGCAGCCACTTGACGTACAAGACACCACAGCCCCCAAAGCTGGCTGGGACATCACAGGCAAACCAGAGCAGCTGAGCATTCGTCAACAGCTACTGTATGTCAAGACTTTGGGAGAAAACTTGCAGCAGAAATATACCCAGCTCTTTTGGGGTCTTCCCTCTCTGCACAGTGAGTCCCTGGTGGCCACTCTCCTGGTTTCTAGTAGTAGTGCCCCACTAGGGTCTCATTTTGTCTTATTCAATGGAATCTGTAATGCTTCTGCAGTCAAGATGTGGGATCCAGAATCTCCACCACTTCCCCATTCTCACCCTCCTCCCCTCTCCGATGTACATCCGCAACCCTTCTCTCAGACCAACCCCCAATCCCAGCCCCCACCCTTCACTCAGGTCCAGCCCCATGCCCACCTTCAATCCCCACTCTCAATCCTACCATCTTCTTCTCCATCCCAGATTAGGGACCATGGAGTGTCTTTCCATAGATCCCAGATTGAGTCAGACTCTCACATCTCAACTGAAAATCAACACCTGAAATGGCACATGTTGCAGAAGCAACAAGAAAGTCTGTGGGGTTTAGTCCCTGCATTCCAAAAATCTCAAGAAGCCACTTGTCCTCAAGCTCTCACCCCTCCTTTGGTCAGCCAGTCCTCCCATGCCTATGTACCAGTCTCTGTCCTTCCTGGCCATTTTCATATCACCAGTGAACCCCAGGATAAAATGGAGCTCCACATTCCAAGGAGGCTATTCTCACACTGCTGCCTCCATGCCAGTAGGAATCTAGAGTCTCTGTGTAAATGTACAGAAACATCTCAGCAAAAAGGCAGACACACTCACTCACAGCTCTGTCAGCTTCAGGGCCAGAGTAGCAAGGATCTAGCAGAGACTGAATTGAGTTTCCCAGGAAGCTTCCATGAGACGATCTCAACAAAGTTTCAACTAAGGCAGGACATGAAGAGGAATCTTGGACATATCCTAGAGAAGAGCCCAGAAGATAGTCCTCCAAGGGTCTCAGAATGCTACCTACTAAAGAGTCTGAGGGCTGCCTCAGAGACAAAAAGTAGCTGTGTGTGTCACTCAAGGAATTACTCAGGGAATCAACTCTTAAATGTCTCAAGGAAGGACACAGACCAGAATGAAATGAAAACCATTCTTAGATTACATCTAAGCCAGAAGTTTTGGCAGATCACTGCCGGGAGGATCCCCCTCGGGGTGTGTCATTCATGGCTGGCTGAGGACAACCCATCCCCTCCTTCTGGGAGTTCCCAGAACAATATGGAAAACAGAAATTTGAAAAACATAACAGTAGGTGGGGTCCACCCCCAGATGACCACTCCAGAGCTTTCTTTTCTGGATCCCAACACCCGACAGGTGCTAGAAGCCCATATTATAAGGTTTCGTGTGAGTCAGAGGTGGGGCCTACCTCTCAAAGTTCTTGAATCCATAAAATCCCATAAGTCGAGAGAAGCCAAAACATGGCCTCTTCCCCAATTTGACTTTCTCTCCTCAGCCACCTATATTTCTGGGGTGGATTCCAAAAGCTGAGGTTTCCAAGCCCCTTGAGGAAAGCTCTAAAAGTTTTCAGGGAAATAAGGTGAAAACAACGAATTCAGTCCCCATCCTGGATCTTCCACTCCCTGCTACCTCATCTGTGGGCAACGAAGGACGGGGGCCCTAAAACCATCCCACTCTGATATCGACCAGGAGCTTGCCAAGGACATCCAGGCAATCGAGCATGGCAGACAGACTTCAGAGATCCTCACACACAGCTTTATAGACAAAGTGAGTCAGAGTAAGACTGCACTAGACAATAACAGATGCAGCTGAGAGGTGCCCACAAGGCAAGCTGGGGCTGGACATGTGCCAAGGGATGAGAATGTGAGTTCCAGTGATAGAGAGGACATGATTCAGGGCCAAAAGATGGTGGAGAAGAATTGAAAACATTTTTCCACGTCCACCATGAACTTCAGGGAGATATTCAAGGCTGAGGAGCTGTGCGTTCTTACATCACAATCTTGTGACATCTTGACAACCAACAAGTTGGGAAGCTCCCAAATGGTAAATATCAATGTGAGCAAAGTAGAAACTACCCTGACCAGTGAATGTCCCTCACCAAAAATACCAGTTCCCCAAGATTCCAAGCCACCAGACATTAAAAAACAGCTCCTTACCGAGTTGAAGTTGCAATTGAAGAGCAAGGAACATAGCCAGCCTAAAGGCTCTCCCGCTGACATATCCCTTACTTCAGATAGCTTGCCTTCCGACTCCTCACTGACTCAGTCCCAGAGCGTCTCCAGTGGGGACATGGGAGCTTCCCAGGTGCTGCAAGTCCACTTGGAGGACAATGGGGATTGGCGGGAACCCTGGGCCTCTAAGCATGTCTCATACAAATGCCAGGACAGGAATTTCCCACCAGCTGCAAAGACAGTGAGACCTCTGGACTCCAGAGCAGGAGAATGTGGAAGAGAGGATTCAGGAGTTGGGACGTCTAAAGCCAGAAAGAAGAGCCACTCTATTGAGGACAGAGAATTAGAGGGCACTTCCCCGTATCTGTCACAGAATGAACAGTTTCCTCCTGAAAGTTACTTCAGAAAAAAAATGAGGCAGTTTTTTCAGTGGATTAATTCCAAGAAAAAAATCACAGGGCAGGAAAGTCCCCAGCAAAAAGCCAAGTTCACGACAACCTTTGCACCGCTCCGAGACCCAGCTCAAAGTGCAGCTCTCGTGAGCTGTGGGCCTCCTGAAGCTCATGAGCTCATGGCAGCCATCGGGAAGATCCTAGAGGAGAAACTGGCATGGAGATACGAACCTGAGGCTGCAGAGTTAAGTCAGCAGAAGGGGGAACTGCAGGCCCAGGTAGAGCCTGATGAGGGACATCCCTCCAACTACGGGGCTCTCTCTGACCCACAGCCAGGGGAATGGGCAAGGACCACATCCTGCAGCCAAGATGCTGTCCCTCCTGACAAGAGTTTTCGTACAAGGGTTAGACAGAAAAGAGACAGGATCAGACAGCCCTGGAAAGTTGTGGCCTTCAAGGACCAGCATTTATGCCAGAGTCAACCCCCTTCCCCACCCTACAGGGAGTCTGTGCCCCATCCAAGACCCACCTGCATGCATGATGTATGCCACGTCCCTCCGGCCACCCTCTCCTCTGATGAAAGCACTGTGTTCAGAGATCTGACTCCTCTATTCAAACAGGAAATGCTTCTCCAACACTTCCAGGGAGGAAAAATGTCCCCAAAGAAATCATTCAGTCCTTGTTGAGAAAGCATTGCCGTTTTCACGAGAACACATCCTCTGATGAGAACCATGGTTAGCACAACCAAGGATACTGATCATCCTCAATAAACGTTTCTGCCAAGAGAGAGTAGTGTTCTCTGTGTGGTGCTTTGGGGGAGTGGGTTTGGGGTTCCCAGCGCTTATGCTCAGGGAAAGGAAGGAGGGAAGTCAGCTCTGACTGATCTCCTCTTTTGGTTTCTGCAAGATGACCAGTCCCTTGTAGGGGGCCTGACAGTGGCTTTCTCAGTTTTATCTTGGGTCCTGTATTTGACCTTACTCAGATGTCCTGTACTTAAAACACTTTACTTTTTCATAAAAAGTACAAAAAGTTTACTCTAAAAACTTCCGGGCCTTTTCAAAATGAGAAAAACCCTTCAAGTCCAGAACTTGGCTCAACTTGTCTTTCCATCTGCTCCCTCACTATCCTGAACTATACACAGCTGCAGGGTGGGATGCGTTCCCCTGGAAGGATACAGCCAGAATTTCCCCTTGTTGCCTCAGAAAGTTTTGGAATTGGAAGTGTGGGGGTGTTTAGGCCCTGAGGTGAGTGGCAGGGGGAAATGTTGCTCTTGGATCGCTTGGTGAGGAATGAATGTCACCTGCTCCTAAGAGCCTTTCTCTCCCTCAGGCGGTCTGGGTGGTGGGCCGCGTCCCCACGCCTCAGCTGACCCTAACGAAAATGGGGAGCAGCTCACCCTTGCCCTTCCTCTACCCTTCCTGGAGCAGACAGGAGGAGATAACTTGCAGCTCTGAAAGGGACCAGAGATATGAATATTTTCCTGAAAACGGTAACTTACCTTCATTTAGAAAAAGTTGCTGATTCCTGAGTATCTCACAGGTGAGCAGTCAGTGCAGGTGTGTGTATGGGTGGGTTTTGCGATTGTGGACACTGGAGTGGCCAGGGCAGGGTCCGGGAACTGGGTGGGTCCCGCCGAAGAATCTGTTATATGTGGGGTGGTAATCTGTCTGGAAGGCACATTCTGAGCTCAACAATGAGGTCTCCCTGCATGTGAGGACACCTCAAGGAATGGGAAGAGCCGCTCCCGAGGGAAACTTCCTCAGGATGCCCAGCTTGGTAGAATTATTGCAAGACCAAGAGATCACCTGGCTATCATTTGTAGGAATGGTCGTCGGGCAGCCACCCAGAATTTGGGGCAAAAGGAGATAACAAGTAGGGAAAAAGGAATGGTGGAGTGAGTGGAAAAGGAAGGAAAAAATGAGGAGGGGAAGAATGACCTCATCATCACTCCTCATGGTCCCTGAGGGTCACTTTGAGCTCAAAATGTCCCTTCCAGACAGATTAACACCCCACATCCTGGCCATCCACTCCACCCAGCACTACCTTACCTAGGCCTCACCTCCTGGAGACTAATCAGGGCTGGGGGGAGCACAATGATACCACTGCAGCTAAGAGAACTTGGGATAGTCTTCGAGATTGAAGACAGTATCTCCAGGAATGTTGTCAAGGAGGTTGTCCTCTCATTTGGTGCCTGCCTTCCCAGCCATGCTACATCTTACACCAAGGTTACAGTAATTTAGGGGTGTGTTAGTTACTATATAACAAACACCCCAAAAGTTAGTGGCTTAAAAAACCAAGTATTTATTAATTCATAGTTTCTGTTGGTGAGGAATCTAGGCAAGGCCTACCTGGGTTCTCTGCTCCAAGGTCTCTCACAAGGCTGCAATTAAGGTGGCAGCTGGGGCTGGGGTCTCATCTGAAGGCTTGACTGGGGAAATACACACTTCTTTGCTCACTTCTATAGTTGCTGGCTGGATGCAGTTCCTCAAGGCCTGTTGGACTGAGAGCCTCAATTCCTGGATGGCTGTTGGCTGGAGTTGGCCGGAGGCAACCTTCAGTTCCTTGTCATGTAGGCCTCTCCAACATGGCAGCTTGCTTCATCAAAGCCAGGAGAGAGTCTGCTAGCAAGAGAGAAGTCACAATCTTGTAAACTAATGAGGGAAATGATATCCCATCACCTTTCCCTTATTCTATTAGTCAGAAGCAAATCACGAGGTCCAGCTTACACTTAAGGGGAGCAGTTTATACAAGGGTGTGACTAGCAAAAGAAGGGATCTTTGGAACCTTCTTAGAACTCTTCCTAACACAAGGGTTTCTTCTCGGACATCCCACTGAGTTCACTGAAGCAAAAGTGACCAAAGGGACCAAGTGGATCCTTGTGCTCATCCATATGCACGTCATCAAAGTTAAAGCTGTTTAATGGCTAAGCGGAGTAACGTCTGGAAGAAAAACATCAAAGAGATTGAAGCATCCAAAGAAGGAGGGAAAGGTGGCATGGAGGTAAAGGCGGTGTGGGGTCATCATGAACGGTAAAGTGAAAGGAGCCCTTAGAACCACCTGCCTCACCACTGCCAGTATTCAGACTTAGAGGGGAGGAAATTTAGGTGCAAGAAGGCTCATCCTCGCTCCGCCACCGTATCTCCACTCTGCTCTAGCTCCCCGACTATAGGCCTAAAGAAGCAACCTTCAGTTCCCATAGAGATAGCCAGGCTTATAGAGGAAGCAAACCCTACAGCTTGCAAGGTTTAACTTCTGCTCTTATTGATATAGTTAATATAGCACATCCATCATTTCAAATTTGCTTCTCACAGCTTGAACATCAGAGAATGAATCACACAATCGATGGCAAAGCCAGTACTAGGGAATTCAGCATGTAGCTCCCATTCTGGGATGTTTTCCATGAACCCATTGCCAAAGAGCTTCTAACCAAGGGAGAGGTGGTGGCTCAAAAGGGCTGACTTACTGGCTGGGGTCACAAAACAAGTCATACCTGGTGCCCAGATATTTGCTTCTATTCAGAGAAACACTGGATGAGGCAACGAGACAGAATTTGCACACTCAGCACATCTAGGCAGTCAACTGTCCAAATGAGGTGACAGTACCACCCAGGAGTGATCCCACACTCTTGTTCTGCTTCTAGTAGTGTTTTCCTTTTTCCCAGATTCCAGTTCCTATGGGAAAGCAGGACTCTTACCAAAAGAAGGAAAACGTATTAGCTGAACAGTGACTGGAGAGATGAGGAGGAATTTCTCCAGAAACAGATTTCATGGGCTTGCTGCTTATACCCAGAGATCAGTGCTGTGCAGCTTGGGGGGCATGGGGGTGGGGGTGGGGGTCTCATTTACATGGTACTCTGTGGCACCCGAAGAATTTTCAGTGACATAGAATGTGATGGGAATGGGTTACCTGAATTTTTATACCCTCAAGCCCACACTCCAAACCTAATGTCAGGGCGAATAAAATGCATGAATTGACTGGTACCTTGATGTGGCTTGGGTATGGGAACCCCAGATCTCAGCTTCAGGCACTGTGAATTTCTCTGGTACCAGGTGCTGCCTAAGGGAATCAGTTTCTTGAGGCAGCCTTCACATGGATTAACACTCAGAACTGTGCCGTAATCTGCAGCCACAATGAAGGGGCCCAGGCTATGAGAAGGGGCTCTTCTCTCTTTTTTTTTTTTTTTTAAAGATTGGCACCTGAGCTAACAACTGTTGCCAATCTTCTCCTTCTTTTTTTCTCTTTTTTCTCCCCAAATCCCCTCAGTACATAGTTGTATATTTCAGTTGTGGGTCCCTCTAGTTGTGGCATGTGGGACGCCGCCTCAATGTGGCCTGAGGAGCAGTGCCACGTCCACACCCAGGATCCGAACCAGTGAAACCCTGGGCAGCCAATGCGGAGCGTGCGAACTTAACCACTTGGCCACGGGGCTGGCCCCGGGGCTCCTCTTGAGGCCTTTCCTCTGGAACTTCCATTGGCCCTGGATCAGAGCCTAATTTAGGCTATTTTCCTGGGGTCACAAGGACACGTTTGGTCTTCCTTAGGGAGGCCAAGGGGAAGCTCAGAGATTGGTGGAGGCTGCCTCCCTATCTCTCCCAGGAGACTCGGGGTCTGTTCCTTCCTTCTATGGGGGCCAGGAGGTAGAGAAGGAACTGAGTATTATGCAAGTTTAGCAATGCTTCACTGTGGGAGGGGGTTGGGCTGACAAGAGTAGGTAATTTTCCTTTGCAGGGATTCTTGCCCAGCTTGAGGCAACCTTCATTTGAAGCAGGATAATGCTGTTTCTACCCTCCACCTGAGGGGATTCCAGAAGGAATAAAAGTTACCTTTCCTCATTTGTCTTACAGGAAGTTCTGGGCTTCTGGGTTCAGGAGTTATTAATGGCTTTCATGTTTCCTGAACCCAAGCAGAAGTTGTGAGATACCTGTTGTACAGTCCTGTCCAGACCCTCATGTGGGAGGAGACTTTAGCTGGCTGCTCCAAGGAGTGAGGAGATAGGGGTTGACACAAGTGCTGGGGTGAGAGAAGGAGAGTTGCCTAAAGGTAGCAGTGGCTCCAAGACCCTGAGAATCAGGATGTAGAGACGAGTCCCTTAGGTGGACGGGTTCTGTGTGGAAGTCCTCTAGGAGACAGCACAATGTTTTAAGGGATGAAGTGATGATGCTGAGATGACTAATCATCAAGCCCCATCATCTTGAGAGCTGTCGCAAGACATGGCATTGCTCACACTTAGCACAGAGGCTGTGCAGCCACTGGCCTTTCAATGGGCCTGAAGGGCTTGGGCAATGAAAATCCCAGGGGCAACCAAGATGGACTCAAGATCACAGGCTCTTACCTACATATTTCATGGTGAATACTTAACTAAATAGGCAAAAAGTTCCCATTAATGACTACTATTGTATATCTTCCTACCCTTGAAAATGGGGTCTTTGAGCCAGATTTAATTTAGAAAAATTAAGTACTGCTTATTGTACTTCAATGTTGTGAAACAAATTTATGCTTTTTATGTATATTATCCCATTTAAACTTTACAATGCTTTGAAGTAGGTTTCTTTACCCTCTTTTATAGAAGGGCACGACCTGAAGGACAGAGAAGGTAATATATATTCAGAGTGCTAGCACAGAAGAGGGAGCCAGGGATGGAGAGCCCCCTTACGCTGTGAGGGATTCTTTGGATGTAAATGATGGCAAGTACAATTCAACTGACTTTAAAAACAGGATCTGTTGACTCAGGCACCTGAAAAAGCTCTGGGAGTAAGGCTGCCCTCACGCAGGAGGATTCATATTGGGGCTCAGCTGATGTCATCAAGTTTCAGTTTCTATCCATTTCTCTGCTCTAGATTCTGGACTGGCTACCTTGTAAGTCTGTCTGGCAAGTTCGTAGCTACATCTTGCAAACTAAAAGCGCAGCTAAAAATGGGTTGTTTCTCCCACTAGTCCCTTCAAAAGTCCCACTGTGCCTTATTGTTTCCTGTTGGGTCACATGCCCATCCCTGACTAATCACTGTTGCCAAAAGCATGGACCAATCTTTTTGGCCAAGCCTGACTTCAATGCCCTCCTTTAAAGTAAGAGCGTTAGTGATAAACAACTCCACCTGACATGGACTGAAATTGACAACGGGGTTAGATCCCCAGAGGGCAAAAGAAGGACTATTTTTGGAAGGTGAGTGAATGCTGAGTGTCAAAATAAAAACAAAAACAAAACGGATGTCTACTTCAGCCCTCTCTCTCACCACCCCATTTCTGCCTTCTGGTCCAGAGTCATGCCATGGACTGAAGGTTAGAGTTAGAGGAAATGCCAATTCTGTGGACAGGAAAGGAACTCAAAGTGGAAGGAATCAATCAGAGGCCCCAACATCCATGCAGATAGACCATCCAATGATCTGATCTCTCACTGTCTGCTCCTTCTCATCTTAGAGTCCCTTACCTTCATTCCAGTTCAGTTATGGCCATATCCTAGAACTTATCACCAGCAACACTTGTGTGTTCTGAAAAAATACAGTCTGACATTCCTCCCTTTATCCTCTCAGCTTATGCCCTCAGCATGCTAATGCCTCAACCTATTCAGGAACTACAAGCCACTCTATACTTTCCCCTGCTCACCTGACAACCTTTGTCTTCATTTCCTCCCTCTCCAAGGAAAACTTCATGGGGCATCACCTAATCCTAAACCTAAATATACTGCTCTGCTCTAAACAGCCTACCCCCTTCTTTCATTCGTCCTGTCTAGCAAAATCCAACTCTGCCTGTTTTAGAACTGCCTTCAAATAAGGGCCTGCTTCCTCTTGGATAAAATCACACAAGTGTGTTTGTGCCCCATAAACTTCTGTTCTACATCTGTTGCTCAGCTCCACCACTGCCTCCGAATCCAGTCATTCCTCCTGTGTTACCATGTGCCAGACGCTCTTCCAAGCACTTGGGACACCCAGTGGAGGCAACAAACAGAGGCCCTGTCTCGGGGGAGCTTCTGTGATTGTTTTCTCAGTCAACTCGCTTGCCTAAGTTCTCAAAACAATTCCACTTTCCTACACCTTGTCCACACTCCTCGCTCATTGATCATATGTGCTGGACCACCAGAGGGAAACAGAGAAGTCATCAGATGGGAACTTTTCTTCATAAACACTTCAACACAAAACAAAACCAAAACCAAAACGAGATCCTCCATCTCTTCTTTCCTCCTTCCTTCCCACCATACTGAAAGGTTTCCCTCAATGCTTTCCTTAATCCTCCCAACCTGGGATCTGCCCGCCCTTTCCAAGTCACAACACTTTCACATGTGTGGACTATCTGCCTTAATTATCTACTTTTCCAGAGGACCAAGACTACATTTACCTCATCACAGCTGGAAACACCAAGCAGAGCTCAGAATCCTCTGGAGGAATACATTGGCAATGGGAGGGATCTATGGGGAGGTCCTGCCCAGCATGCTCTGGGGCGGGGCCACGTCCGGGGGCAGGGCCTGAGAGACTGAGAGCCTGTTTGGCTTCTTGAGGGCGACGGCACTAGCAACACGGCCAGACATCTCACCTCAGGCTTCTGGAAGATATGAGTTGAGATTTAATTCAAAGACAGGTTCTGAGGAAGGTTTCTGGATGCCTGAGTGACCTTCCCCACTGCCCAGCCTGAAGGATCCTTTCCTCCATCTGCCATTTCCATTACGGTGGGCAGGCCCTCACAGCCCCCGGGCCCCCAAACTCTCACTCCAGGCCCAGCCTTAGCAGGCGCTCAGAGGCCTGGGGGCAGGGCTGTGCCTGCCCAACACCACCCCCTTTGACGATGGCACTCTTAGGAACTCCACCAAGGTGAGAATAGTAATAAATAGAGTAACAATATTGACAACTGTTAAGGCTTCACCTTACACTGGCTGCCTGGCCTTGCACAAGTAGCCTGAGTCTCAGATCTCATCTATTATGTGCAGATACTGACGTGTACTGATAGGGTTGGTCCTCGGAACTGGAATGAATGAGTAAAGAGTTTTGAACAGTGTTTACCTAACACTAGAAGTTTAATATGTGCTACCCATTATTATCACTCATTTAAAATGCTAGGCCTCCTCTTTATTATTGTAGAAGTATCAATTTACCACTCATTCATTCTTCCTTCCTTCAGAATGAATTTATTTAGTACCTAACATGTGCCAGACACTATGCCAGGGTCTGGAATACAATGGTAAGCAAAAAGGTAGAGTCTCTGCCTTCATGGATCTTACAGTCTAGAGGGGAGATCAGGCAGAAATTAATCATACAAGATTGTGTAAATGTCCCATGTTACATTCTATGAAGGGTTCATGAGCTGGTTGTCGGTGCCAAGGGAGTTCAAAACATGGGGATTTGGCCTAACCAAGGAGAAGAGGGTCTTCCTCACCCACCCCTCAGGAGCTGATAAGGCTTAAGAGGTAAAAGGTGAGTAGGAGACAACTTGGCAAAGCAGGGAGGGAGAAGTGTTCCAGGCAGAGGAATCTGGGTGATGAGAGCAGAGAGAGTGAGGAGGGAGGAACGTGATGCAGCAAGAAGAGGGAAAAGCGTGGGAGGCACAGATTAAGCAGAGTTCTCTGGGCCAAATCAACTAGTTAAGTCTTTGGAGCAATGGGGAGCCAGGGGAAATTTTTAAGTTAGGATTTCTTTATATGTGTAGGGTATTCAGAGTTTAGTTGTATTATTTGAGTTTCCAAAAGATTACTGTGAATTAATACTGTGAATTAATGAATTACAGTGATTTAATGTGAAGAATGCTTTGGATGGGGTAAACAGGATGTGAGAGACCAGTGAGAAGGCCACTGCAGTAATCTACGAGAGAAATGATGTCAGCATGGACCACAATGGTGGTGACCAAAGTGGAGTAACGTGGACAGATGTGAGTGGCATGACTTCATTAATTCTAATAAGACGGAACATTTTTCCTTTTGTTTTGCTCCAGTGCCCAAGAGGTGCAGGTCGGTGCAAGATGTGGGGTCTTTTATAGAGTTGGACAAGTCAGCAGACACGAAACATTTGAAAAGGCTGCTTGAACTGCTGACTAGCCAAAATCAAAGAGGAAGTTGACCTTCAACCCTTTGTTTGATTCCAGCTGCAGAAGTCATTTTCAGTTACTCTCTGACTCAAGTAAACACCACTCCCTGTCACCTTATCCCTTTCAGGGTTGGTTCACTTCTACATTTTCACTGGGACATGATTCTCACCGGCAGTAGAAAGTTCGGCACCCAGACCTGCAGCTGTGAAGACACTTGCTCCTCTCTCGAGCTATTAGTACTTCTGGGAAACACGTCCCAGTGCCAAACTGTCCTGGTCCTGAAATGACCCCGTTATTTGGGGAGGTAGTAAAGGAAATTACATGTGTTAAACCCCGAGCGGCACTCTCTTTGGACATCGAAAGGTGTAAATGATAAAATACTTACTAGACTTAAAGACCAGGGAGTAAACGGGGGGCTGGATGCTGCCCAGACTCTGTGTGTCAGCAAAACATATCTGAGCTCAGCGAACTAACCCAGGACCAAGTGTTTTCCTCAGTGGAATAATTAGACAACAGAGGTGGGCAATTTAGAAAAGATAACTTCTTCTGTCCCTGCTTTAGAATTTCTATTACAAACAAAACCCAATCCTTAGCAAGATTTAAGAGCATGGGACAAAGACTGCTAGATGTTGAACTGCTGGGAGTGGAGCCCACGTTTTATTTATCTTTGTATCCAAGCACATCCGCAGTGCTTGCCACGAGGCAGATACTCAGTGAATGTTGGGTGGATCAAGGATTCCTCTGTGTTTTCATGGGGTATTTATATGGTATGGGAATTCAGTCATTTTTTGCCCCACTAGGTAGAGATGGATGCTTTCTGTTCTCCATGTTTACTTTGAACACCATTTAGCTACAGGGATGTTCTAAAATGGAATAATAAGGAAACCAGCTTTAATACGATTTTATATATACAGACAGATACACTTTCTGACCACGTGCAGATATGAATGCTCTCCCTGGAAGATGCTGTTGTAACCTAAATTGCACTAGAATGAGGTTAGAGATGGGGAAGAAAGGGAAAGTAAGGTAAAACTCACAGCTTAATTTCTAGACAGGATTGCTGCTTTAAAAATGAATTTCAGGTGCTTCTTGGCATACTTGGCCCAAGCACTGGAGATTTCACAGTGATTTGTGATTTGGTGTGACCCAGAACATGGCCCAATGGTCCTCTATCCTTTGAAGCAGTCAGTCTGTTCTCTTGATTGCTGTTCTGGACTGTCTCACCGTCACTCCCCATCAGGGCCCCCTTCCTTCTGCTCTGTCCTAGTGGAACAGTCCCTTGACCTTCATTCTCCCACTACTCTAGTCTCGACTTCTCCTTGTTGCCAGATTACTCTATTATTGCTTCTCAAATTGTGGTTCCCAGACCAGCAGCATTAGCGTTGCCTGGGAACTTATTAGAAATGCAGATTCTCGGGCCTCACTCTGGACCTACTCAAGAAGAAACTTTGATGTGGGGCCCAGCAATTTTAACAAGCAAGGTAATCTCCAAGGTGAGAACCACTGCTGTACGTAAAGCTCAGTTCTGAGCATATCACCCCTTTGCCCAATACCCTTTATTGCTTTCCTGCCGACAACCACATGAGTGTGTGTGTGTGTGTGTTTGTGTGTGTCTGTGCGCGCCCTTCTATCCAAGGCCTTGTGCAATCAAGCACCAGCTCATGTGTCCCCACGCAGGGAGGTGTGTTCCACAGTCATCCTAATGGGTTACCTGCTCTTCCCTCTGCTCTCCTGCCGCCTCTCTCTGTTAATGTTGGGTCTTCTGCTATAAATACCCACCCTCCTCCCTCTCCTTGGAGAAACCTTACTCATTCTTTAAGGCTCACTTAAAAATTAATATTTACCTAAGGAATCCATACCTGTGCCTTTAAAACCAAATAGTACTGAAGGCTTTATAAAGAACCATGGCAGGCCCTCCCCCACCTCACAACCCCAATCCTTCCTATCCCCCCAGTTCCATTCCCCATGGAAACCACTTGAGCCGTTTCTATCATAGTTGTTCTGGTGTTTACCTCTATTTATATAACTAATACGCAAATACTTGTATTTAAAAGTAATTTTAAAATATTAGACACTAACTTCTTGCCGTGGTAGATAAAATTTGAGTAGGTAAAATTGCAGGTGGATGAAATTTGGTCGATACCCCATTCCCCTCTTCACTCTTCTCAATCTGTCCTCACTTAAATCTTTATTCATGCAAAGTTCATCTTGGCATGGAAGGTGACCCCTTTCCTGGAACGTGTTCAGAGACTGCTCTTCCCCTGCTCCCACAGAGGTGTGTATCTCTCTTAGTGCACTGTTCCCCTTGCCCTTCCACGTTTGTATGTATGTGTCTCCCATTCCCACCAGCTTGTAAGAGCCAGGAAAGTCTAATCCGTCTTTTACTTTCTCTGAATCCTCCCAGGGCAAAGCACAGGGCCTGTGATATAGTACACACTGAGCAAATGTGGCCAATTTAACCGTAAAGTAAAATATCTGCCTGACCTTTGAAGCTTGCTGGTGTGACAGCAGTACTTGGAATGAGTCTTCCCCTTCCAATGTGGTTTTCCAACATTATTGTGGGGAATAGTAAACTGGAGTCAGGAGACTTGAGCCACACCACCTTCTTGGTGACTACTTTTATGACCTTGGGGAAGGCACTTAATGGTTTTGCTTCCATTTTTTCATCTATAAAGTGGCAACAATAATATCTATGGACAGAGTTGTAGGGAGGACCAAATACAACAGCACAGGTTATCAGGTATAAGGCGTTATATTGATTCCTTATGTTTAAAACAAAAAGGCAAACCATTTTCTGGTAGCACATAGGGCTATAATGAACATTAAAACCAACCTTTAAATAGAAAACTTTATTTTTAGATGATCCAGGGGCCTTTCTTCCAAGATCAGCCTAAGATTTTTTCGGAGGAAACTGTATTCTCATTGTCCTGAAATTTGAAGCAAGAAAACTCAATCATTTAAGACCATTTGCCTATTCTTACTTGTTGATGAGAAATCACCACTACTGCCACCCTTTTAGCCTCTGAAGGGATTGTAAGCTTTGTCTTGATTTGATGGCTCAAAAATAAAATCTACCAAAGGTACGTTTTCTAAGCCTCATCTGGCTCTACCCATTAGAAAAGTGTGAGCTACTGTTCTATCAAAACTAATTATATTTTAAATCTACAACCAAGTCTCAATTACCAAGGTTAATGGGACTACATGCATACATAATTCTCTCTTACATTTATCCAGTGCTTTTAACTTCTTCAAAGCACTTTTCACTGTACTGCATATATAAAACAGATGCATTTTTTTAAATCCACAAATAAGGTAAAAAATAAATCTTCAGATCAATAATTTCAACTTTGTACCTGTCAAAAGCTATTAGAACTTGCAAGATTGTCTAATAGGACTTTCATTGCCCTACTCTCCTCTCGACCCCTCTCAACTAAGGCCAGAAAAGACCGAAAGATCTGGAGGAATCTTCAGAGGAGAGGAAGCCAGAGAGGGAAGGAAGCCAAGGACCTGGGCCATCCACAGCCTGGATCATTAGCTCCAGCGTAATTGAGAAGAACTGACTGTATATGTGACTATGGCCAGAAAATCCAGAAAGAGATGAAAAGGCAAAGAAAATGACGTGTGAGTAACAGTATTTACAGGGTCTGTCTTTGTCATTCTCTCAACAAGCATTACTGAGTGCCTACTGTAATGACAGGTGCTTTCAACAAAGAGGATGGACACAGCATGAACAACCCAGGCAAGACTGCTATTTTCATAGTGATGACCTTCCTGAATGGTGCAGACAGACAACAAACACAAAGACACACAACTTCACATAAACGAGAACTTCAGGTGGCACTAAGCTCTGTGGAGTCCATAAACACAGGAATGTGATAGAGCCTTGGGGAAGGGATGCTGTTGTAGATAAGGTTGCCAGGGAAGGCCTCAGGGTATCGGAGCTGCAATCTGTGAGAAGAGCCCACCCTGTGCAGGTCTGCAAACCAGATGATGGAATGAGTGAACTCGCCAAGTATGCTAGAGGGAGAGGGGTCCAGGCCAGTTTCAAGGGGTTCCAGGAAAGTCACTGTTCTGTGGTTATTCACTTTGTGTCCTTTTGGGGATATTACTAAAACCTCTCCAGGACCCCGGATTTATTGCCTCTACAATGCGGGTTGCTAACACTGATCACCTGGACAGGGGAGCGCTGAGAAATAATGGGTAAACAATTGTGAGGAGCCACATAAATGCTAAATAATGCTCATGGTAATAAGCTTTTATTAAAGTCAGCACCTTGATAGGCAGCTCACAATCGGATACCTTGGCAAATGTGTAAATTGATGTGGCTGCTCCCTGTGCACACCAGCACCATCCTTTAAAACAGAAAAAAATAAATGAGCCTATGGTCATGATATTCGAAGTAGTTAGTGATCAAACAACTGTCTGGAGAGAAAGCTGGTGTGTGAAGTGTAAAATGGGAGCAGGAAGATAACGGCACATCACAGCCCAGCTCACGCAGAGGATAACTCATGAATTGACTGGATGCTTGCTGGCGCACACAACATCCGCTCCAGGGTGGTACTCTCACCCCGTCAGGACTAGGTGCTGCCAACAAAAGCCCCAGCAGACAGGAAGGGGAGTGAGAAGGAGCCAGAACAGAAGCATCTCTGGCAGCAGCCCTCTCTGGCCCTCTTGGCCTTGGAAAGCCACCCCTGGGGGAGGAATGAGCAGCCAGCACCAAGGGCCCTACCTTGGAAGGGCACCAAGGAAGTGGTGGGGGGTGTGAGGGAGGAGGGATGAGCATTGCATTTCTCCCTACGAGAATGAAATATCCCAACGCCAGGAGAGACTTCAGTTGTCGTTATAACTGAGCCTCCCCACACAGAGATATGAGTCCACCCCTTAGAAGCAAATCTTCCTCCCCCAAAACCTCCCCCCAAAATATAACATTAACATCACAAAAAATGAATTCTTTTTTGTGGGTCCTTCCATCTCTTTGATATAAATACACAAGTGCCTAAACATTCTTTCCCATCTCCCATCCCACATCGGCAATCAGATTGTGACACACACACACACACACACACAAGCACATGCTCACACAAATACCACACACACCCAATTCCTTTGTTAAGCCCTGGCTCAGCTATTATAAGGTACCTGTGGAGTGTAGGTCACATAGTAGAAAAGTTTAAATTACTGTTGCTTCTACTCTGAAAAGCAGACAGGAAGAAAAGACAATAAAAAAGAAAACACTTATTTTAAGGCTGATACTAAACACTCTACTCCACGTTGACTGAGGTCACTTTCCCACTGTGGGATGGGGAGAATCGAGATGATCTCTGAGGTGCTATGAACCCACAGTGCAGACTTCACGTTTTGAGGCTTGACTAGAAACGACGGGGACGTGAAAAAGAACATGGCGAGATAATCCTGGTTTAAACTGGGCTGGAGAAAGACCAAGATCCTCAAAAAAATCTGATTGATTTTAACCAAATGGAGTAATTTTAAAATGTTAAATACACTGGGATATCATATTAAAAGTATTCTGGGAGAGCATGCCGCATGGGACATGGTAAGTGCTGAATTTCCTGCTGCTAAGGGAGGCATTCCTATCTGCCAGTGTCTCATGCTGCTCAGACCTGAACCATTCATTTAGGTAGACCATTTGTCCAAGTGCGTCATTTCCCAAAATAGCCAATGGAGGAATCCAGGGAGAACTGTCCTGAGGAGATGTGGTCATCCTCAAGGCCAAATCAGTCTAGACTAAGCTGGTTCTTAGCAAGACTGCCCAAAGGGCTTCTAGACTTTGTTTGGTAAGTGTTGTTAATGCCTTGGTAACAATGGACTGTTGACAAGGTGGGAGATAATGTCAGAAGGAAGGAAGGTACCCGCTCACATCTTTTGCTTTTAACTTAAGCTAACCCATAAAATCCATTATCAAACCCCAAGGAATGCTCCCAATTATTGTCTTGGACCCTTCATTTCGCTTTGCTTTGTTTTTTTTTTTTTTTTTTCAACTCTCTATTTCTGTTTTTACCTGGCACTGACTTGCTTGACTCCTCTTCTCCTCTCAGCTTCTGGCTCTGTGCTCCCCCTTTAGACTTGATGAGTAATTTTGGTTTTCCTGCTTTTCACCTTTGGCACCCCTTCAAAAATGGGTTAGGTTTATCTTCTGGCTCTTTCTACTTCTGACTGCTTGGAAGTTTGGATCATACTTAGCCAAGTTTTGATCCCAGGACCTTTCCCTGGCTTTGACCTGTCTCAGTGGCATCTGTGCTGGGCTTGACTCCTCCAGGTGAGGGCGTCGGCAAGAGGGTGGATCAAGCAAAGATCAAGCAAGGAAACAGGAAGAATACCTGGCTCAGCTTAAACTGTGCAGGGCACTGAGGCCTTGCTGGCCGTCCAGTCTCTGCCTCCTCCTTCCTCTGCTGCTTTCATTCCCTCCCGTCTCTGACTTTCAATTTTTATTAAGTTTCCACCTTCTGACTGCTCAATCCTCTTCTTTGTAAGATTGAAATGGCAGTGGGAGTGATATCCATTAGCCAAAATAAGTTCGATAACTGGGAGAAACTGCTGAATCTCTGGTGTCTTTATAGCACTTATCAAATCCCAATTAACCATATTAGTTGGCAAACTGCTCTGGCTTCCCAGGGAGTCAGCTGGTAGGTGAGTCAATAAATATCTGTCAGATGGATGGATGCACACACACTAGTTGTGTAGCATGGCATCAGGTACTTTAAATAATACAAAGTACAAGGCTTCATCCTTGGCTGAAGAAGGACATCTTCTCACGGCCATTCACAAAAGGACTGTTTGGAAATATCACCAAGCGCTAGACCAGCTTCGCTATTTCTTCTAGAAAACAAGAAGAAATCTCTTGTTTCAAGAGATGTTTGTGTCATCTCTTAATGCACAACTGGCTTCATGTGGGCAAAAGGGAACGTGAGCAAAGCCCTGGTTAAAGCATAACAGACACCCTTGGGCTAATGAACTGTCGAAGGTATTAGTGTCAGCGGATTCTCTACATAACTGCGTTGTAAACAGCAACACGCATAAACCATAAACAAGGAGAATGAAGTGAGCACCCACAGACCCACCACTCATGTCAAATCATACAATGCTGATATCACCCCAGAAGCCTCCACTCTCCTGTCTGATAATCTTTCACTTACTTTTCTTTATAATTTCATCACCTTTATAGACTCCCATAAAACATTTAGTTATATCCAGTTTGGGGATCAAAATAGATTAAAAAACAACAATTGCAGGTGCATTCAACATTGGACATAAAAAAGAAAACTGGTTTTTTAATAAGATACTTGAAGTGTACACTTTCCGTAGGTGATCAAGACATTTACTCTTTCGTCCATTTTTATGTTTGCTGACTGCCAATCACTCTACTCCTTAATACTTCAAAGGTATTTTTCCCAAAGCTGCCTTTTGTCTTACACTAATGCTTTCCCGGACTCAAGTGAATTTTGAAGGAGACTGAGCTCATCATGATGAAATGGATGTTGACATTCCATAACCATCACTGTAATTATTCCTAATTTGTACTTTGCTTCAAAAACTCTCTTCCCTTGCCCCCTAAAGTCTGTACTTTCAGAATAGCATCTACAGCTTTAATTATACCTGACAATAAACTACTCTCACCACAAAATCTTGTTAATCACGGTGTACGTTACTATCTTCAAATATCCTGTTTTTTTAAAACTGCATTTATATCAGGTTCCCAAAGAGTTACAATATTAGCAATGAATGTTTTAACTGTTTCTGTAATTACTGTTTGTAATTACTACAAATCAAAGTTGTACAAACTTTGGATTGGAGGCTGGTTGAATTATCTACCAAACTGGGGTGAATGGTCTTTTAATCAACCGTATACTGAACAAATCTACAGAGTAAAAACTGAGATGGAATTTGAGTGACTTGGTGTCCATCGAGAATCAAATCTGATGCTGTAGTGTTAACAAGGGACTTCAGGTCCAGAATGATTCTGTTAATCACACGTCTTCCAAATTAGTCAGTTAATGTTGTGGGTCCTGATGAGACAGGATTTAGGAAGGCAGAGAGCGGTGGGGAATGCTCCTGGTGATAGGATCCTTAGAGCAAAGGACAGAAGACAAAAGGAGAAGGCTGTATTCGTGAGAAGTGAGCTGGACCATAAGCGCTATAATTAGAAGCTTATAATGTCACCACACTGCTTTCTGTAATGTAATATTTTTGTTGTCTGTTATTTTCCTTGATTCAGGTTTTGTATTTTTCATGATGTAATAGTGACATCTAGTCTCATTTTTCTGTGTATTTGGATACATTGAGTAGAGTGCTCTGGCTGAGTAAAGAGTTTCACATATGGGAGACTGGAGAAACAAGAGAGGCAAGGAAAGTTAGGTCAGATTATGAAAATTCTTAAAATGTTTATATTGGACTTAATCCTTCAGAAGTCATTTAGTGTTCTCTTTTCTTTTTTTGTAATTGAGAGCACCATGAGGAAAGGAGTGTTTTTGATGATCTATTTTATTTTATTTCTTTCTCTTTTCTTGGAGGAAGATTGGCCCTGAGCTAACATCCGTGCCCATCTTCCTCCATTTCATCCGGGGCTCGCCTGCCACAGCATGGCCTGATTAGCAGTGTATAGGTCTGTGCCAGAATGGGAACCTACAAACCCCAGGCCGCCAAAGAGGAGCACACAAACTTAACCACTACACCACCGGGCTGGCCCCATTTTTGATGATTTCTACGGGGTAAAAACTAGGCAGGGAGATTAGGTAAGATGATATAGCAAAAATTCAGGCATTAAGAAATAAGGTTAGACTAGGCTGGCGATGGCGGCCATGGGTTGGAAAGGAAGGAAGGATGGCTGCAGCATCATAAGGGAAAAATTTGCTTCTTTCCCTTTGTCTTTTCAGCCATTTGGGCTTAACGGTGTTCAGTGCTCCCGATTTATGTCCCTTCCCATTTATATTTTCCTTCTTCCCTTGATAATCTACTTTCGCTTTCCCATTTTTCCCTCTCTTCTCTCCTCTGCTTGCATTCTTATCACCTTCCCTTATAGGACGATGACCGAATCAGGCAGGTAGAGATCAAATGGGAGATCTGAGTAGAAACTAACTATAAGATTTACTAATTAGAGTATGTTGCTGCTTAAAACATTTTTTTTAACCTTTCATCTGCAGTTAAAAAGAAGAAAAGAAAGGTGAGGAGGCAAAAAAGGAGTAGAGAGGAAAAGGGAGAGACTCATTTATCCATTCATTCAAGAAGTGCTGTGTTTCCAGAGAAAGAGAGAGTGCCAAAGAGATAGAGAAAACACCACACAATAATTTGTGTTATTGTAGTTGTATCATCTATTTCCCCTTCTAACTCAGTTGGGTAAAGTAGAGATGCCAGATGGGAGGCTAAAGACTAAGGTGAGATGAGCAGTCTCCCTCCCTCCCTTATTGCCTGCTGCTTCTCATATCAAAAGATGGAGTCTACATCCCTCCCCCTAGGCCTCAGTGACTGGCTCAACCAATAGGATGCTGTGGAGGTGACTTTCTGGGACTTCTGAGGCTAGGCTGTAAGAAGCCTGGTCTTTTGGAATATTTCCTCTTGGGATGCTTTCTTTTGGAACCCAGCCACCACTTTGAGAGATGCCCAAGTCACATGAAGAGGCCACATGCAGGCCCTCCAGTTGGCAGCCACGAATAAGATAATAGCCAGCATCCTCAGCAAACACAGAAATGAACCATCTTGACATCCAGCACAATAGAGGCAAAGAGGATTTCAGCCCAAGCTGACATCTGACTGTACTTCCTAGGAGACCCCAAGCAAGAACTGCCCAGCGAATCCCAGCCAATCCACAGAACAATAAGAGACAAGAATAAGTTACTGTTTCAAGCTACTCCACTTTGTTGTGGTTTGTTATACAGCAATAGATAACTTTTTTCATCCTTACACGAGACACAAAGAATATCGAAAGTTTGAAGATTCATAATGCCACCCGGAATGCATGTATATTTTTTACGTATTTTTTTCCTTTTAAAGGTCACTTTCTTATTCATTAGCCTTGAAATTGGAATTTGAATTGACCTTGATCAGAAATCCTAAGAAATGCTTAAGCAAATATTTTAAGCACTATCATATTTTGAGTACTAGTTCAGGATAAAGTGGTATTGATGTGACAAGAATAATGGATGTGTAATTAGAAGATGGAGTTTAAGTCCTAGTTCTGTCATTTATTACTGTGTGGCCTACAACAAGTTATTTAACATTTCTGCTTCCTAGTTTCCAATGCTATAATGTAATCGAAGGTATTTAGTGATGCATGACAAAACACAGACATTCAGTGAATTTCCATTTCTTTCCTTCCTATGAAAGTCCTGTACTCATAAGTGCAACCATATCAGAGCCTATCATACTGCTTCCTAAAACTAAATATTTTTATTATGTATCAAAGGTTTCCCTTGATAACTATTTCATAAGCTTCCATAGTGTTGCCTTTACTAGTGTGATCTGCCTCACTTTTCCTGTGGGATAGTTTACTTAATAGATTTTGGGGACTCATCCTGTTGCTGGATTCTTACAAAGACTCTTTTGTGATAACCTTCTTTGGTTTTCAAGGACATGACCCTGTTTCTCGAGTGTGGTTCCCTACTGTAGCATAAATGTTAACAAGTTAAATGCATATCACATAAGAATTTTAATTGTTCATCATATGTTTATGTATTGAAATATAGAGTCGAATTGATATAATTGGTAACATTACCCATTTGCTTTGATTTGAGATGTCAAGTGATTGAAAAAATTTTTAATTCAGAATTGAATTACCTTGCTTATTTGAATTTATCATTTTTGCGTAATTAGGATGAACTAATTTAATTTGCAGTTATCCTTAAATGACTTAACTGATGTCTGCTGAGGTTCTCAAGGCCACAGGATTATGGAGTCATGCTGAACATCACTCTGTCTCTTGGGGTTGAAAGTACCAGTGCTCCTTGTGAAGCCTGGAGACAGAAGTTACAAGCTTGATTTTTTCTCCATTAATGTTTTTTTTCTGTTTTGTCCCCCTCACCTCACTCTAGGCTGCTTCATGGTTCCCAGAAGGACCACATATTGCATTTGGAGGTGGTCCTCCTTCTCCAACTTTGTTCTGATTTTATGTCATTTTTACTTGGTGTTGAGCTCATATCTCAGTTCTGCAAAGGAAAGCTGGTTATCTGGTAACTTGTGGTTGGAATCCCCAAGAGAGTGCTCTTTATAGAGACTGAGGGTCCTTTAGCAAATATTGCTTTTTGATCATGCATTTTAATAAGCCTTTTAAAAATCTGGATACCAGACTACCGGCTAGGGTACCTGGAAGCAATAATTTTAAAATAGTGCTTTTCAAACTGCAGGTCCTGACCCACTAGTGGATTATAAAATAATTCTAGAGGGTGTGACAAGCACTTAAAAAACAATGAAACAAAATGGAATAGATAATATTAGAGTGTATTACACGTAAAAAGGTAAGAACAGTTTCATAAAATTATTATATTCTTTTGGTGTGTGTGCGTATATACTGATTTACGATAAAAAATAATTTATAGATTTATTTTGTGAGTTGCCATCGAAAGAATTTGAAAGTCACTGCCATGGATTTAAAGTTAGCCGAAACAGTTTTGTAATATAGCAGTTTGAAATGAAGCCCCAACAATATATGTAACAAATAAAAGTGTAGATAGGTTTTAGCTGCAAATTTTAAAGGGATTGGCAAGTTACTTTTCCTGAGAAGTCTAGCCCTGGGATGACTGGGTATTTTCCAAAGGACCAGGAACCAGTTATCCCAATAAACGGTAGGGGCCTAAATGCTCTCTCCCTGGGAGGCTCTGAGGTAACGTTCCTCATCTCACTTGTAATGCTGCTGTTGCCCTGCTGCAGTGGCTGTTGGAAGTACTGCATCTTCCCTAACCAGATCAGAAGGACCCAGTTTTCCCAAAGTCTTGGTCTGCCAGAAAGATGGCATTGCACTTCTCCCCGATTTGTGGGACCTGCACCCAGCTTGGATAGCTGGGAAACTCCAGCCCTTAACTCCCCTCTTTGCTAGGGAACCACGTTTTCCTTCCCACTGGGTCCTTGGAAGATGGGAAGCAGCAGTAAGGTTACTTGTGTTTTATCCACACCATGTGAGTCTGTGTTTTTGTGTGAAGGCTGACTCATGTGGAGGAAAGTTCTATGCCTAGAATTATAAAATTAATGCTAATCAGAGTAATGCAGCATCCCACTTCCAATCTGCTAATGAGCTTTGGGGAGAGATGGCACATCTTCCTGCAGCTGATGGATGCCCCTTTTAGAGGACCTACAACATCCTCCCCAGGTCTTCACTCAGCTGGGCTAACACACTTCAGAACAAAAGAATCCTCAGGGCAGGATGGGACCCCTTGCTTTTCTCGCTCTTGTCCCTTGAATTTTCCAAACTTCTCCTCACTTTTCAGTCTACTCTCTCTGCCACTAAAATGGCTGCCTATTAAACTCATCAGTGGAATCTACCATACTGTGTCGCTTAAACTTTTTCCATCTGCTTAGGGTTTTTACTTTTTTTTCATAGAAAGCCCTGACCTAAATCTCTACTCTTCTTTTATAATGCTTTCATTTTGACCTTACTACTGCTGAAAGTCAACCCAACTCATTCATCACTGTCCCTCCCCCCAATCTCCATTAACATTATCCTGTTATCCAGGTTTTTAACATACACTCAAGAGATTGTCAACAAAAATGGACTAAACCTTTACATGGAACTTCTTTACCCCCACATGGGACATTTTCAAGAATAGGAGCTTTCAGATGAATTAACAATGTAGAAAAATTTGTTACCAACACTAGAATCTCATTCTAAAATATTTTCTACAGCTCAAAACATGGCATAAGGCAGATTCCTATTTAAGAGAAAGGGCCTTCTTTTAAGTTGTCTTGAAGATTCTGAGACTGTCCTTAAGAGCAGTGCTATGAGAGGATATGAGGCACAATCTGAGTCACCCCAAGAGTTAATTTAAATGGAGAAAGTGAGATGGTTTCCCAAAGCACTGGAATTGATTTTCCCTGAGTCTCTCCATAGTTGTAGATTCTGATAATCACAGAATATAGAGAAGGAAGAAACTTGGTGTTCCTTCTAACTGCCTCATTTCACAAACCAAGAAATTGAGGATCAGAGACATGAGGTCATTAAAGTCATCCAGTTACTTAGTTGCTTACTTCGACGAGGGTGGTTTCAGAAAGGATGCAGAAAAGTGCAAGTACTTGAGAGCTACTTAGGGACTGTATTAATCAACACTGTAATAATCAGCTCTGTGTCCTTGGGTGCTGTGACAGCTGGGGGTCCACTGCTGCAGCTGAGAAATAAAGTGTGAGGAAGAAACAAAAGATGAGGGAGTCCATCGCCACTAGACCTGCCTTATAAGAAATGTCAAAAAGAGCTCTCCTGTCTGAAATGAAAAGGCAAAGGATACAAAGCTTTAAACAAGTTGATAAATAGATAAAATCAGAAAACTGCAACTCTGTATCAGAACATGTTAGTAAACAATTATGATGCAAAGGTTAAAGGGAAAGAAAGCATTAAACATAACATTAACCATTCCAATTTGGTAACAAATTCACAATACAGAAAGAAATAATTTTGACAACAAAAATAGCAAGGGAAGAAGAAAAGGACAGAACTTCCCTAGTCAAATGAAGCAAAAATGCTATCAGCAGAAAAAGAACTATCTCATCTGTGAGACCTTTTATACAAACCTCATGGTAACCACAAAACAAAAATTAAGGCAGAGTCACGAAACATAAAAAAAGAGGAAACTGAAAAACACATCACCAAAAACCGTCAAGCTGAAATTGTAGTGAGAAACACAAGGAAAAAGAAACAAAGGAAATATAGAGCAACCATAAAACAAAAGATAAAATGGCAATAGTAAGTCCCTATATATCCATAATCATCCTAAACGTAAATGGATTGAATGCACCAATGAAAAGACAGAGAGGCTGGAAAGGTTAAGAAAAAGACCCAAAAATGTGCTGCCTCCAGGAGACCCATCTCAGCTCTAAAGGAAAACACAGGCTCAGAGTGAAGGGGTGGAACATGATACTCCAACCAAATGACAACCAAAAGAAAGTGAGTGTAGCCATAATTCTATCAGACAAAATAGACTTCAAGCCAAAAAAGACAAGAGACAAAGATGGGCATTATATAATGATAAAGGGGATAATCCATCAAGAACACATAGCATTTATTAATATATATGCACCTAATGTAGAAGCACCAAAGTCTATAAAACAACTCTTAACAGATCTAAAGGGAGAAACTGACAGCAACACCATAAGAGTAGGGAACTTTAATACCCCACTTACATCAATGGATAGGTCTTCTAGAGAGAAAAATCAACAAAGAAACGTTGATCTTAAATGAAACACTAGACCAGATGAATTGAACAGATACATATATAATATTCAATCCAAAAGCAGCAGGATATACATTTTCTCTCCAGTACACATGAAACATTCTCAAAGATACACTGTTTCTTGGGAAACAAAACAACTCCCAATAAACTTAAGAAGACTGAAAAGATATCAAGCATCTTTTCCAACCACAACGGTATGAAACTAGAAATCAACCACAAGGAGAAAGCTGGGAAAGTCACAAATAGGTGGAGCCTAAACAACGTGCTATTCATTAACTATTGGAACAACAACAAAATTAAAGGAGAAATGGAAAAATATCTGGAGACAAATGAAAAGGAAAATACAGTGTACCAAAATCTATTGGATACAGCAAAAGCAGTACTAAGAGGGAAGTTCCTAGCAACACAGGCCTACCTTGAGAAACAGGAAAAATCTCAAATAAACAATCTAACAATACATCCAAAAGAATCATAAAAGAAGAAAAATGAAGGGCCCAAAGTCAGGAGAACAAAGGAACTACTAGAAATCAGAGCTGAAATAAATGACATGGAGAGTAAAAAGAAAATAGAAAAGATCAGCAAAACTAAGAGCTAGTTCTTTGAAAATATAAACAAAATTGACAAACCTTTAGGTAGAATAAGACAAAAAGAGAGAAGCCTCAAATAAATAAAATCAGAAAGAGAAGAAATCACAAGCAATATAACAGAAATACAAAGGATTACAACAGTCTTCTTTATCAATGTTATAAACTACATTAACAAAATGAAGAATAAAAATCACATGATCATCTCAACAGATGCAGAGAAAGCATTTGACAAGATTCACCACATATTTATGATAATAACTCTCAATAAAATAATTATAGAAGGAAAGTACCTCAACATAATAAAGGCCATATATGACAAACCAACAGCTAACATTATACTCAATGGTGTAAACTGATAGCTATCCCTCTAAGAGCAGGAACAAGACAAGGATGCCCACGCTCACTCTTCTTAGTCCTAGCCAGAGCAATCAAGTAAGAAAAATAAATAAAACATATTCAAACTGGAAAGGAAGAAGTAAAACTGTCACTACTTGTGGATGATGAGATTTTACATACAGAAAACGCTAAAGAATCCATCAAAAAACTAAAAACAAACTAGCAGAAATAAAAAATCAAGAATACAATCCTATTTACAATCACAACAAAAAGAATTAAGTGGGTAGGACTAAATTTAACCAATGAGGTGAAAGACCTATACACTGAAGACTATAAGACATTGTTGAAAGAAATTAAAGAAGACATAAAGAAATAGAAGGATATTCTGTGCTCATGGATTAGAAGAATTAACATAGTGAAAAAGTCCATATTACCGAAAGCAATCAACAGATTCAATGTAATCCCTATCAAAACCCCAATGACATTTTTCACAGAAATAGAAGGAAGAATTCTAAAATTTATTGGAAACAACGAAAGTCCCCAAAGAGCCACAGCACTCCAGAGAAAAAAGAACAAAGCTGGAGGCATCACATTCCCTAATTTCAAAGTATACTACAAAGCTGTATTGATCAAAACAGCACGATACTGGCAGAAAAGCAGACACAGATCAATGGAACAGAATTGATAGCCAAGAAATAAACCCATACATTTAGGAACAGCCAATTTTCAACAAAGGAGCTAAGAACATACAATGGAGAAGGGAAAGTCTCTTCAATAAACACTGTTGGGAAAACGGACAGCCGCACACAGAAGAATGAAAGCAGACCATTATCTTATACCATGCACAAAAATTAACTCAAAATGGATTAAAGACTTGAATGTAAGACCTGAAACCATAAAACTCCAAAGAAGAAAACGTAGGCAGTAAGCTCTTTGCTATCATTCTTAGCAGTATCTTTTTGAATATGTCTCCTCAGGAAAGGGAAACAAAAGAAAAAATAAGCTAATGGGACTACATCAAACTAAAAAGCGTCTGTATGGCAAAGGAAACATCAATAAAATGAAAAGACAACCTAGCAATTGGAAGAACATATCTGCAAACCATTTATCCAATAAGGGGTTGCTATCCAAAATATATGAAGAACTCAACAACAAAAGAACAAACTTAGTCAAGAAATGGGCAGAGGATTTGAACTGACATTTTCCCAAAGATATACAGATGGCCAACAGGCACATGAAAAGATGTGCAACATCACTAATTATTAGAGAAATACAAATCAAAACCATAATGAGATATCACCTCATGCCCATCAGAATGGCTATTATTAAAAAGACAAGAAATAAGAAGTGTTGGAGAGGGGCCAGTGCCATGGCCGAGTGGTTAAGTTCGTGTGCGCTACTCACTTCAGCAGCCCAGGGTTTTGCCGGTTTGGATCCTGGGCCTGGACACGGCACCACTCATCAAGCCATGCTGAGGTGGCATCCCACGCAGCACAGCCAGAAGGACATACAACTAGAATATACAACTATGTACTGGGAGGGTTTGGGGAGAACAAGAAGGAAAATAAGATAGACAACAGATGTTAGCTCAGGTGCCAATCTTTACAAAGAAAACAGAAGTGTTGGAGAGGATGTGGAGAAAAGGGAGCCCTCATACACTGCTGGTGGGAATGTAAATTGGTGCAGCCACTGTGGAAAATAGTACAGAGATTCCTCCAAAACTTAAAAATAGAATGACCAGGCATGACATCAGCATCACAGCGGAGTGAGCTCTTCCCTTAGACTCTCCTCCCTAAGAAACAATGAAAAGGACATTCATAAACCAACAGAGGACAGGCACACAACACAAAAGACATCTGAGAGACCCATGCAGCCATATGTCTGAAGGTGGACGTGCTGGACCCCCCAGGAGGAAGGAGGAGGAAGTAAGGGGATCTCCTCTCCCTCCCAGCAATGACCTAGGGCACAGGACCATGCACAGCTCTGAGAAAAGAGGGGCCTGGGGGGAGACTCTGTGGGAATGCCTTCGCTCTCCAAGTTCCCTCACATCCCATAGGAAAGCTCCACAGAGGAGGCTAAGCTATTGTGGGGTTGTCTTCATGAAGGCAGCACGCCAGGAGGACAGACAGCGAGGGCAAACAGAGAACACCCACGGGATGGCACATGCAAAACAAGTGCCCCTCCCCCTGCTGGGCTCACAAGCTCAGCCAGTCAGCCAGAGCAAGGGATCCCGTGTAGAGTGCCCGTGCGTACATTAGAAAAGCAGCAGCTACAAGCAGGCAATCGCAGATGGGTCCTGTCAGCATAGATTCCAAAGGACAAGCACAGACACCAGGGATCACAGCAGGCTCAGAATACACAGCTCCTGAACCTCCTCCAGTGGTGGCAGGTGGAATCTGCAACCAGATACTATCTATGTGAAGGCACAAACCAACCCCATCAAATAGTATGAAGAAATATATTAATAGTCCAGACCAGAAGGAAAATGAAAAGCACCTAGAAATCAATCCTGAAGGCACACAAATTTACAATGTAAACGACAGAGAATTCAAAATAGCTAACATTAAAAAACTCAACAAGTTACAAGGAAATTCAGATAGTTCAATTAAATCAGGAATAAAATTAATAAACAGAGGGAATACTTCACAAAAGAGATTGACCCTATAAAGAGAAACCAATCAGAAATGTTGGAGATGAAAAACAATGAGATAAAGAAAAATCTGGATACCCTGAATTACAGAGCTGACGTTATGGAAGACGGAATTAGCAATCTGGAGGACCGAAATATAGAAACGCTTCAGATGGAGGAGGAGAGAGAATTAAGACTAAAAAGAAATGAAGAAATTCTCTGAGAAATATCTGATTCAATTAGGAAATGCAACATAGAAACTATGGGTATTATAGAGGGAGAAAGGAGGGAGAAAGGAGCAGAAAGTCTGTTCAAACCTGGGAAAGGAGCTGGAGTTACAAGTAAAAGACGCTAACAGAACTTCTGATTACATCAATGTAAAAAGACCTACTCCAAGGCATAGAGTAGTAAAACTGGCAAAAGTCAGTGACAAAGAAGAAATATTTTTAAAGGCAGCAAGGCAGAAGAAAATAACTCACAAAGACCATATCAAACTTTCAGGAGATTTCTCAGCAGAATCTTTACAGGCTACGAGAAGGGAGAATGAGATATTCAAAATTCTGAAAGACAAAAACCTTCAGCTGAGAATACTCTATCCAGGGAAAAATATCCTACAGATATGATGGAGAAATAAAAACTTTCCCACATAAACAAAAGCTGAGGTAGTTCATCGCCACAAGACACCCCAAACAGGAAATGTTCAAGAAGACCTTCATACCTGAAAAAGAAAAAAGAGAGTTCACAAAGCCTTGAGCAAGGAGATAAATAGGCAGCCAAAGTCAGAAAATTGCAGCTCTCTACCAGAAGAGGTTAGCAAAAACTTAATTATGACATGAAAGATAAAGGGAAGGAAAACATTAAAAATATCTATAATCTTGTGATTTTAACCACAAAATCACAACACAAAACAGAATATGTTATGACCAACAAATCAGAGGAAGAGGAAAGGGATGAAACTGGCTTAGACCAAGGAAATAAGAGGCTATCAGAAAATGGTATATCTCATCTATGAGATTTTTTATACAAACCTGATGGTAACCACTAAACAAATAATCAGAACAGAGACACAAATGATACAAAAAAAAAAGAAAACTGAGGGGCTGTCCCAGTGGCATAATGGTTAAGTTCGCATGCTGTGCTTCAGCCACCCAGGGTTTGCAGCTTCAGGTCCCAGGCACAGACCTATGCATCTCTCATCAAGCCCTGCTGTGCTGGCATCCCAGATACAAAAAACAGAGGAAGACTGCCACAGATGTTAGCTCAGCAACAATCTTCCTCAAGCTAAAAGAGAGGAAGATTGCTTACAGATGTTAGCTCAGGGCCAGTCTTCCTCACACACAAAAAAGAGAAAACTGAGAAAACCATCATAGAGAACTACCAAACTGAAATGGCAGTCCAAAATACACAAGACGAGAAACAAGGGAAATACAGAACTGGAAAACAAGTGATAAAATGGCAGCATTAAGCCCTTATATTTAAATAATCACTCTAAATGTAAATGGATTGGATTCTCCAATCAAAAGACAGAGTGGTGGGATGGATTGAAAAACAAGACTCATCAATATGCTGACTCCAGGAAACACTCTTAGCTCTAAAGACAAACACAGGCTCAGAGTGAAGGGATGGAAGATGATACTCTGAGCTAATGGCAAACAAAAGAAAGCAGTTATTGCAATACTTATATCAGACACAGTAGACCTCAAGATAAAAAAGGCAATGAGAGACAAAGAGGGGCAGTATATAATGGTAAAAGGGACACTCCAACAAGAAGACATAACACTTATAAATATACGTGTACCCAACAAAGGAGTACCAAAGTACATAAAGCAACTATTAACAGACCTAAAAAGAGATATTAACAACAACATAATAATAGCAGGGGGCCCCAACAGTCTACTTACATCGATGGATAGATCACCCAGACAGAAAGTTAACAAGGAAATAGTGGAATTAAATGAAAAACTAGACGAGATGGACTTAATAGATATATATGGAACATTCTATCCAAAAATAGCAGAATACACATTCTTCTCAAGTGCACATGGAGCATTCAAAGGACAGACTTTATGTTTCGAAACAAGATAGGCCTCAATAAATTTAAGAAGATTGAAATCACATCAAGCATCTTTTCTGACCAAAATGCTATGAGACTAGAAATCAGCTACAGGAAAAAAGCTGGGAAAGTGACAAATATGTGGAGACTAAACAACATGCTACTGAACAACCAATGGATCATTGAAGAAATTAAAAGAGAAATCAAAAAATATCTGGAGACAAATGAAAATGAAAATACACCACACCAATTCATATGGGATGCAGAAAAAGTGGTCCTATGAGGGAAATTCATAGCAATACAGGCCCAGCTTAAAAAACAAGAAAGATCTCAAATAAGCAATCTTAAAATACAGTTAGAAAATGAAGAACCAACAAAGCCCAAAGTCAGCCGAAGGAGGGAAATAATAAAAATCAGAGCAGAAATAAATGAAATCGAAACCAAAAAAGAAAAAAGAACAGTAGAAAAGATTAGTGAAACAACGAGCTGGTTCTTTGAGAAGATATGCAAAATTGACAAACCCTTAGCCTGACTCTCTAAGAAAAAAAGAGAGAAGGCTCAAATAAATAAAATTAGAAATGAAAGAGGAGAAATTACAACAGATACCACAGAAATATAAAGGATTATAAGAGAATACTATGAAAAACTATATAGCAACAAACTGGACAATCTAGAAGAAACAGATAAATTCTAAGACTCATACAACTTCCCAAAACTGAATCAAGAAGAAACAGAAAATGTGAATAGCCCAATCACAAGTAAAGAGATTGAAACAGGTAGCTTAGTGGGAAACTACTTACCCTGACAAGGTTACCCACTCAAAGCTAACAGCCAACATCACAATTAATAGTAAAACACGGTGTATTTTTCCTCAAGACTGACTTGATTTCTACTATTTCTACTTCTCCTTTTCCTTTAATGCATGGATCCTGCTAAACCTTATAAATCCATTACAATATAAAGTGGGGAATGAATAAAGAGCTCACCTGAGGGATGTTCACTTTCTGTGGCTCCTGGGCGAGTACAGAGGACTGTGGTTCAGCTGAGGGGACAGAAAGAAGACAGGGGTCCTGAGATTTATCTGTCTTACAGCTCTTAGATTCACCTCCTCAAATCTCAGCACCCCAGTTGGGGATCATCCTCCCCATAGGCACAGGGCCCTCTGGGCTTTGAAAAGGCACAAGAAGGATCATGGACAGGCAGCAACACCTGTCTTTGTGTGATTCTGAAATGACCACGGAGCTGAAATCTGCATTTTTTTACTGAGTGAACATAAACTTTACTCGATTGATTTAACAATAACGCATGCGTCCTTCTGAATAACAGAAAGAAATAAAAACAACCGATCCGTTGAATTAAAGTACGCCAAACGACAAGACACTATTCCTTCATTAAAGTTAACTTAGCAGAAAAATACTCAGTATGCATCATTTATCTATTTTTCTCAGTAATATTATTTAACCCCTGGTATACACAATCCACGGAAAGCCTAGTAAAAGAGATGGGAGGATTTAAGGCAGGAATTTTTAATTGTTCATTTCAGCTGGGAAGTATTTCTCAAAAGGCCCTTTTGATAGATGCTTTTGGTAACTTACCTGTGAGAGAGTGAACTGTCACAAACTGCGTTTCCCTGGACAAGTCACTGAAATTTTCAGGCCCAATGTCTTTAAATCTTTCAAAAGAGTTAGAAGTAGGTGACCTTGGAAAACTCTTCACAGATCATCATTCTTGGATCCTGTGACATCAGGATAACGTCACTAATGTCACATGTGGTGGTGGACATGTGTGACAGCAGCGCATCTGTAAATAGCGGGGGCCATTTAAGGGGACTGGAGACAGAACTTCCTCCCTCTGCCTGGTTGTCCCTTACCCCCAGACCTTGCCCTCATGGCTCTCCAACAAAGCAGCCTTTCCTGAGCAGCCTGCCCCTGGGCCACCCCAGCTCACCTGTACTTCCCAGGGACGGCCCAAATGCCCCACTGTCACACAGTGTGGTGGCTCCTGAAGGTGGCATCATCATCAAGTCTGGTTCATTCTGGGCAGGAGGATCAAGACCTGCTTCTGATCTTGCAAATCTAGCATCTGCTCCTTTCTGGGCTCTGGTCTCTGCTCTGAAGCTCTGGAGAGAGGTCTAAGGTCAGAGGGGCGCTCTCTTCCAGGTACGACTCCCTCACAGAGGCCCCCTGCTTCCTGCCTCACAAGGGCTGGTTTGTTTCAAGGCAACTGGGACATGGATCTGAGAAATAAATTCATCTTAGGGGCAAAAAGCCTGACTCTTGGAATTCATTATAACATTAGACTTCAAGGACAGAAAGCCTGACAATGCAGAGGGGGCCAGGCACCTCTGTCTGACCCAAGGGACCTGAAGAGACACTAGAAATCCCAGGATACATGTGACACACGGTGGGATTCCATCCACATCCTTTCCTTTACATCCCTGGGGACGCAGGGACAGGCCATGTTCCTAAGTGCTGTGAAGGCTGTAATGCCAGTCTTGGGCAGGTGTGACATCAGACAAAGCCTGAGACTGAAGTGAAGCACACCTGCCCTCGAATCCAAATTCCCTGGCTGGGAGCTCCTGACTCGAGCACATTGGGCCACCGACCCGAGCCTCGGTTTCTGGTGAAGTGGTTGTCAGGGTCCATTAAACTATCCAGTAAAAAAACAAAGCGTCCTCTAACTATAACAGCAGTTGTCACTTACTTAAGGCTTCCTACCTGGCACTTGTCTAAAATAGTGATCTATGTTTCCAAACGTCGCCGTGAAACAATCATTATTAATATTTATAGATGAGAACCCTGACTCTCGCCCAGGTTCCTTCTGTCGCCCCTGCTTACAGGTGACAGAGCTGGCACTGACCGGGCCTGTAGTGCTCCAGAGCTCGGCTCCACCGCAGACCCACGGTCACCGTCCGCCTGATAAACGCACTCCTCCCTCCCGCACCCACCGCCGCCGACACGGGCTTCTCTCCGGTCGGGCTGCAGGCAGGCTGGTCACACGATCCTCGGGCATCCCGGACCGCCCCGAACACCTGCGCCCCCCGGCAGCCCGAGGGCCGGGGTCTCCCCCATCGGCCTTACCCGCTCTGACGGCCCGCCCGGGTTTATACACCGCCGCGGGGGGCGACGAGGTCCCAGACACTTCCTGCTCCCATCCCCAAGCACAGGCACACCCTTCCCAGCTAGTCCCTCGCCCTCGGTGCGCACCCTGCATTTTCCGAGCACACCCCAAAGTTCCCCAACGGTTCTCCGGAGTCCTGAGAAGACAAACGAGGAGGCTACGGCTGCACATGCGCAGAAGGAGCGTGGCGTGCCCTTCCCAGAGTCCAGGCGGTGAACCTCACCTATTTAAAACTACATTTCCCATAGGCCTCTGCGTCTACATTTCAAGTCACTCTTGGCCTTTCCGCGAAAGCGGGATCAGGATGTTCTTAAACCTTTTCTGCCCAGGGTCCTCTGAGCCCAAAGAGGTTAAGGGTTAAGCCTGAACTCTGCTGTCAAATGCAAAGGGTAGTCCGCTATTGGCTCCCGATTAAAATAGCATTTTTTTTCATAAGTCACTTGGAGGTAAGTGGGGAAATTTGAATACGGATTGGATACGGAAAATATTAAAATATCGTTACTTAAATGGTGTGAAAAAAATTTGGAGTTATGTAGGAAAATTGACTTTGTAAAAAGAAAAAGACATGACGACTGAAGTAGTTAAATTACATAGCTGTAAAATTATAATTTTACAATTTTTCAACCTGGGACCTCCACCCTGCTCCTTTACAGCCGCCGGACCCACCAACCCCTGAGCCCCATCCTGGCGCGCCTGGGGCCCAGTGTGCAGATTCTACTGAGGGTCTGCACAGGTGCTCCAGGGGTGGATGTTTATAGGAAATCTGTTGGGTCTTATACATTAACAGTGCTTCTTGCTGAATTCTCTTATTGTTTCATAAATATTTGTGTTAAATATCTTGGATTTCCATGCACATAACGACAAGTTTGCTTGCTTTTTGCTGACGTTTATAATTCTTTGTCATTCTTTAGCAAATTACACATAAAAGCACAAGAATGCTGGTTAAACTATATTAAATCAATCATAATAGACTTTAACATAAATATCACAAAGGAGAGAAAGTGGTCACAACATATGTCATTTAACAAACATTTATTGAAAACTGACTGTACAATCGACATCATTCTAGGTGCTGGGATAGCAACATCAAATAAAAGAGAGTAAATTCCCTACCCCCATGGAGTTTATGATCAGGGTTGTTGTGGGGCCTATTAGTCAGGGTCCCCTCAAGAAACAGGTGTGAGTTGTCAAGAAACCATGGGACACTTGAGGAGAGTCTAATAAATAGGGCTCTAAAAATGTGGGTAGGGTTAGGGAAGCATCCTGTAACTAGTGTTGGTAGAGAGTTATTATCACCCCCAGGGCTGTAGTGAGAGTAGGTAACATTATCAGAACTTAGCACAAAAGGCCACCCTTATGAGAGCTGTGGTCTTAGGAAGAGAAACATTGTGAATGCCCATTACATGGCTCAGCACGGAGAGCCAAAGGAATAAATACCCAACACCTCACTTGTTCTCTTCCCTCTGATATCCTATCCTCTGTTAAGCATTTATAAACCCCATTCAATACCTATTCTTAGAATTCCATCCACATATGTCTCTTCTAGACCTTGTTGTCACCAATTTTCCAGTCTTATTCTTGCTTAGCCCCCTACTACCTGTCAACTCACTGAGCTACTGGACATAAATCAGTATAAATCGAAACTCAAGTACATGTCAGTTCTTCACAAAGTGAACTAAATATACCTCCTTAAACTCTACCCACTGGGAAGATTTTTTTCACCACACGTTTCAGAACCACCCCTATGTGAGACTGTAATTGTAGCAGCCATAATTTCCAATGATGCCACCATACACTGTAAACCCAGTTTGAAGGAGAGTTGATGGGTATGTGGCCACAGGTCTCCCTTGGGGACTTTTGGGAAATGTTTAATTGTATATTCTTGTGACCAAGTTATGAGGAATTTTGTCAAAGGGACCCAGCCTTCCCTTTAGTCAAAGCCTCCTGTCTATAAAGTAGGATATATCAATGATTTAGAAAGAGAATCTGAATCCCTGTTGTGGTGATTTGTGTTCGTTTTCTGCCCACAAGATCCAGAATTTCACATGTATCTAGATACATATCTCAAGAAGCATCAAGGTAGAATACCCATCTATTTCATTTCAATGAACTTCATGATCAAAGAGCCACCACCACCGATCCCTTCGTGTCACCACAAAAGATGGCTGCACATGAGAAACACTCTAAGAGTTTTAAAAAACATTTGTCAGTATCCCATTAGAGAAAATACATATTTCATTGCTTTGAAATGCAACATGGGCTGCTCCTGAGTCCACAGGGAGTATACTCATATTGATTAATTTGAGCCTATCCAAACATAATTCATCCTTCCTAATCTAATATGGTAAGGATCCACGCCCTTATGTGCTACCTAGTTTCTGCTTTATTGGGCAAGATCTTGAGTTCCTTTTGTGTTTTTGGTTTTTTAATTTCTGGATTTCTTGCAATTTTACTCTGAACATAGCTAGTTTTTTATTCCCATTATGGGCCTGGAGCCAGTAAGGAAGTTCGGACAGGGCCTGAGGATAGTGTGTATCTCCTTCAGGGGTAACTTATACTAGGATCACCCCTTAGGATTTGGAGAGAGAGAGAGAAGTGAGAGAGACACTGTCAGAATTCAGTTACTCTTCACTTTTTTTGCTAAGCTCCTCAAAGCAGTGACTTTTAGTATACCTTAAAGGCCTTAAAATTGCAGAGAGTGTGGCAGGTACAACAAACTTGAACTGTCTAATAAGCCTCAAAGCTGTGCAGAGGCAAGTGTGCACCTGCCAGGCAAAGTGCACAGAGTTTAGAATATCTGTTCCGACCAAGTAGTAGTATATGTTTGACCATATCCTTCTCCTCTGATAATAACTTTGGGCTTCCTAGATGCTCGGTAAATCCATGTAAGTGAAGGAATACAATTTCTTCACCTTAATCTTGACCTCACACTGAGTCCATCCTAGCAGTAACTGGGGGAGGTGTACTTACCTGGCATTCACCCTCATATGGGCAGTGATCATTTTATAAAATATTGAGGAACATAATGCCCCTCTTGAAGATATTCTTGTATTCAAACCTTATCTGAGTGAGTAATTGAGGCAATCTATTGAGAGCCCCAGTATATTGGATCACTCTTCAAACTGTTCAGACACCTCCATCTGGGAACTGTTTCTCTCTATGCCTGTCAATATTAGATTAGTTTTATCTTTTTAGGGTTTCATGCAAAAGGAATCATACAGTGTATTTTTGTGTGGCTTTTTTTTCACTCAGGATAATGATTTTGAGATTCATCCTATAGTTGAATACCAGCAATGAAGGAACAGCCTCACACAGGGAGAAACAACTGCTTATGAAATCAAGGGAGACTCATTGTGCCCAATGAGTTCAGCTATATCTGAATCCAAATACAGGTAATCATTCCAATTTCCAGGTTCCTAGACTTTCCCAGTAAATGTCCAAATCTCATCTAATACACCTCCTCAAATTGTGGATCGAATAGTTATTGTAATTGTTTGAAGAAATAATGTCCAAAACTTCCCAAAGTTGATGAAACAATGTTAATTTACACATCCAAGAAGCTTACTGAACTCCAAGTAGGATAAATACAAAGATATAGTTTTACCTAGACACATCATAGTCAAACTGTTGGAAGCCACACACAAAGAGAAAATCTTAAAAGAAGAAAGAGAAAAACAACTGAATATGTACAGGTGAGCATCAACATAAATAATATCTAACTGCTTATCAGAGAAAATAGACCCTAGAAGGCAGAGAAATGGCATATTCAAAATACTGAAAGAAAAAATGGTAACGAAGAATATTTTTATCCAGCAAGACTATCCACTAATTATAAAGGTAAAATAAGGACATTCTTAAATTTAAAAAGACTGGAAGAATTTCTTGATATCAGAACTGAATTGTGAGAAATACTAAAGGAAATTCTTTGGGCTGGAAGAAAATGACATCAGACAGTACCTCGAATCAGCTGGAAGAAATTAAGAGAGCCAGAAGTAATAAATTTCTGGGTTTTAAAAAAAAGAATCTATAAATATATTTTCTCATTTCTTCTGTTAAATTCTTTAAAAGACATGAGATTGTAAAAAGAAATAATTGTAACATTCTAGTATTGGTTTTGTAACATATATAGATATAATATATATAAAAATAATAGCACAACAGGGGAAAGTAATAGAGTTACATTGGAGGAAACATTCTATATTTCATAGGAATTAAGTTAATATTCGTTTGAAATAGACCATAGTCAGTTAAAATGCATATTGGAATCCCTAGCACAGACACTGGGAAAATAGCTCAAAAACAGTAAAAAATATTCAATAGAGGAATTAAAATGATATACTGAAAGATTTATTTAGCACAAAAGAAGTTAATAAAGGAAGGACAGAGAACAAAAAAGCCTGAAGACATAGAAGACAAATAGCAAAATGGCAAATGTAACTCTGATCCTATCAATAACTGCACTAAATGTGAATGGTCTAAAAAAAACAATTAGAAGACAGAGATTGGGAAAATGAATAATAAAGCAAGATCCAACTATATGTGATCTACAAAAGACACATCTTAGATTCAAAGACAAACAGAAGTTGAAACTAGTGGGATGGGAAAGACATATCACACAAATAGTTACCAAAAGATTGCTAGAGGGTTGTATTAATACTGGACAATGCAGATTTTAAAACAAGAAATATTATTAGAAGCAAAGAGGGACATATCCAAATGACAAAATGTCAATACATCAGAAAGATATAAAAATTATCAATGCTTACAAATGTAACAACAGAGCTTCAAGATACATGAAGTAAAATTTGACAGAAATGAAAGGAGAAAGAGACAATTCAGCAACAATACTTGGAAATTTCAACTGCCTCCTGTCAATAATGGATTAAAAAGAGGAAAGACAATCAGCAAGGTTATAAAAGACTTGAACAGCACTATCAACCAAATTAAATTAAGTGATGTGTATAGATCACTGCACTCAATGACTACAAAATACACATTCTTTTCAATAGCACATGGAACATGCTCCAGGATAGACCGTGTACTCAGCCATAAAATAAATTCAACAGATTTAGCAAGAATGAAATTATATAAAATATGTTCTCCAACCACAATGGAATGTGAGCTATCAAGAATGGAATATATTTGGGATATCCACAAACATTTGGAACTTAAATGACACCCATCTTAATAACGCATGAGTCAAAGAATAAATTGGGAACAAAATTTGAAAGTACTTTGAAGTGAATTAAAATTTAAAAAATAGAATATCAAAGTCTATGGGATGTGCCTAAAGCAGTACTTAGAGAGAAATTTATAGTATTAAACACCTATAGTGGAAGAGAGGAAAGTCTCAAATCAATAATTTAAGTTCCTACCCTAAGAAAGGAAAGAAAGGAAAATAAACCAAACTGAAAACAAGCAAAAGAAAGGAAATACAAAAGATTAGAACACATGTCTGTGAAATACAAAACACAAAGATCAATAAAACCAGAAATTGGCTGTTTACCAGATAAAGTTGACAATCCCTTAGCTAGCATCCCCAAGGAAGAGAGAAGATAGAATTTACCAAAATCAGAAATTAGAAAGGGCCACCCACAGAGAAATTAAAGGATTATAAGAGAATATTATGAACAACTTTATGCCACAAATTAGACAATTTATAAGATATTGGCAAATTCTTAGATCCAAATTTCCAAAACTGACTCAAAGAGAAATAGAAAATCTCCATAGATCTGTAACAAACAAGAAAATTAAATTACTAATTAAAACCCTTTCAGGGAAGAAAAGCCCAGATTCGGATGACTCAACTGGTGAATTCCATTGACTATTAAAGGAGAAAATAATCCCAATCTCCCACCATCTATGTCAGAAAATATAGAAGGAGAGAGCTGGTCTCACATCATTCTATTAGGCCAGAGTTACCTTGATTTCAATGGCAAGTGAAGACATCACATGCAAAGACCACTATCCCTCATGAATATAAATGAAAAATCCTTAATGATGTGTTAGTGAGTGATGTCACCAAGATGGGGGAGTAGGAGATCTTAGCCTCTGTCCTCCCAGAAGGATCAACAATTAGACTGCTACCTACCCATGATCAAAAAGAGTTCTGGGAGAGCTCTCAAGCCCTCTTAAGAAACTTTAGCAACATAGCGGAACAAAAAATGTGAGAATAACCACACATAAAGAGAAAGAAGAAGAGCTTCATTTTGCCTGCATCACCCCGTCCTTTAAGCTGGCATTACTCAGTGCTAAGAGGGAACTCCTCAGCTAGAAAGAGCTCTCCTTTCAGGGAAAGAGAGAGCAGAGTGAACGACCAGCGTCCCAGCCTTTCAGGGCACACAGGAAGTACCCACTTTGGTTTCTCCCCACCCAGAGACTGGCAAAGCAGAGAGATATAGAGATGGCTAGGGACAGGGAAGAAGAGCAGGGTTTACCAATATCGGGCACACAGCAGTAAAGACCACAGTTGTGTGAGGGGCTGGCCCCGTGGCCGAGTGGTTAAGTTCGCGCGCTCCGCTGCAGGCGGCCCAGTGTTTCGTTGGTTTGAATCCTGGGTGCGGACATGGCACTGCTCATCAGACCACGCTGAGGCAGCGTCCCACATGCCACAACTAGAAGAACCCACAACGAAGACTACACAACTATGTACCGGGGGGCTTTGGGGAGAAAAAGGAAAAAATAAAATCTTAAAAAAAAAAAAAGAAGACCACAGTTGTGTGACCTGTTCTATAGATAACCCCAACGTGGAAGGGCAAGGGGAACAGTGCACCAAGAGGGATACACAGCTCTGTGGGAGCAGGGGAGGAGCAGTCTCTGAACACGTTCCAGGAAAGGGGTCACCTTCCATGCCAAGATGAACTTTGCATGAATAAAGATTTAAGTGAGGACAGACTGAGAAGAGTGAAGAGGGGAATGGGGTGTCGACCAAGTTTCATCCACCTGCAATTTTACCTACTCAAATTTTATCTACCACGGCAAGAAGTTAGTATCTAATATTTTAAAATTACTTTTAAATACAAGTATTCGTACTAGTTATATAAATGGAGGTAAACACAAGAACAGCTAGGATAGAAATGGCTCAAGTAGTTTCCATGGGGAATGGAACTGGGGGGAGAGAAAGGACTGGGGTTGTGAGGTTGGGGAGGGCCTGTCACGGTTCTTTATAAAGCCTTCAGTACTATTTGATTTTAAAGGCACAAGTATGGATTCCTTAGATAAATATTAATTTTTAAGTGAGCTTTAAAGAATGAGTAAGGTTTCTACAAGGAGAAACTTGTAGTTTCTCAGTTTACTTTTCCTGGCACTCTAGTGCCTATGACCACAGGGCGTGGGAAAGTCCTGGCCCCGGCTTCAGAGTGGCTGTGGCTTCACGGGAACATGGATGATCTGTCCCTGTGGTACCACAGCATCACGTCTGCCTGCGATCCTGCTCTAAAGCAGCAGCCTCTGTTACTGCCAGAATCCCAGCATCATCCCCACTGGCAGTTCTTCATGCCAGGCCCCACCCACTGGACCAGACTCCTGAAATGCTGAAATGGACCTGAATCCCTACTTTCTCCATCCCTAGTTCAGCCTCCTCTTTTTACACGTGGCCCACGTCAGCCTCTGGACAGCATCCACGATGCACTGATGGTCTCCCACTAGAACTCATTTGTACATTTCTGCCTGTTCCTCCTTCACCCGCTCTCTTCCTGCAGAATGGCTTGGCTGCTCCTTGGAGCTCCTGCAGGATCGATGTATCAGTTAGAGCAGCTCTAAGGAAACATCTGGTGAGGGGGAAACAGGACTCACTCGAGGCAATTACCAGACGTAGGAGGTACTGCCGATTTCCACAACCAAATAATGCACTGCACCAAGCTCCAATGTAGGAAAGGGCAGAGATCCTAGAGCCAGGCTGCTGAGGTTGGAATGCCTATAACACCACTTACTAGCTGTGTGATTTGGGGCTCTTGATTGAACCTCTCTCTGTCTCAATTTTCTAATCTGTAAAATGGGGCTACTAATGGATCATGGAGGATCCAAGCCGAAGATACTGAAATTGGTTAAGAGGTTCTTGCATTAATCCAGACAAAAGACAATAAGGGTCTGAACTCAGGCAGTGACAGGGAGGATGAAGCTGAGGAGACCGAATTAGAAAGTTATTTCGGAGGCTGAATGGCACAATTTGGTACCAAGTGACCGTGGGGGATCAGGCATGAGAAGAAGAGGACAGGGAGGAAGAGAGAGAAACCATTTAAGTGTAGCTCCTAATTTTTTTATGAGGGTAGCTGAGTAAATGTGGATGCTATTAACATTGACAGTTCACAAAAGAGACTCATATTTGCTGTGTGTGTGGCAGGGAGGGGCATATTCCAGAGAGTTCTGTTGTAATGATGACATATCTCCTTTCATTTTCATCACCACACTGTGGTTCTGATCCTCAGATGATGAAAGTGTGTCTGCAGCCTGACATTTATTACCTCACTTAATCCTCACACGAGCCCCATGAGGTAAACGTGCTGCTATTATCTCTGTGACGTAACAGGGTACTTGAGTCTCAGAGAGGTAAAGCAACTTGCCCAAGATCACACAGCACCTTGGCTGGGATTTAAATCCAAGAGGATTGGACTCCTTGAGCTATCAGCCTTTCAGTATTGCACACTGCCTCTCAAATACACTCTTCCAGAGAGGCGTCCTAGATATTTTCATCTGTGCAGTCCTCCTGCATGAAATAGTTCAGATTCTTCTACCTAATTTTCATTTGAAACTCTCCTTGTATACTCTAGAATTTGTCCCAGCTGGTGAAAAGGTGTTTTACCATATTATATACTTGTCACAGCTGCTCTATAAACCTGCATGTGTGCACTGAGTTGGCACGGTGTGGTTTCCGTGTCTAATTACAGTATTGAAAGCTACTACATGCACAGATAGATATGTATATAGAGATTAGGAACACAGAGCGGTTCCCCTTTCACATAAAAGTGCATATGCTGTAGTGGAAGAATAGCATATTTTTAACTCTTCAGCACTATTTGCTTAGCTGATAGCTAAGTGAAATGAGGGGGTGTTAGAAAGCTGTGAATAATGTTCAATATGAATATTATAGGTTACCTGGGAAAAAGGGGTTTTACAGTATAAAATGATACTGCCAAAATCCAGCAAAAGGCTTAAAAGTCCAAGCCACTCTGAACATTGATTTGACTCAATCGTGCAATTTAGAACATTCCATTTACCCAGAAAGAAGTCATTCCTGAGAAAAACTGTGCAAATGGAATGTAAGAAGGAGAGAGAAGAAAAAGTAAGATTGCAGATCCACAATGAACAGCGTCCACTTTCACCTTTTGGGAAATTTATTTCTACCCCTCAAAAAAAGAGAGCCGCAAATAATGGTTTTCCCGATGAAACCACCCCAGCTGGATCATGCTAAAAAGCTTTCAGGAGGGAAGCAGTAAGTAAATTCAACTGTTCAGATGCATTTGGAAGTCATCCTAAAGCAGGAGCCCCAGTAATCGCTGCGCCATCAACAACTAAAAGGATCCAGACTATTAGATGTGGACAACAGAGAAATAATGGATGCTAAAGAGGTCGGAAACAGAAATGATGGCATTCACCCACTACATAGCTTCAAAGCGGATGACGGGAAAATGGAGGCTCCATTTTCTAACTATTGAACTATTAACACACACACACACACACACACACACAGACTGATAAATGCCAGTATCAGTTTTATCACGTAGGTGGTTAAACAGTCACTTTCTTCTTCAATATTTTGAAATATACAAGGACTTTGGTCTTCTACTAATTTCAGAGTTGAAGAGGCAGGACGGCTTCCTTCTCTGCCAACGTGCAGACTGGGAAGATTTGATGCTGGGGCACCAAGGGTTCCAGAACCTTGGAGGCAGGATGCTGGAACATAAGGCAGGCAGGGACGCACATAATGTCTATCCGTGAGCTTAAAGAATTTTTGGATAAGAACCAGTTCTGCTTCTCCAGCCAAGCTTTCGCTACTTGCCAAGAACATTATGCTTCGGTAGCCCAGTGATTCTTGCAGTAAGGACCCACGAAGTCTGCTTACATCAGAATCAGCTGCATCCCTTGTTGAAATGCAGACAGACGCCCAGGCCCCAACCTACTGAAGCAGAATCTCTTGAGGTGGGGCAAGGATTCTCATGCCACTGTCCTTGAGACTTAGCAAGGTAATTAATGTGACCAGATGTCATGGTTTGACTGGGACAATCAGAAATTCCAAGATCTTCGAAGTATTGTGATATAGACTAGGGGTCCACAAACTACAGCCTATGGACCAAATTTGGCTGCTGTTTGTTTTTGTAAATGGGTTTTAATTGGAACACAGTCATGTTCGTTCATTTTTGTCTTTGGCTGTTTTGACCCTACAACAGCAAAGGTGGATAGTTGCCACAGAGACTGTATGGCAGGCAAAGTCTAAAATATTTACTATCTGGCACTTTACAAAAAAAGCTCGTTCACTCCCAATGTAGACCAAAGGTTTTCAACCATTTCTGCACATCAAAATCATGTAGGGATTTTTCTAACATCACTTCCCCAGACCTATTCCCAGAGTTTCTGAATCAATTAGCCTGGGGTAGGACTGGATATAGCTATCATTTAAAAGCCTGTTCAGGTGATTCTAATACGTGGCCAGGAAGAGGCCAATTGCTCTAAGGGAGACTGCACATACTTTGGAACCAGGCTGAAAAGACTCTGCTCCATAATGCCTCCCTTCATAATCCGGCTGAGTGTCCTTGGGCAGCCCGTGTAACTTGCGTGAGTCTCAACTGCTTTATCTGTAAAACAGAGCTACCAATAGTCACTTTGTTGGGCGAGGTATTAGGAAGATGAGAGACAATATACGCACACCTCCCGAGACAGGGCTTAGCATCCTGTGAGACTAAATAAATGGTACTGGCGGTGATGAGGAGGATGATAATGATGATAACCATGATGGAGGGTAATGCCTATGGCTTCAATAATGCAATTGGATATACATTCATTAAGCACTGTCTGTGTGATCTGGAAGGGAAAACCTTGATAAATAAGATGTGATGACCACCTGAAGGAGCTCACAGTCAAGTAAAATAAACAGGCACGTAAGATAGTGACAGCAAGAGAAAAGAAAAACGGGCCAAGAAGATGGAAAAACGAGTCACAAAAGAGAAACTAAATTCTAATAAATATAGACAAACATGTAAACTTCAGCAATAATCAGGGAAATGAAAAACAAAACTCGAATGAGACATTTTCTCCCAGCAAATAGGCAAATATTAAAAATATCCCACCTTCACAGAAGCATAATTTTTACAGGCTTTTTAAAGGGTGAATTGGCAGGTTAAAATCTGCACACTTTTCAAATCCTCTATTTCCCTTCTAGGTATGTAGTCTGGAGAAACACATATGCTCTAACAGACCTGTGTAGGAACTTTCACTGTGGCATGGCTGCAGCAATGTGAACCATCTAAATACCCATAAGACGGGGAATGGCCAACTAAATCTTCATGCCTCCATTCTATCTAATTCAATGCTAAAGTATTTTTTAAAGTGATTTAAATGCATACAGGTACAAAATGGACAATCACACAAAGTACTCTGTGTCAAAGATGCAAATCATAGAAAATGCCAGAACATAGGGATAATAAAGCACACACATGCACACTCAAAACAAAACTTTACTTTTTTATCCATGTATGTGTATGTAAATTCCCAGACAAGATTACTTCTGGAAAGGAAAGGTAGATTCTGAGAGTAGCCTAGAGGAGATCTTTCACTTACTGTATTGTTTGAATATTTAATAAAGTGAATGTATTCATGTACTGCTTATGTACATCTTTTAAAAGAAAAAAAACCACCAGACAATAATTGAATGTAGTGAGTATTGTTAGAGAAGTATGTGTAAAGTATGATGGGGGAACCAAAAACAATGCTGCTGGGGTGGGATGGAGAGGAGGAGGTGCCGCAGAGATAGGGTAATGCTGAGCTAGGCCTTGAAGGAGAAGATGATGGTGGCATCCCAGAAAGAGACGGGACCATATGCAGGGGCTCAGAGGCATGGCATGTATGCTTTCATTCATTCATCCCATTTTTCACTCAACAAACATTTGTGGAGTGTCACCTCTGAGCTCAGGAGTGTTTCAGGTGCTGGAGAGACAGCAGGGAACAGACAGACAAAGGTCCCTGCCCGCACGTTGCTTCTCTTCTAGTCTGTCTAGATAGATAACATGCAAGAAACAATCAAGACGCATAGTGTGACGGGGAGTGCTGTGCGGAGAATAATGCAGGGAAAGGAGGTGGGAGATGCTGCGGTGGGAACGGGGTCCCCTACTTTAGTTGGAGTCACCAGAGAAGATTGTGCTAGGAAGTAGCATAAACAGAGAGCTGAAGGAGGTGAAAGAGCTAGCCATGGCGACAACCAAGGGAAGAATGTTCCAGCCACAAGGACAGCAGGTACAGAGGACCCCATGCAGGGCTGAGCTTGACATGTCCCAGCGACCACCAGAAGGACAGCATGGCTGGAGTGGGTCAGCAAGAGGACAGAGAGACGGTGGAGGGAGGCTGGGAGGTGTCGTGCAAAGCTTTGTGAAATGTGGAAAAGATTTTGACTTTTCCTCTGGGCGGGGTAGGTGGGGGTGGGGAGCGGTCACCGGAGGCTGGGAAGTGGCTTGATTCATTATATGTTTCAAAGATACCTCTGGATGCTCGACTGAGAAGACTCCAGGGGGCGAACGTGGAGGCAGGGAGACAGTTGGGAGCCTCCGGCATTTGCAGGGTCGGCTCAGGGCCTGGGCAGCTGGGTCACTACACACAGGGGTGGGAACACGGGATCTCAACAGCACGTGGACATCACTGGCCTCTTCCTCGGGTAGCAGCATCCTGATGCTCTTTGACCGACCTACCTATACCCTTGCAGGACCCAGAGGGAGAGTACAAATGAAGGGCCATATACCACATGCCCAGGGATTTGAAAGTTATAAAGCAATCTATTAAAGTGTCATTTAAAATATGTACTATCCTCCTATCTTCATAATGACCTGGAAGGCCAAGTTCAAATTTGGAATCCTCTGACTTCTCAGATTTTCTTGCCAGAATATAGCAGCATGGGGAGAGCTGGCTCCTGGCTTACGGCTCCCGGATCCCTACCCTCAGCCTGTTCCCCACTTCTCTTCCTACTCCCAGCTCTGCCCATCACTGTAGTGGCTTTTTGTACGTGTGTGAGTATATCATAACCTGCACAGTGAAAATGGGTGGACAGCAGTCTTTACATCCCCTCTGGCTTTCATGTGCCATGTGCCCTCAGGAGGACAGATCCAGGGAAGAGCCAACTTGGGGAGGGAAGTCCAGGGTCTCCGTGACCAAGAGAATGGTCCACAAGGGAGGGTGCAGGTTGAGGTGGGCAAGTGCCCTTGGCCTGTGGCCTCCTTATCCCCTGGGAAGACGTGATGGGAGAAGGACTAGAGTGGAGACTTCTAGGGCGGATGACTCAGTGCAGGGATGTTTTCTGCATGGGCTTAAGAATGGCGCTGCCCTCCTCAGTCAAGCCGGCTGAGCTTAGGTCACTGCTCCTTACCCAAGGGACGTGGGACACCTTGGTTGGCATTTCCTCTAAGAAGCCACACAATGGTGGTGGGAGGTGGTTCTTAGGAATTTAAATCATGAACGGAGGGGCTGAGGGAAATGTCTTGGAGCTGGTTTGTACCAGCCACAGCGTCTTGAAGAGATTGTCGCTTAAGTCCTATTCTCTGGATTATTGGAGGTCTCCTGGTTCCAGTCCTTTCTTAGGCTTCTTTGATCAGCTATGCCTTCCATTCCGTGAGCTTTCTAAGGCTTGCACCATTCAGAGATAGTTACTGTGCCTGTGACCAAGAAACCCTACAAGATGCAGGCCGTGTTACAAAGAATTCCATGTGCCACATTAGAGCGGCTGAACTTTAGTCTGCAGAAAATTGGAGGCTTTTAAACAGAGAGCTGGCTTTTTTTTTTTTAATGTCTCTAGAGAGACACAGAAGATGGGCTGAAAGGGAAGAAACTCGTCTGGCCTTCCTTGCTCCTCCAGCACTTCAAACGGTGGATTAAACAGAGGCACCTATTATGAAATATAAGTTCAACTTCAAGAAAGAAAGAAGAAATCTTCAGGGTAGGTAGGTGAGAGAGACACCAGGAGACTGGCGATGAGCAATTGAGCTCATTTTCAGGCAAGAACAAAGATTCAAGGCCGACTCCCAGGAATTAGAGATCGGGCAGTACAACATCAAATCCCAGTTCAATTCTAGAAGACATTATAGAACAGATGGTTTCTGAGCAGGGAGAAGCCAACGGAGGTTCAGTATGACCAAGTCATGCCAGACTCCTGTCAGCCCCAGCCTGCTCCTGTATAGCTCCATGAACTGGAAGTCTTCAGCAGTCAGATGCATATTAGGTGCCTTGGCCTCACCACTAGTGTGGTCTTACTAATGCTGCCCTAAACTTGACATATGTGCCCTGATTCCACTCAGTCATCTTTTCCCTAAGCCTATAAGGTCTCTTAGTCTCTTGCTGAAACCATTATCTCAGCCCATCTGTACAGGGTCTTGAAATCCTGTTAATCCCTTGCAAAGTTCTTCCTTGAGAAAACTCTCCCTTGAGAGCCTGTCCTTGTGGTGGATGTCTGCTGTCTCTCCATGACCAGCATCCACTTCCCCTTGTGCTGTAACAGCTTCGTACCTGGCCTTGATAAAGTACCCTTCCTCCACTCCCACTTCCGTGCTCAGCTGGGGAGAGCTCACTTTGTCTCCAGCTCTAGAGCATATCTTTATCATATGAGCAAGGAGCCACCACTGAAGAGTTTTAGTATGTCCCTATGAGGACAGAGTCAATGGCAGGATGATGTGATCAGAGATGCATCTGGGTAGAATCCCTCTGGGTGCAGGGTGAGGAAGAAACTTCTTGCATGCAAGAAGACCAGCTGGAAGACTGCGGGCAGTTTTGAGGAAAGAAATGGCAGTTTGGACTAGCATATTGGCAGGAGGTGGAAGAGAAGTAGATCGACTCGAGTGACTTTTAGGAATTAAAGTCAACAGGCTGGTGATGAATTGGATATGGGGGATGGAGGGAGAAAGAGATGTCACAAATGATTCCTAAGTTTGCGCTTTGTGCAAGTGAATGGACCACGGTGACTTCACCGATAGAGGGAAATCAGAAAGAGAAGCAGAGTCGAGGAAGGGAGTCATGAAGAGCATGGCTTCAGTTTGGAGTATTTTGAAACACCTAAGAGAAAGTGTTAAGAGGCAATTGGATATACAAATATGGAACACTGAGGATGTATCTGAGTTGGAGATATTAACTTGCCAGTCCACATAGAAAGCCAAAGACGTGCATTATATCAGTGAGAGGAGAAGAGTGAGCCAGAGACCTACCTAACTGCCCCTCTGTGTTCCCTCCGACAACTCTCTCTTTCCATCTTACATTTATGCTCTTGGTTTTTCTACCTCTCAAAATGCACGCACCCATGACTTCTTCCTACTTAAACCCAATATTCCCCCCCTGCTAATTTCTGCAGATGGTATTTTGACTTTGTTAAATATTTTTCATGGCAGGATCATAGCAATGCCTTGCACAGAGATGGCAAAAGAGATCTGGGCAGATGATGAGGCTAATTCTACTTTGTCTTTTATTGGTTCTTGAAATGGAGACACCAGGCACCTGGGATCTGAAACCCTGTACTCTATGCGTCCAGACCTCCTATTCCATACTTCATGAAGCATCTCCAGTTTGGGAGATTACACATTAGGACAGGAATGGATGAACTAGTTTATGTCCTGTGGACAAGGGTCCAGCACAGAGAGCAGGCTGGAAGCCATGCAGGATGGGGAGCAAGGTAACTTGGGGATATTATCTGACTTATTCCATGTGGTCCCAAGAATAAGGGCAGGATCCATGACTTACACCTCTTGTGTTCTTGGGCCAGGACAGGCCTGTTACAAAGCGGGCTTCAATAAATGTGTGTTAATAACTCTGCAGATGATGAATATACGGAGCAGTGATGAGGCCTGGCTGAGGATGCTGAAGATGTCATTCAGACATCCTGGCATATATTACCCTTAAGTGCTGCCTCGGTGGTTGGGCATCTGCACTTAGAACCCAGCAGAGTCTTGCCCCTGATATCAAGATATCCATGGGCCTGCCTCCCGCCGTCCCTCCCTCACCCTACCCTCCACCCAAGAACCTGTGGAATTCAGTCAGACACCAGAGACTCCAGGAAGGTCCTAGAGAAGAGGCGATCAGGGGTGAGACTCTCTCAATCATTTATTGCAGCTCTCATTGGCTTTCCTAGAATCAGCCAGAGCTGAAATCTGATTGTGGAACCTGGGATTCTGGATTGCGGGGGTATGGACCCAGGGAACATTTATTAAGCAAGACTATATGTAATGTCCACTTAATTCTCACTGCACACTGGCGTTCTTATTACTTTTGCTTAGGGAACTGAGGCTCAGAGAGGCTCAGATTGTCCAGCCTGCAAGCAGTGGAGCATGCATCAAATCGAGACCAGCCCAATTCCACAGCCTGTGTTCCTTCCACTCAACTTCACAGCCTCTCTTCAAGGTTTTGATGAGGGGCTCTCACCTCATACACACTCTCCAGTGAGTGTAAAGAGAACACCTGAGCTAGAGCCACTTTCTCCTAACGTATTATGAGGATACTCTGGCTTAGAGTCGAAATCAGAACTCAAACCACACCTTACTTTCTGCTTGGCCATGCTGCCGGTGAATCAGGCCAGCGCCCCTTGTTGACACGCTTTCTAAATGATCATTCTTCTCTTTCATTTTTTAAATTTGGAACCAATTTGCTCCTCTCTGCTTGATTAGGATCTAACACTTGCCTAGTCAAAACAAATGGAGTGATAATCAGAGCTTGCTTTTGTGCAGCGTGTTGCAGTGGGTGCCAGCCTTCCCCAGCCCCTCCCTGGCTGGAATACAAACACCTTCCTCAGGTAAGCTAAGCTCTACCACGATTCTAAGCTTACTCTGATAGAAAAGAGTGAGATGAGAGCCTCATCTCTGCCTGAGGGAGTCGGGGGGCATTCTTCCTGCTGCTGCGTAAGTGGAAACTGCCACGTGACCTACAGCCATCTCCTTCCCCTCGTTCTGCTGGAGAGATCCACGCACCTGGTTTTCACTTCAGCAACTCTGCTCATCCTTGCTGTGGCAGATCCCTCTTCTCAATCCCAGCAGCACGCCTGGGCAGGAGCGGGGACAGGCAGTCCTGCTCCAAATGGAGCCCTTGGCTAGACCCACAGTGTTCCCACCCACCTGACTTGAAAATATCCACACCCATTGCTTTCCTGAGCGTCTGCTATGTAGGGCCTGTCTTCATGCTAGGTACTTTACATAAATCATGCTATTTAATTCTCTCAACAATCCCTTCCTTCAAATATTTATTTTGCATTTCCTGAGTGCTAGGCACTGTCCGAGGGATGCAGCAAAGAACAAAGCAAGCAAACCCCTCTCCTTGTGGAACTCGTGTTCTTTTGTGGAGGAGCACCTCTCTAAATGATACTGCTACCCCCAATTTTAAAGAGAAAAATAAGGTTCTGGGAGTTTTCATAACTTGGAATTTCACACAGCTGGTAAAGAGAAGAGATGAAATGTAAGCGCTGGCTTCTAAGACCCGAACCTATGCTCCTTCCCTCACATCCTACCTCTTGCAGCTGATCGCAGGTCTTACTCCCAGAATTCCTATGATTGAAGGGGTAAGATCAAGATATAACAGCTTGTGCCTGGGTTCGCACAGCTAGCAAGTTCCCAGGGGCAGTTGCAAACTGGTTCTTACTGATTCTAAAGGTCTTTCAGTTCATCAGGTCACAGAGCGTGGAAAAGCATCATAATTCTAGCTTATGGACAAGAGTACCCACTCTGCAAAGGCATGGCTCCAGCTGCTGTGTCTGCATGGGTTCATCTGCTCCTCCTAGCTGACCTATGAATGTAGGTAATTTTAGTATTATTTCCTTCTTACAGATGAGGAGACTGAAGGATTGAGTGTTTATGAAACTCCCCCAAAGTCATGGAGCTAGCAAGGGGCAGAGCTGGGATGTGAACCCAGGCTGGCTGGTGCCGGGTCCAATTCCTCCCCACTATGTCTACTCACTCCTCAAAGATGAGATACAAATTGATCTTGCATTAAAGGAAGCCTAGATTCCCAAACGTCCCCAGGGCTATACTATCATGCCACTTGCTCGCAAGTTTGAAAGGTCTTTTCTCATAAAGAGCAAAAGATGTGGAGGACTAGGAGTCCAGTCTTGACAGGCATGCAGGGGAAAAGTGTTACTGGCAAGAGGACAGGGTGTGCAAAGGTCCAGGGGTAAGGAAGAGCACATCCTGGTTCCCCAAAAAATGGGCCAGATGATCACTCACTCCTTTTGACACCAGATGTGGAAACGGTGCTCTCCCAACCAGGAAGAGCCCCTCCCTGGCCAGCTCCTTCTGGGGAGCATCTTTCTCCTCCTGGGACTGGTGCTGTAACATGTCCAGGGGATCTCCAGGCAGAGCAGCTACAGACTTCGTGGGGCCCAGTGCAAAATGAAAACGTGAGGACCCCTGTTCAGAAATCATTAAGAATTTAAAGATGGCGACAGTAGATCATTAAACCAAGCATGGAGCTCTCCTAAGCACCGGGCCCTGTGCAACTGCACAGGCCACATGCCCACAAAGTCAGGCCTGCCCCTGGTCTCCCTGAGCTACAACGTCACCTCCCTTATCTCATTTTTTCTTCATGACAATTCTGGGAACTGAGTATTGTTACGCCCAAGTTCCAGCTGAGGAAACTAAATCTGTAAGGCCAAGAATGACTTGATCAAGTTCTCGGAATTAGTAACCATGTCAAGATCAGAATAATAATGAAATGACAACTAATGCATAAAATTTGTGGAGTCCTGGGGCTCAAAGCTGAGATCCTCTGACGCCAAAGCCCATGTTCTTACACAGTCTGCTACTGTGCCTCCTGCCCACAGCTCAGGGCTTCTGTGTCTAATCCCGACTTCAGACGGTTTTGTGCCTGAATTGTAAAAAGGTCCTGGACCACTTAGGCTTTGCCAAGAGATGGAATCAACACATGTCAACAACCATCCAGTGCCATGAACATCTTCCCAAAGCCTAGAGAGGAAATCCAAGTGGAGACGCCGGGTAGCCTGAACTTCTTAACAAACTGTTGTTGCTGCCGAGGCCACCTCATCCCTGGGCTATCCCAGGGACCAGGCCTCCACGCTGCACTCAACAAGCAGATCGAGAAGCTTCTCTCCTTGATAACCAAACACATCCATTCAAGGCATCAGAGTTTTCTATTCAATTATCACAATTTTTAAGGCGGTTTAAAAACAGAACCCCAAGTTCACACCCACTCACTCTTTTACCCTATTTAGTCCATTTAGACCAAAATTAAGAAGACTCTGTTATCCAGGTCGTTTCTTTCCCGTGTGATGGAACATAATCCAACCACATCCTGAGATGTGCAAAGTGCTTAAGACCCTGGAGTCGGGCATAACTGAGTTTAGGCCCAGCCCCTCGTGGTACCAGATGTGTCAACTCGAGCGAGTATCAAACCTCTCCTAAGCCTCAGTTTCTTCATCGTGTACTAAAGGAATGCCCAGTTCATAAGGTTGCGACTCTTAAGCGCCCAGCACATTGGTAACGTGCTTCATGGGTGTTGACCATTAGTAGCGGCGTGATTGGCAGTAGTGTTATTAAGTTGTTCTCAGCTAACTCCTCTGCTGGTTCAGTCACGTATTCATTCATTTATCAACATATAGAAATATTGCTGCATACGTCCTATGTCCAGCTCTGCACCACAGTTTGGAGAAACAGAATGAGACTGAGGCCCAGATCCAGAGGAGCTCACAGACTAGTCAGCAAGGAGGAGGTAAATGTGGACCTAAATAACTAGACTACAGAGAAGAC